>NC_138548.1:272317863-272426087 GCF_964273705.1 Natrix helvetica | reverse complement strand
ATACAAAGATCCTAATTGCTTGTGTCTTTACAAAGATGTCAGTAGATGAAAAATGTCAGTAGATGAAAAGATGAAAAATGAAGCTGTAAAAGCCTAAATGTTACAATTCTGCTTTGTAGTAAGATTCATGACCATCCAAGTATTGGAAGACTGTAATACTTACTGTATCTTACTGTATCCATTCATGTGTGACATGAGATTCCTATTTTTGCAATAAAGGTAACAAAAATGTGCAGCTATTTAAAAAAACCTGTACCAAAATATTGTTTGGGTAGAGTGTACATATAAATATGTACTTTATAAAGTACCACTTTATAAAACCCTAGTAAGACCACACCTGGAATACTGCAACCAATTTTGGTCACCATACTACAAAAAAAGATGTTGAGACTTTGGAAAAAGTTCAGAGAAGAGCAACTAAGAAAGTCAAAGACCTGGAGACTAAAACTTACAAAGAATGGCTGCAAGGTTTGGGTTTGGCTAGCTAAAGAAAAGAAGAATTGGGTGTGACATGATAGCAGTATTTCAGTATTTGTGGGACTGCAACAATGAAGAGGGGTCAAATTATTCTCCAAAGCATCAGAGGGCAGGACAAGAAACAATGGTTGGAAACTAATCAAAGAGAGAAGCAACCTGGAATTAAGGAAAAACTTCCTATCAGCTTGCCTCCAGAAACCATGGGGGCTCCAAGATTGGATGTTTTAAAGAAGAGTCTAGACCAGTGGTAGGTTTCAAAAATGTTTAGAACATCTTCTGTAAGTGTGGCCTGCTTTGTGGGAGTGGCTTGCTGGCCATGTGACCGGGTGGGAGTGGCTTGCCAGCCATGCGACTGTGTGGGCATCGCCAAATTGTAAAATGTGGTGAAACTCACTTAATAACGCTCTTGCTTAGCAACCAAAATGTTGGCTCAGAAACTCTGGCATTTGAAGCACACAAATCTTAAAGCTGTCAAGTTACAAGACCCTTGCACCCATAACCCTTTAGAAAAAAAAACCCAGGGTGTTCAAACTTTATAGCTTTAAGACTTGTGGACTTCAACTCCCAGAATTCCTCCTCTCGCTCTTCATCCTGACGATGTGTGGACGGGCGGGGGGAGGGAGCTCGAACCGGTTCTAAACGGCACTGTAGATTTGTGGAACCTCTTCTATAGAAGAGGTTAGAACTGACAGGAACCCACCCCTGGTCTAGACAGTCACTTATCTAAAATGGCATAGGTTCTCCTGCTTCAGCAGGGGACTGAACTTGAAGACCTCCAAAATCCCTTCCAGCTCATTCTATTCTATTCTGCTTTTCTTGAAAAATTGCACAGAGCAAGTGCATTCCATTCATGTAGCAACTTGACAAAAGAGGCATATATTAGTAAACATGTAAAATATGCATGTAAAAGCATATTTGCACAAAGATGCTGGTGCATATAAGAATAGTTATATGGAAAGAAGTTGTACACAGAAATGTTTTATATAGATTAAAAAAAAACTTTTCAACCTGGTGAGGAAATAGGGCAAAACAAAATTGAGGTTTGGAAAAGGGTATTGAGGGAAACTTAACTTGACAGAAATGATAACCAATGTTACACTGACCCCTGTTAGAATTCTTGTACCTTTGCTTGACTCTTCTCTTTAACTTCTCCCAAATTTTTAGACCAAAATAATACATTTGAATTTCCTTATCTGAGACTGTAACCTAGGGGTCATTTTATGGAAAAGCCAGAACTAAAATAATGAGCAATTGAAATATACATTTTAAGCAGTTCTGATGGTTGGTTGTTGTTTTTTTAAATCACCATCTTAAAAAAAATTGTATAGTACATTTATCTGAGTTGTTTGAGTCAGCATACCTTCAATACAGCTAATTACCAGCAATTTTCTTCTTTCTTTTAAATTACTTGATGAAAAGGTTAGTCACAAAGCCTTCTTAGACTTTGCTATAACTCCACAACTACAATGATAAAGAGATTGAAGTGCCAATCAAGTGAAAAGAAGCTGTCTGGCCAATAAATCAAAAATAGAGTCACAGACTATACTTTTATTGAGATAGATGGGAAAGCGATTGATTGTGGACTGGTGCTCTGTCAGACTGCAGAGGGAGAAAAGTTTTATCATCGTGAACCTTGCTGTGACCTTGTCTATCAATAAGACTGGGGTTTATTGCTTAACAGGGCCAAGAGAGACAAGAGACTTTAAAACTTTAGTCCAGTCATGCATACTGGGCAGCTGAATTGGATCCCAGAAAGTTTCCATCTGTTATTCAACCCTCAACCATTATAACCTTCTACATTAGAAGAAGCAGCCAAGGGTTTCATCAGAAATAATGCACACTATATTCTCTTCTGTATCATATTTTCTCAGCACAAAATCTTCCAGTTAAATTAAACATACCCCCATACCCCACCATTTCTCTATCACTAATTTTATTATTTAAATATAACAATATTTAATTTAGATAGTAACTGCTGTCTAAGATCTAAATACACAGTTTGGAGCCAACATATGATCCTCCAGGAAATCATAGACTGCTCCCTTTTTCTTCCTAGTAGCAACTATCCATTAGCAATACACCTGTCCAATAATGCTATTCCTTCCTAATTTCATATGTTGACTCTGTTCCTTAAGAGCTGGTTCTGTGCATATACAAGACGACATGTTTATGTAAAGACAGGACGGGGGATGCTTATAGATTTCTTACTTTATTTGAAACTCGGGAAAGATTGGGGTTCTAGGGGAATGAGAAACATGTCAACTGCATGTATCTGTTGACATTTAGCCTTTGAATAATTAGATTAATTACAGAGAGCATTTAATTTACATCCACTACTTTTGCCTCACTTTTCAGAGCAGCTTTGAATATACTGTTCAAAGACAGGTGCAAGGCTCAGATGAAGAAAAAATAATTGCACATTGCATAATGCCACCCTCTTCATTTTCCTGATGAATTATAACTCTGGTGGCATTAGGTTTCAAATGTGATTTCCTAGGCTTGTTATATCACTGCATGTGTCTTCTTCTCACTCTGATTTCTTGTTTTGCAGTTTCAATAAAATAAGTGTTTATGGGAACACTCCCGGCCTGCTTCTACTCAAACATCATTGAGATGGCTGTCTTGCTGAAAAGCAAGGCACCTGCAAAACAAATTAGTGATGACAAGGCCACAAAAATCAGGTCAGGTCCATTCTGTTTTATGGAGTATGTAAAAGCCTGGAGTAATAAAGGCAGTAATAAAAAGGGAAACAAGAGGCAGTTTCAGGGTATCCACTCAAAGCAGGAACAGAGAACATTTGTTCCAGTTAAATGTAATCTTATGGTAGGATTTACAGGCCCAATGAACAAATACGAAGTTCACACATAAATATATTTATAACATAGGAATGTGCCTGACAGTAAATAGAATTTCGTTCCACAGGACAAAATAAGTTTGCTAATTATTTTGTTTGTGAGATGCTACCTTGGTTTTTTTTTTAAAAAAAAATAGAGGAATAAATTCATGATTTGCAATAGACAAAGGAAAGGATGGAAAAGAAGAACTTAAAAATGTATGCTAAAATGTTTGGAGACATGCTAGATCATTAGAATAAGAAAAGAATTCAACACATTGACAAGTTAATTCTCCTGTTTGAATAAATTGAACCACAGAATTAGCACACAAATCAGGAAAGTTTGGAAGAGGTAAGATTAAAGGGGACAGAAAGTTGTTTGCTGGGAACAATCTTCAGAAGCTTCAAAATATGCCACGGTGCAGTTTTAGAGATGTAGACAACTTAAAATTAAGTGATTCATGAGATCATTTTTTTGGGATAGCTGTGATGACCTCACTGACCCTTCTTAACAAGATATCACATTCAGACTGAGAAACAGGTTGTCTTCGTGGTATTTCTGAACAGACAAGCCAAATGGTTCTTAAAAAACAAAAAGTGAGACCCCAAGACACTGTGTAAACTCTTCATGTCTTCTCTTAAAGTCTACTGTACTCTGCATTGTTTTTTCTGGAGTCCTTACAGTACTGATGTTCCACAAGGCTATGTGATTCTACCTGACTTTATTTGTTTCAGTTCTGGTCACTTCATCCCCTGGTGTTCCTACAGGACAGAATGCACTGTGGCCAGAATTTCATTCTTTGAGCTGTTGATGCTGTTAATTCCTCTCCCCCCCACCTGCTTTTATGCTACTTTTTGCTTAACATAGTATTGCTGATGTTATTATTTTTAATCTGTGCTTTATTGTTATTTCACGAATGGAGATGTGGATAGAATATCTTGTTAGCCTTTGTAACATCACTTTTGGAGGAGGCAAGAGAGATGGACATTTTATAATAAATAGAAACAGATGTATACTGTGTCTACGTGTATGAGATGTACAGCCACACAATGAAGACACATCAAAGAGACAAATACAGATCAGTCACCGGGATTCACATCCAATAAATTACTGCATTGGGAAAGGCCATAGTAATAACTAGGATACAAGATCGAAACAAGGAAAACAACAGCAAGTGTTTTTAAGCCTCTATTAGGTACTTTTACAACAACATTGGTCAGAGTTACAATGAAAAGACATTTTAGTTGGCAATAAAAAGACAAACAAAAAAATGTAGAATCTCTACCCCTGTAGAATCTTTAAAGATAGCTGCTTCTGAAAAAACAATTTGCAAAAAAACCTTATGTTTCTTCAGCACCTTCCTCCAAACAATGTAATTGCAAAACTCGGGTAAAAAAACTTTTTGTGGTTAAAATCTAGAGCTGTCATTTATCAAGCGGCACTCCTTTCTGTTCTTCGTTTCCAGAATAGTGGGAAGATTGAGTCATAAAAGCATAGAATCACTAAGCAGGAAAGGGCTGCTAAGGCCATAGGGTCAAATCCCTGTCAGGGCCAGGAATCCAAATTACACAATCTAAGACAGACGGCTCTCTATCATCCTTCTTCTAAATTCAACACATCCAATAAAGGAACCATTCTCTGAAGGATTTGTTCCACTGCTGAATTCTTATTGTTAGGAAGTTTTGTTTTCGGACCTTCAAATGGAATCAGCCTTTATTCAACATCTTGCATTCCAGAATGTTAAACAACAAGCCTTGATCTTTCTTTGCAGATCAGTCCTTAAGTTACTGGAAAAGTGCCATTTATTCTTCACCCCCCCACCCCACCCCAAAAAAGTCTTCCTTGGAATCCTAGCTCCTTGGAATCCTTCTTAAAACATAGTCCTGGACCCCTAAACTGGATATAATACTCAAAATGCAGATCAGTCAAGATGGTATAAAATGGAACTATTCCTTCCTGTGATTTGGAACAATAATTTGATAATGACTTCTAAAATTGCTTTCATGGAACAACATGAATAATGCTGCTTCGCAGTCTGATGCAAATTAAATAAATTCTGACCTTGCAAATCTGAAAGTAGAAAAGCATGATCCCAAGTGTCAAGATCAGCCAGCATCAGTACAGCTTTGAAAGCAGAGCCCCTTCAATTCAGAAGCAATATTAATGCTTCCCCAGAAAAGCCCTCTATTTTCTTTGCAATTCCTTTCATAGTTACTGTCCCAATCAAACTCACATTCCTACAGCTGCATTACAACAACAGAGAGATGATAAAGTTGGCAGAGATGGAGATAAACCTGCACATCTTTATGATACTGCTGCCTCATTTATCATGGAATTGGGAGCAGAGGTAAGTCCTTTGAAGTTCCCCAGGACACAAGGAATAATTTCAAGATTGTAACACAGAAATGCTGATAGAGACCATAGGGAGCTATACATATAGTCGCTTTTGTCTCATTTTATAATGGTTTATTTCTTATATTCCACTCACTAACTCTGACTTTTCTTTAGAAGGCCAGATCCTGAAGATGAATCTCAAATACTTTGGCCACCTAATGAGAAGGAAGGTCTCACTGGAGAAGAGCCTGATGCTGGGAAAGATGGAGGGCAAAAGAATAAGGGGATGACAGAGAATGAGGTGGCTGGGTGGAGTCACTGAAGCAGTCGGCGTGAGATTAAATGGACTCCAGAGGATGGAGAGATCAGGAAGGCCTGGAGGAATATTGTCCATGGGGTCCTGACGGTCAGACACGACTTTGCGACTAACAACAGCAAAAGCCTAACCTGATTCCACCCTTAATAACTATTGTTTCGGTATCAAATATAGTATAAAGACTGCTTTCCTTTATTTTATGTAACAGAAGTTTCACCTTGATTAGAGCAGTGATGAATGGGAGATATTTCTAAATATTTCCAATCACTCTGAAGAAGTTGATAACAATTTATGAAAGTTCCCTCCCTCCCCCCCCCCCCCATTTAGATCCTTTGTATGCTTTTAAAGCAACTGTCAATTTCTAAAAGCAACATGAACTCTTCCACCTCTGGTAGGTTAAAATGATGAGCAAGATCTGCAAGGCTAATGCTATGCAAATTGTCTTGGAGAAAGCCTGCTTCATTAGCAATCTTTTTACTAAGGCACCTGTTTTGCTCAGATCATGAAAAGGGGGCCTTCCCCTTCTTCCCCATTGCTTTGCTAATTAAATGGCTTCATTTTCATGTTAATATCCAAATTTTTATTCCTCCTCCATATCTTCCAAGCATATTCAGTGCAAATTGGTTCATCTACTGAAAGCAATTTGCTAATTGACTTGGTAAAAGTTACATTGTCAGACTACTTTAATAAATCAGATTGCCTTGTTAAAAGTTCTTTGTTAATGGCTTCTGAAGACATCCAGAACATAGAAAATTGCCATGGTTTTCATGAAGAAGTGCTAAAGCATAAGCATGAAGTAATGAACAAACTAGAGCAAGCTGGCATCACATTAACAAAGGATGTGGGAAACATTAATGTCCTCTCATTAGATGAAAATGTTGTTCCCCATTCTTCCAAACCATTATTTCTCTTGGACAATGCTTCACTTGCTCTTAACTTTCCCTTTGTGCACCTCCTCAGGATATTTGCAGATAATCACATTTGCCTTTCCAGTTCTGTAGAAAGTTCTAGCTTTCTGCAGAACTAGTGCTGTTCTATCACTTTGAAAAGAAAAATACAATTAGGTAACGGTTCCCCTTGCACATATGTGCTAGTCGGTTCTGACTCTAGGGGGCAGTGCTCATCTCCATTTCAAATTCAAAGAGCCAGTGCTGTCCGTAGACATCTCCTTGATCATGTGGCCAGCATGACTAAATGGCAAAGCAGCATGTTGCCTTCCCACCAAAGTGGTCCCTGTTTTTCTACTTGCATTTTTACATGCTTTTGAACTGCTAGGTTGGCAGAAGCTGGGACAAGTAACGGGAGCTCACTCCATTACATGGTGCTAGAGATTCGAACTGCCAAACTGCCGACCTTTCTGATAGACAAGTTCAGAGTTTTAGCCACTGTGCCACCGCGTCCCTAAAATACAATTAGGATGCATTTTTACAAACAGAGTTTAAAAAACATCAATACAAACAATGATCAAATGCTCTTCCTATTGCTCGTCTACAATCATAGAAATGGCTACCTTTCAAGTTTAACCATGCATTTGTGCATTAAGCTACTAGGCTACAGTTTATTGCCAGCAGTCAGCAATGACCATTCCAACAGAACAGTTGCTATTTCTCAGCAGAAAATTCTCTTGAACTGCTGGCAGCTGAATTGAGTAAAGTTTTATTCATCACTTCTAGGAAATCTCCAGATCCAAATTAAGGAGTCTCAAAATTTAATCTAAACAGGGAATTACAAAATTACAGAATAACAGATTTAATACAATACAATACAATACAATACAATACAATAGTAGAGTTGGAAGGGACCTTGGAGGTCTTCTAATCCAACCCCCTGCCTAGGCAGGAAACCCTATACGGTTTCAGACAAATAGCTATCCAACATCTTCTTAAAGACTTCCAGTGTTGGGGCATTCACAACTTCTGGAGGCAAGCTGTTCCACTGATTAATTGTTCTCACTGTCAGGAAATTTCTCCTCAGTTCTAAGTTGCTTCTCTCCTTGATTAGTTTCCACCCATTGCTTCTTGTTCTACCCTCAGGTGCTTTGGAGAATAGTTTGACTCCCTCTTCTTTGTGGCAACCTCTGAGATATTGGAATAATGCTATCATGTCTCCCCTAGTCCTTCTTTCTCTTAAGCTAAACATACCCAGTTCCTGCAACCGTTCTTCATATGTTTTAGTCTCCAGTCCCCTAATCATCTTTGTTGCTCTTCTCTGCACTCTTTCTAGAGTCTCCACATCTTTTTTACATCGTGGCGACCAGAACTGAATGCAGTATTCCAAGTGTGGCCTTACCAAGGCATTATAAAGTGGTATTAACACTTCACGTGATCTTGATTCTATCCCTCTGTTGATGCAGCCTAGAACTGTGTTGGCTTTTTTGGCAGCTGCTGCACACTGCTGGCTCATATTTAAATGGTTGTCCACTAGGACTCCAAGATCCCTTTCACAGTTACTACTACTGAGTAAGGTATCACCTATACTGTACCTGTGCATTCCGTTTTTGTTGCCTAAATGTAGAACCTTACTCTTTTCACCATTGAATTTCATTTTATTAGATAGTGCCCAATGTTCAAGTTTGTCAAGATCCTTCTGTATCTTAAGCCTATCTTCTGGAGTGTTGGCTATTCCTGCCAGCTTGGTATCATCTGCAAATTTGATGAGTTCCCCATTTATTCCCTCATCCAAATCATTGATGAAGATGTTGAAGAGTACTGGGCCTAAAACAGAGCCTTGGGGTACTCCACTGCATACTTCCCTCCATGTAGATGCAGTTCCATTGAGAACTACACGTTGAGTGCGGTTGGTCAGCCAGTTACCAATCCATCTGGTGGTGATGCTGTCTAACCCACATTCTTCTACTTTATCTAGTAGTAGGTTATGGTCTACCTTATCAAAAGCCTTACTGAAGTCCAAGTAAACTATATCAACGGCATTCCTCTGGTCCACTAATTTTGTCACATTATCAAAGAATGCAATAAGATTAGTCTGGCATGATCTGTTTTTGACAAATCCATGTTGGCTTTTGGCTATTACTTTGTTTGCTTCTAGGTGTTCGCAAATTCGTTGCTTGATTATTTTTTCCAGAATCTTTCCTGGTATTGAGGTTAGGCTGATAGGTCTGTAGTTTCCTGGATCTAATTTTTTCCCTTTTTTGAAGATGGGAACCACATCAGCTCTTTTCCAGTCCTCTGGTAGTTCCCCGGTGTTCCAGGATCTCTGAAAGATATAATTCAGTGGTTCTGAGATCTCGTCTGCTAGTTCCTTCAGAACTCTGGGGTGTAATCCATCCGGTCCTGGTGATTTGAACTCATCTAGGGTAGACAGGTGCTCACTTACCATTTTCTTCCCTATTTCAATTTGTGTTCCTAATTTTGTGGTGCTGCTTTTGATAGGTTGGACTGTTTTATCCCTTTGTGTAAAGACAGATGTAAAACATGAGTTAAATAGTTCTGCTTTCTCCCTGTTGCTTGTCACCTTCTTGCCACTTTCTCCTAGCAATGGACCAATTGTTTCCTTAACTTTTTTCTTGTTTTTAACATGTTGGAAGAAGCTTTTTTTGTTAATTTTTACTTTTGTGGCAAGCCTTTCTTCATTGTGAGCCTTAGCTTTCCTCACTTCATCTTTACAGGCTCGGGCTATTTGCTGATATTCTGCCTTAGTTATGTCCCCCTCCTTCCACTTTTTATACTTACTTTTTTTGTCTTTCAGTTTGTCAGATAGTTGTTTATGCAGCCATTTGAAAGGGACCTTGAAAATCATCTACTTCTACCCCCTGCTCAAGCAGAAAACCCTATACCATTCCAAACAAATGACTGTCTTTAAAATGTCCAGTGATGAAACACCCACAATTCTGGAGGCAAGCCATTCCATTGATTTCCATTGAGAGGAAATTTCTCCTTAATTCTAGGCTGCATCTCTCTTTGATAATCTTCCATCCTTTACTTCTTGTCTTTCCCTTTGGTTAATAGGTTAATCACCTCTTCTCTGTGACAACTATTGAAAAACTGCTATCATGTCATCCCTAGTCTTTGTTAGACTTAATATACCAATTCTGTTCATCATCTGTTTTAGTCTTCAGCCCCCTAAGTATCTTTGTTGCTCTTCAGTATACTTTTCCTAGAGTCTCAAAATCTTTTTTTTTTTTTTTGTATTATGGTGACCCAAACTGGATGCAATATTCTAAGCAATATCTTACCAGTGCAATTTAAAACAGTAACTAATGCTTCATTACCAGAGGTGATATTCAGCTGGTTCAGATTAGTTCAAGTGAACTGGTAGCTCTGACGACCATCTGGCCCTGCCCACCTGGCCTTGCACTATCCTGTCCTTTATTTCCTGCTTTCTAGCTCATCTCAGTTGTGTGGTACAGCTGATTAACCCCTCCCTCGCTGTTCTACTTACCATTGCTGACTTGGAAGGTAAGCAGCTGAGCTTCTAAATGCTCCATTTTCAGCACTGCGCACAAGCCCTTTAGGCGCACAGGCGTACAAAGCGGGTGCCCACCGAACTGGTTGTTAAATCGGCAGCATCCCACTGCTGTTTATTGCTATTCTTCTGTTGATGTAGCATAGGACTGCATTGGCTTTAATGGCAGCTGCAAGAGCTTTGGGTCACCACAATTTATCATGGTCTTCTATCATGGGGGTGTGCCTTCTCCTGCCTTCTAGAATAGTATTCCTTCATAGAACCCCAACACTCCCATTCTGATGATATTCCGAAAGGTATTGAAGCGCCTAGATATTCTCCCTGGCAAAGTAATTAGTGAGGCAGGGTAATTAATGAGCCCCTGTAAGATTTTGTTCGGTTCTACATGAGGGTTTTTTTCTGTAGGTATATCATCAGTTTCTCTTTTTTGTATTCTGTCTTTTTGTTATGGAAAGCAGCTAGAGGGGCTGGTTATTTAACATATGTGTATAAATGAGCATATTGCCAGCGTTCCAAAAATCATGCAGAATTAAATCAGAGTCCAAGGCAGAGCTATCCTTAAAGTTCCAACTTAATAAGATAGACATGTTGGTACATCTGTGGAATCCCAAACCTAAAAGCTTCCTGGGATTCCACCCAGTTGAAAGTTCATGATCTTATCTCCACACCCATAAATCCATCACATGGTCCAATCTTCTTCGGCCATGCTGGCATCTCCACTCAGCTGGTTCCGGTCAGGTGCAGAGGTGCGGAGACAAAAGATGACCTTGGGCTTCTAGAAAGGAATGACAACAACACATTCCATAATTCTACTCCTTTCTATGCCCCCTCCCAATTACTACACTAATGAAACAGCATAGTGAAATAATAGAGAGTGTGGCAAGCCAAAGATCCTAAAAAGGAATATAACTGCAGGCCTGATACATATATTTTTTTAAAAAGACAAATATAAATAAATGTCATGCACACAGAAAACATTAGAACAGTTCATTTTAATAGAATATTAAATACAATAATGCTCAGTGTCCATTGCCATGGTTATATCTATCAAATTTTGATTATTGAATACCGTATACATGACAGTCCTGACTACTGCTGGGTGCAGCTCTAGAATATCATCAGATATTGACAGTATGTCTGATATTTCCAAATATTAATTATTACTATATTGAGAGATAATCACTGCATAAATAGCGCTATTCAAAAAATGTTCTATATATTTGGGGAACCTTTTAGAAATTCATCATCATAATTCATGAGGAAGCATATATAGTTTACTTAGTATATATTGCTCTGTCCAGAGCTAAAATAAAGTTTTCATATTCAATTCATTTAAGTGGTTTTATTTTTTTATAAGTAAATTGGATGACATGAAGTAACTTATACTCTAATAGCCCACTCTGTTTTGCTGCTTTGTGATGTCAAATACATCAATATAATAAATAGCAAAGCAGAGATGGGACACATGGATTGGTAATCAACAAATACCTCTTCCTGGAATCAATAAACTTTGAAGCTAACTCATTTACTTTGCAATTTTGCAGGTAGGATACCATCTAGTGGCCATTTTTAATTTTAATTTTGCATTTGAGAGTAGTTGTAACAAGAGGAAAAGGGATGTTATTTGGTTTGTGCAGAAGTTCAGATCTGTCTTTTAGTTTTCCCAACACTTCTATTTTTTTCTCTGTTACTGCATAAAATCTGTTATCGAAGAACAAGTTAATAGCATATTGTTTACTGAGCAGTTATTTTATACTTGATTCAAGACCACCTCTATATTCCTCTAATTCTTCTGAAATTGCAGCACAATCACTTTCTTGACCACATTCCCCTGAAAAATGAGATTGGAGATGGGAAGAATATTGTTCCATCACTGCCCAATTGGCAGTTAGCAATATGGCACATTGGCCATATTGAGTAGTGAAACAACTTAGATTGTTGGGACATTTTATGAAGTATCTGGGGTGAAATGGACTGGAGTAAGAGAGCCCATATTAAAACAAACAGAATTTCCAGCTGTACTTGAAACCATCTTTCTTGAAAAATAAGCTCAGCTACAAACAGTCCTCTTGCCTAGCGAAACAGATACTTTTTTGTTTTGACAATAGTTGTCAAAAGACATATACAAGAGATGCTAAACAAGCACACATTTCAAAGTAGAATGTGTGTGTGTGTGCATGCGCACATGCAATGAATAATGTGTTGACACAATAAGAAGAAAAATGTCTCTTCGGTCCACTGATCGTAGGTCATATTTATTTTTCATCAACAGCAATAATTGTTCCAGGAGCATAGTTGGACAAGCGCAAAAAGGCCGCCACCAATAAATTCCCCAAAAGAATTGTAAAATGAATTAATAATCTAAGTATGATGTGTTACTTTATACCAGTATTATTTTATTTTTTTTAAACAATTTGCTGCAAAAGTACCTAAGTAGTCTCTTTCTGAAGACTGTTCCATAGAAGGGTTTTGCATCATTTCTGGCCTGGCAAATTATGATTGCTGTCTTGGGTATAAAACAGTGTGTTGGAGGGACAGGGTGTATCACGAGGGGAATGTTTCTGCTTCTGGCACAAATCTATTCTCTCTCTTCTAGATGCCCAGAGATGATGGAGTGCAACCCTGGAGGAAGGAGACACAAGAGACGTGACAGGTAGGAAAGGAAGCAGGAGAGAATACAGGAAGCTGCAGAAGCTTCAGGAAGAGAACTAAAAAGAGTGTCTGGTGTGCCTGACCTGAGAAACACCAGCTTCAGAGGCAGCTTTTTATTTCCTGCTGCTTCTTTGAATCCACTGATTCCCAGTATTGAATAGCACAGAATCAGAAGAGAGGTTATTGGTAGAAACAGATGCTGTATCTACTTGCTCTCTGCCTACACATTGGTCTCCTTTGCTTGTTGGAAGCCACTATACACAGACTAGAAAAGCAGCTATGAATAAAAGAAGAAAACTCTCTCTCCAAAACAGAAAACCAGTGAGGGATGGTGCCTAAGAAGGGGGAGATGGTGGGTTGGACTGCAATGAAGGGGAAGTTTTCCAGGAAGGAGGGAGTACATTCCAAGGTGGTGTGTGTGTGAGAGAGAGGCAGTGAGGCAAGAGGCAGCACAGACTAGAGCTGGACAGGAAACAGAGGAAGAGAGTTAGGATAGCCACTCCCTAGAGTGTATCTGTTAGGGTGAAATCAGTAAAGGTTTAGTCTGGCATGATTCTGTTTATTATGTATGAGCAAATAAAGAAGTGAACTTTGCCTAAATTGTTCTATGTCATTCTTGGGCTGGTCCTGACAGAAGGAAGCTTCCTAAAAGGAAGCAAGAGTGGGGGGAAGGGGGGGTTCCGCCTATCTTAAAAGTAGAAAGAAGGTGTACTGAGACGCACAGACACAGATTTTGAAACCTTTTGAAGATACATGGATAGCAACTAAGAATGTGGTGGAAACACAAGAAATGGCTGCTGCTGAATTTAGTTCCTTAAATCTAAACAATCCATAGCTGAAAACCCACTTAAGTAGCATGAGAAGGACTACTTTATATGGTCACGGCATATGAAAAACATTACGGCCCCTAAAGGCAATAAATGTCGCTATTTTTACCCAACATATTATTGGCATGAAATATCCAGGTTTCAAATCCTACCATGCCAAGGGGCTACGAGTTATGTCTCTGGCTTATGTTCACTAGCTATGTCCAGAGGAATGCTGTGGACATAGTATACTTGTATTTCAGTAAGGCATTTGACAAGTAGACCACAACCTACTTTTTAGTAAATTAGGAAAATGTGGGATAGACAGCATCACCACCAGATGGATTTGTAACTGGCTGACAAACCACACACAGCATGTAGTCCTTAAAGGAACTACATCTTCATGGAGGGAAGTAAGCAGTGGGGTACTTCAAGGATCTATCTGAGGCCCTTTACTCTTCAACATCTTCATAAATGATTTAGATGAGGGAATAGAAGGGGAATTCATCAAATTTGTAGAAGTCACATCACACTGGCAGGAATAGCCAACACCCCAGAAGATAGGCTCAAGATCCAGAAGAATCTTGACAGACATAAGCACTGGGCCCTAGCTAACAAAATTAAATTCAACAGTGAGAAAAAAGTAAGGTTCTACATTTAGGCAAGAAAAACGAAATGCACAAGTATAGAATAGGTGGTGCCTGGCTCAACAGTGTTAACTGCAACAGTGTTCTTGGAACCCTAGCAGACAATCACTTAAATACTGTATAACCCAGCAGTGTGCTGCAGCTTCCAAAAAAGTTAATGCAACACTAGTTTGCATTAACAGAGGCACGGAATCAAGATCATGTGAAGTGTTAGTACCACTTTTTAATGCCTTGGTAAGACCACACTTGGAATATTACAACCAGTTTTGGTTTACATAATGTAAAAAAAGATGTTGAGACCAGTGGTGGGATTCAAAAATTTTACTATCGTTTCTGTGGACGTGGCTTGGTGGGCGTGGCATGACTTGATGGGAGTGGCAGGAGAAGGATAGTGTAAAATCCCCATTCCCTCCCCACTCCAGGGGAAGGTTACTGCAAAATCCCCATTTCCTCCCGATCAGCTGGGACTTGGGAGGCAGGGAATAGATGGGGGTGGGGCCAGTCAGAGGTAGTATTTACTGTTTCTCCAAACGACTCAAAATTTATGCTACTGGTTCTCCAGAACTGGTCAGAAACTGCTGAATGCCACCTCTGGTTGAGATTCTGGAAAGAGAACAGAGAAGAACAACAACAATTATTAGGAAGCAGGAAGCTAAGACACATGAAGAACAGTTGCAGGAATTGGGCATACCTAGTCTAGTGAAAAGAAGAACTACGGATGATATGATAGCAGTGTTCCAACATTTGAGGGATGCCACAAAGAAGAGGGGATCAACCTATTTTCCAAAACACCAGAGGGCAAGGCAAGAAGCATAGAAACTAATCAAGGAGATAACTAACCTGAAACTAAGGAGAAATTTTGTGACAGTGAGAACAATTAATCAGTGGAATGGCTAGCCTTCAGAGGTTATAGATGCTCTAGCGCTTGAGCTTTTTAAGAAGAGATTGGACAGCCATTTGTTCAGAATAGTACAGGGTCTCCTGCTTGTGCAGGGGGTTAGACTAGAAGACCTTCAAGGTCCCTTCCAACTCTGTTATTCTGTTATTCTCTCAGCCTCAAAATCCAAAATGCCGAATGCTGTTTCGTTTGCAAATTCTTTCAGCTATAGTAAGTGAGTGTATATTTTTCTTTACTTTTATTCAAGCTTCATATTTTATTTATCTTAATCATTCAACACATGAAGCAATAGACCAATAAATAAAGCATTAGTGATCTTTTGAAGCCTATTCTTGGGGGAAGTAGCGCCAACATCAGCATTGGCATTGATTCTACTCACTTA
This sequence comes from Natrix helvetica, assembly GCF_964273705.1. Classification (NCBI taxonomy): domain Eukaryota; kingdom Metazoa; phylum Chordata; class Lepidosauria; order Squamata; family Natricidae; genus Natrix; species Natrix helvetica. The sequence continues at coordinate 272,410,319 of NC_138548.1, read as the reverse complement.
TTTTAAAGCATTGCACGAAACTAAAATAATTCTAAAACAAAACTCTACAAGCAATAGTAGAATTCATAACCAATAGTGGAATTCAAACCATTCAGAACTGAAGAATGAAATTAGGATGGTGTTTTTAATATAATCCATATTTCTAATAGAATAGCCAACAGCATCTCTGACTGTAAAGTTGGAATTATTATCTAGCATCTTTTAGTAAACTACTGGATGCAGAAGATATTTCAGATGATTTTGAGTCTGATACAAGAAAAAGGTGTTATTTTAGTTATCACCCACGAATGCTAACATTGTTTCTTATATTTAATGAACCTGGTGGGGCCTGCAACAAATATAGTCAGTACTCTTGTATTTGGGCTTCCAGCTAGTCACCAATGCTATTTTCGAGATAGATGTAATGGCATGTGGGAGTAACCTTGAGAGACAGTAAAAAGACCCAGCCTATTCTGAAAAGAGAAATCTAAGTCCAAAGGACGGGTAGGATAGAAAAGGCTGCTCAGAAGGGGCCATCCCTAGTTTTGAGGAGAGTAAAATTAAGGCAGAGAAAGAGTATTATCAGACTTGCAAGATTCTGTTAATGTAACTTTACAATCTAAGTCATGGTGCTTGCTATATGCTTCTTGGCTGGATTACCTTAAAAGGCTGACAATATTTCAGTTTACCCCTTCTTTTTCATTTCTCCTTTCATTCCTCCCACACCATGCCAGCGTTCTGGGACTGAGTACACAGTATGATTTGAGGGTATTTTCCATTTTTAGAATTTTCCCCTCCCTTAAACTATTTAGGTTTGGGTAAGTAGAGATTGATAGGGCCACAGTGGCTGAGTGGCTAAGATATATATGACTCCTTGTTCAGAAAATGCTAATGATTAAAATATGGGGGGGGGGATTGTTAATGGCTGAAGAGGAAAGGAAAAAAAACTGGGAAAGGCAATGCATCTATTCACATAATAGCACACGCCATTCATGTTTTGTTTCTGGTTTTTTTTTAAATAATAATAATAACAATAATTGGTTGAAAATGGAGAGCTGGAAAATGGCAAATGCTTTGAAGCCTCCCAATTGATTCCAAATGAGGCACATTTCGTGAAGTCTTAGTGTTTTTATTTGACAGCAATGACCTTGAAATGCAATGCTAATTGCTCCAAGCATCAGGATGCAGAAAGATTCCTTTGCAGTATTGAGGTTCACCCTCCAGACTTCCTTTTGTGATCCCCAAAGCTCAGCCAAAGGGACAACAATGCTTAATGTGTCCTAGCTTCTTTAGCACCAAATTACTGGGATCATTTTCCTCTACTGACAAAAAAAAAAGAAAATATGAAAGGGCAATTATGACATCTTTCCCTTTGTTTTCAGGGAATCTAAGCCCCTAATTATCCAAACTATTTATGGAGAAGGTTTAGGAGCTAACAGATGTAATGTCTACCTCTTTGTTTCCCAGAGGCTCCATCTTACAAGGTTCATTTCAGTAATCCCAGATTATTGTCTCATTCCAACCTCCCCCCCCCCCACTCATTGAGTCCTTCCATTAACCTCCTTGTACTCAGAATCCTTTTGAAAGAAAGCCATGGCATTTATCTTGCTACAATGGTGCTGAAGCAATAGACATATTAAGAATGGTTGCTTCCAGCTCAGCAGCTGCGGACTTAGAGAACAAAAATTATGCATCAAAAATTCAGCATACACTTTATATTGATTTTCAGCATCTGTGACTGTGATGGTGAATCTATGGCACGCGTGCCGGAAGTGGCACGCAGAGCCATCTCTCCGGGCATGGGAGCCATCGCCCGTTGCTCTTCCGGGTTCTAGCGTGCCGACCAGCTGGTCTTCACATTCACGGGAATACAGGAAATTGAAGAGCATCCACGCACCAGGAAGATGATCTAGTTATATTGTACAGCCTAGTATTTAATTTGATTTTACGTGTATCTAAGAATATTTAATTTTGTATACTGTTTTTATTGTGTCGTCTGTACACCGCCCCGAGTCCCTTCGGGGAGAGGGGGCGGTCTATAAATTATATATATATATATATATATATATATATATATATATATATATATATATATGTGTGTGTGTGTGTGTGTGTGTGTGTGTGTGTGTGTGTGTGTGTGTGTGTGTGTGTGTGTGTGTGTGTGTGTGTGTGTGTGTGTGTTGTATTTGTACTGATAAATAAATAAAGGGAGACTAGTATAGATCTATTTCGAGCTAATTAGCTCGAAATAGATCTATACTAGTCTCCCTTTATTTATTTATCAGTACAAATACAACACAAATATAAAAAGGCAACATTAAAAATAAAAATATGGTTTTCTGCCTGCATGGTCTTCTGTGATAAGCCGAAGGACAGAAAGAGGGAGTAGTGACCTTCCTCCCATATTTAGGCATACCAGGGGTTGTAACACAAATACATACATACATATATATATATATATATATATATATATATATGTATATGTATATGTATATGTATATGTATATGTATATGTATATGTATATGTATATGTATATGTATATGTATATGTATATGTATATGTATATGTATTTGTATTTGTGTTACAACCCCTGGTATGTCTAATCCCAGTAAGGGTATGGCTAGCTGATGAGAGCTAATTAGCTCGAAATAGATCTATCCTAGTCTCCCTTTATTTATTTATCAGTACAATTACAACACACACACACACACACACACACACACACACATATATATATAGTTTCCTGCACATGCATGCATGCACGCACCATAGACCAGAAGATTGTCTTTCCACCACACGCATGTGCACCAGGCAGCTGGTCTTTGCACCTGCACCTACATGCCAGAAACTGGAAGACCAGGTGGCCAGTGTGCATCTGCATGCCAGAAACTGAAAGAGCAGCTGCCTGGCACACACATGTGCACTGGGTGAATGCTCTTCTGGTTTCCGGCATGCACGGATGCACGCGTGCACATGCACTCCCATTTTGGCACTGGGTGCCAAATAGATTCGCCAGCACTGATCTATGAAATGCAGAATGGCTTTCACAGTCTCCTGCCAGGTGATGGCAGTAGTTTTGCAAAATGTCTGGAAACCTGTCCCTTGGTCTGCCTAAAAGTGATTAAATCAATATTTGGTTTTGCTGTCCTTTTCTGTGGCTGTTAGAAGGTATAAGAAAGTAACAGATGCCAGGTTAATCCATTTTTAGCTCCCCTATTCAGTTTACTGTTTAAATTTAATCTTTCTGTTGGTTTTTTTAAAAATTATTTTCTATTCCATCGTACTTTCTTTCCTTTTAGCATGGATAACACTGTTGAGAACTTTAGAAGAACTTGAGAATATAAGTATTGTAAGTTATATGGATCAACAAACAAGGAGGAAAAACACCATATTTAAACATAATGTGGGGCTTTTGTTCCACTTATTATTAAACTAATAACAGTAATGATAGTAAAAGCTTGGTGAAACGCCTCAATTATTTTGATAGGTCAATCTTATGATGTTGGGAGGACCCCAAGTTAAGTCCATGACTTAGATCTACATATCTGCTGTACATTGGTGTATCACACAATGATCCATGCTCAGGAAAGAAAAGAAGTATAAAAGAAATTGATATTTTTTTTAGAGATTGGCTTATGCAGTTTATCTATCTAATTGTAGGAAGCAGGGATAGATGGAGGGAAAGCCTGAAATGAGCAAGGCAACATATAAGTTGGAGTGAGTTCATTTCCTCCTCATAATCAAATATCAAAATCTTTTAGAAAGTAATAACTTTTTCTTTTTTAAATCCTGGAAAATCAGAACTTTTTAAGTACCAGCTTCGTCCAATAGATGGCAGAAATGCATCAACCTTTTCAGCTTTTTTTTTTTAAGTCATTGTTTTCTTTTAGTAGGACATTTCCCCCTTAAATCTTTTAGACCGATATCTCCCAATAACATGCTCCAAAGCAATGACATCAGAGGAATTATCTGAAAATAACTGATTTAAGAATTGGAAAATTGAGAGCTAATAAGCTATAATTTTGCACCAGTGAGGTTAAAAAACCAATTTCGTTGTATTTAAGTACAATGACAATAAAGATTATACTTATTAGCAAGGCTCTCCATTTTACATTTCAATGAATAAGCTATAGGTATAAATTAGCTAATATTCAGTACAATATAACCTGCTTGAGAAGAAATTAACAGCTTCTAGGGGTGAGTTTATTCATTTGATTTTTCAAAAACTGACCTGATTAGGCAATCTGATTCTACTGAAAAGCATTACACTGGGGGCAGGGGGGGGGGGATTAAGTAGACTATTTCTTTGAATATGAGCTTGGTGATCAGCATATTTCTTAGATTTTTAGACCGCCCCCTCTCCCAAAAAGGGACTCGATCACATTATTATGCAAGCTCTATTTTCATTTTTTAAATTAATTTATTATCTGCCATTTTCTTAGGCACTTTGAAGTATTTTAATTCTGCTACAAATCTAGCATTTCAAATGACAGCTGTGTCTGGGATCAGGTATGATCCTCCGGTATCAACTCATGATGATGATTTCCTTCCTCTTCTTGGATTTGATCGACACCATTTGACAGACCAAGAAAAGAGCATTGCTTTTTCTTAAAGAGTGTGTTCCAATTTTGTCTACCACTCTTCCTGCAATCAACGTCTATCCCCCGCCCCCATCTCTCCAATATGAGCCTTTCTAGTTGTCTTTTATTTTATTTGTTTATTTTGTTGAACATGCACTAGATAAAAGGTACAAGTATAAACATGGTCATGAACAAGGAATGAGTACAAGTAAATGGAGACAGTAGGACAGGGAAGGTAGGCACGCTGGTGCACTTATGCCTTTTAGGAATGGGGTGAGGTCCATAGACAGTTTAAGGTTGAAGTTGTGTGGGCTAGAGGATGTAACAATGGAGTCAGATAGAGCATTCCACTCTGTTGCTGAAGTCGCATTTTCTGCAATTGAGTTTGGAGCGGTTTACCTTGAATTTGTATCTATTGTTTGCCTGTGTATTATTGATGTTGAAGCTGAAATAGTCATTGACAGGTAGGAGGTTGTAGCAGACAAGTTTATGTACTACACTTATGTACTACACCTTTGGGAATGAGAATTGCTGAGAATTTTGGGAGTTGAAATCCACATATTCAGGGAATACCATAATTGGGGATAGCTGGCAGACTAAACTGAATAAGAACCAGAACGGTCTCTAACTGACTTTTGATTTTGTCATGTCTTTGAGCCAAAAAGAACTATTTCTTGGCAAATGTCTTGAGGAGCCTCTAGGCAAACAGGCAAAGAGACACTGGTCTATTACTCAGCATTCAAAGATAGAAGCCTCCAGGGTCCCAAGGTCTGCTCAAAATTACATACCAAAAGCCACATATTTGGGGAAAGTTATAGAAAATCTGTGTTTTTAATTTGCTGAATAATGGAGAGCCTTGATAGGTCAGAGTAATAACTGGGTATTTTTTTTGCTTCTGGCATAGATTGGATAAAGCTTGAAACATAGATGCTAAATAGTAATTAGACATGCCCACCTGCATTATTGTAGGCACATTTAATAAAAGTTTCTTTTTTCTTCTTCTTTTTTTAACAGCAGGACTGCGTTAATCCATGCACTCCATGCCAGGTTATTACACCATAGACATAGCAGCCGTTATTTTAAAAGTTATTTCGAGCAGCTGGTTATTGACTATAAAACTTAAGTGAAAGCAGAAATCTCTTACAAATCTGGTCTTAAGTCTTCAGAATGATTTGATTGTGGGTGAGCCACCGTTGGCTGCATGTTTAATTATGAATTTATGTCTACTTAATCAGCCCTGATGATACATTTCACTTTTGGTAAGTACAAGATGTCAGATGAGCATATTGTCCCTATGCAGAAAATATTCTGAGATTGACCACAAAAGCATACATTCAACCAACTTGGCAAAGACTGTACTTGCTCAGATTCTGGAGACTGCCAAGGCACAAACATGGAAGACATATGCTTTTCAGGATATAAATTAAAATACATTTCAGCATGTTTCCTTCCCTTTAGATGAGTTATGGAGACAACTTGTATCTCATTTTCCTTCCCAGGACAATCATCTTCACCAAACAAATATGAAAAATAGAATGAATTAACAGTAAATTTCCCTAATCAAGCTGGACATTGGGAATTGTAGTGTAATACTGCATTACAAGTCCCGTGAGACATTGAAACAAATAGTATGAAGAGTGGAGAAAGACAAAATAATGAATTCTGAGACTGTTGTGACTAAAACTATTAGGCATTATAAGATGACTTATTCTGTCATAAGCAGGGGTGGTATTCACTTATCTTCCCTACCAGGTCACAAATATGAGTGTGCGCAAGCACACAGCCTTCCGCATATGCACTTTTAGCAAAAAAAAGAGCCTAAATGGGGTGTTGGGGTGAGTGGGTGGAGCCACCCATGATTTCCGCTACCAGTTCAGGCCAACCAGTCCGAACCGGTAGGATACTACCTCTGGTCATAAGTCAGAATGCAAGCCGCAGGCCTGCACCCTGAATACGCAACTAACCATGAAAAGTGGCACTCAATGATCCAAAAAACGGACCCTGTACTTGCAGGAATATGCTAGGAAGAAGGAGGAGGAGGAAGACAAGAAGAAAAGAAGGAGGAGGAGGAGGAGGAGGAGGAGGAGGAGGAGGAGGAGGAGGAGGAGGACTTATTCTAGAACCTATACGTATTAAGAATCTTATGAAAAAAAGAACAGAAGAATTGTCTAGAAGGGTAGACCATGGTTACAAAAACATGGTTCACTCTGTTCTTATCAGCAAGGGTGAAATGTGGCTAGATAAATATGGTTCCCTCTCACCTTCTTGTTCTCAAGTTTCCGAATATTAATGAAGAAGAACTGAATACAGAGTGATAGCTATGGATGGACACTTTTACATTCTATGAAATTGCTATCAAACCAGAAAGAAGCACCTATGCAATACTCCCCCCACCCCATTTATTAGGAGAAAAGGTTACTTTGTTATAAGCTAAAGCTGTTTTGGTTGAATGTTTAATTCTACAGAGAGGTATTATGGATGATTTAAACTGGTCTAGAGAATGCAAGCCTCTAACGAATCTCTAGATACATGTTAATAGACATTGAATAGCCAAATCTAGTGAATATGGAAACTTAGAAATAGAGAAGACTCAAAATAGGTTGGTTTGCATTCATCCAAAGTACAATGACAAACATATACAGCAGAAACTGTTGACACTGGATAAAGATTACATGAAACTACTTAAGAATAAGGTTACAAAATGGCACCCAAGGATAGAAATGTCTTATTTTCAGTGTGAGTTATTTTACTAATCAGAGAGCAATATAATGCACTGATCCCTGTTTCCGATATTGTAATGAAAGAAAACAATGGACATTTAGCTCCTTTGGTTACAAGAAATCTAGGGACAAATATCATAACAAAGACAAAAAAACAACAATATTACATAAGGTCAAGATGAGCAGGAAAAGTTGGCTTATTTGATATTTCGGGGGGGGGGGGATTGGTTACTATTTAATGGGAAGCCAGAAGAAATGGTAAGTGGTATTGGAGTACAGAACTTTATTTGGAGCAAACTTTATTAGTCAGTATTTGTGAGCAAGGTTTTAAAGTTATTGCCAACCAAAATTGGATGATGTGGTTACTTCCAGAGGCAGTTCATACCATGATAGAAATTATGAATACTAAATTAGAAAATGTATAAGGATGTTTTTGCAGGTATTTCTCAACTTACGAACACAATTGAGCCCCAAATTTATGTTGTTAAGTGAGAAATTTGTTAAGTGGGTTTTGCCCCATTTTACAACATTTCTTGCCATATTGGTTAAGTGAATCACTGCAGTTGTTAAACTAACCACACGATTGTTCAGTGAATCTGGTTTCCCAATTCAATTTGCTTGTCGGGAGGTCACAAAAGTGACCTTGGGATACTGTAACCATCCTAAATATGAAGAAGTTGCAAAGCATCCAATTTTTGATCACGTGACCCTGTGGATGCTGCAATAGTCATAAATGTGAAAAATGGTCATAAGTCACTTTTTTCAGTGCCATTGTTAACTTCGAACAGTTACTAAATGAACTGTTGTAAGTCTTGGACTACCTGTATTAAAAAGGATACTGTGATACATATTTGGTATCCAATGTGTTAATTGTACTGAAACACCCACACACACACACTAATCATCTGTCTCTGTACCAGTGGTGAGTTGCTCCTGGTCCTGACTGGTAGGGCTATACCAGTAGTGGCATTGAGCAGCTGAGAGCGTACCAGTACGGTGGCTCATTTGGCCCACTGGCCCGCCTACACTCTATAGCTGTATTTATGCCAAAAAGCACACTGCGCACAAACCACACAGCATGCAGAATCTGCGTGCACCCCGACAAGCAGCTGGGTTTCGCAGGGGCAGTGGATTGTGCATGTGTGCGCAGCATACGTCAGGTGCATGCCCAGAGCACGTCAGGCTATGTGCCTGGACAGACCACAATCAGTGTACTGATAGCAACGGTAAGAGCAACCCATCACTGGTCTCTACCTATTTGTTATAAAGAAGGCTATGATGTAGCAGTGCCATCCTGTAAAGATAATCAGCAGAGATAATAGAGATAATATTTTGCACGCTCTGCAAAGTGCATTGATTTTTTCTTTAGATGCCGCCAAATATTATTGGCAAATAGAATTGGCACTAGACACTCACAATCTGACAACCTGATAATACATTATGGTGGTTACAGGTTTCTAAAGTTTCATTGGGACTCTCGAGTACCCCTGAGGCTTATCTATCTGCCAAGTCTTCCTGATGTTGGCATATGACATCATTGTCTCTGTAACAACTGATGAAGATATTGTGATGTGTTTTCTGAGAAATTCCATAAGAGAGGAGTTGAAATGAAACAAAACCAATAACCCTTTGGTCTTGGAGAGATTACTATATTAGGACAGATCTCAGCCAAAAGAATTAAAACCTGATCCAGAGAAGTTAAAAGCTCTTCTGCAAGCTTCAGATCCTGAGAATCTGGATTTGCTACATTCTTTGGTAGCTACCTGTGGCTATCTTATGAAATGTATTCCTAATTATGTGGATATTTTAGAACCACTGCACCTGCTGACTAGAAAAGTAACCACTTGGCACTGGTCTGCACCAGCTGACACTGCATTTCAAGCAGCTGAAAGATGTATTAACGAAGGACCTTGAATGACTTATTATAATTTGAATGTACCAACTGGTATAATGATGGACGCCAGTACTGTGGAACGAGGCACCATCTTGTTACAGACTCAAACTGAAGCATCAACGAAGGCCGATACATACACCAGCTATTCATTTTCTTTTCCAGAATGCGAGTGACATTTTGCATCATTTTTACATTTATCTGTAGGGTTGCCATTTGTTCTATTAACAGATTACAAATCACTTGTGCTTTGCTTCACCCTTATATTATGCATCTCTGTTGCATATGGCGACCATATGATGTTGTTGTTCAATACTTTTCTGGAGAATTGAATGCATATAGTTCCTCATTGCATGTTGTCTGTTTCAGGATGAAACTTAATGAGGGGGGAGTTTATTTGGCAGGTTGTTGATTTATATATGCTGGAGTTTGAGGAATTATCATTACAAGAATCCTGCCTTGCTTCTCAGAAGGATGCTTCACCCAGAACACTTTAATACATTTTGTAATCCCACAAATTGTTACCTACAATTTCTGTTCTGTTGTGACCATTTAAGCATGTTGGTGTTGAACATTCTGTACACGATGAAGTATAATGATTGGTGTACATCAATCAAAAATATGAAATTGTTTAAAAATAAGTTTATGAGATGCAGCAAGCCATGGAACAAACCAAGTCATTGACCAAATAGAGACTCAGATGTAGACGCTTTATTAAGAGTGCAAACTTTTACATGATGATCAGCTTTTACATGATGAACAGTCACTATAATGTCTTCCATGTCATTGGACCAAACTGAGTATTGATATTGATGGATCCATGGAATATGTGGATTTACAATTATTCTTCTTACCTGAAGGCTGTTTTTTTGCCACCTATTTGCCAGATGTATTGTCTATGCAGTGTAGGACACTTCTGCTTGTTTGTGTTGACCTTATGAAGTAAAACAAATCAAGAGAGAACCAACCTACAAATAAGGAGAAATTTTCTGACAGTTAGAACAATTAATTAATGGAACGGCTTGCCTTCATAAGTTCTGAATGCTCCCTTACTGGAGATTTTTAAGTAGGGATCGGACAACCATTTGTGTGAAATGGTATAGGGCTCCTGCTTGAACAGGGGACTGGACTAGCAGAGCTCCAACTCTGCTATTCTGTTCTATTCTGATTCTTTATTATGCTCAAAAATGTGTGGATCACCTTGCTTCAACTTCCTTTCGAGTCTTATGACATTAAACATAATATGTATGTTGGTAACCATCTGATACCAAAGAACATTCACTATGTTATCGTTTGGAGAACTTTGGCATGTTCCTTTGAATCAAAAGCTCAAAGATGGTAGTATTTAAATTAGAAATGTCAATCATCTAAGAAACTTCAAGCATCTACTGTTATGTCATGACTGCTGTATTTTGGGATGTGGAGACTTCTGCACTGCAGGAAGCCAAGATCAGCAAGAACGGTTGAAAGAAGTTGTGAGGCGGATTTCTCCTCAGGGCTACAAATAGAAGTGTCAATTTTTCATAATATGCTCAAGTAGTTTAGGGAAATATTTGATAAATGAGAAGGGGGGATGAAGGGGGGATAGGTAGATGATAGATGATTGATAGATGAGAGAGAGAAAGAGACAGACAGACCAGTCGTGGGTTGCAATTTCTTTTAATACCAGTTCGCTGGTGCACGCAACCGCACAAAGCCTTTGCGCATGCGCAGAAGCGTCCTAGAGGGTGGGCGGAACTTCCCGCCACCACCACTGCCACTGCCAGTTCGCCCGGTCCTGGGCAAGCCGGCACCAACCCACCTCTGAGACAGAGAGACAATCAGTCAATTTTAGGAATTATGCTATTTTTAAATTTACAAACATTCATTTATTACTGTTTTCAGGATGGTTTGCAAATGATCAAAAAAAAAAATCAAGCTGGTCTTCATCCTGTGATTACAGTGCCATCTTGGCTTTTGATACGTCCCTCCACACAGGCTCCCCTATGTATTACTATCTATCAAAGGAACTGATGTGGTGTTAACTCCCCAGTTAAAATAGTATGTCTAAAATTAATATCTGATAGTTAAGTTACAACTTCCTCTGGAGGGTGTTTTGAAAGCCTCTAAAAACACAAGAACCCAAAAAGAGAGTAGGTTGAAGGGCATTAGAGGGTGAAAATATGATATTGAAAAACATTTTCTTTAAAAATCTCGATTCTAGATATAAATGTAATTCTTGTGGATTTAAGTATTCATATTCGAGCTTATTTAGATACGTCTGTCAGTTTCTGGGTTATAATTTTTACAACTAAGCATTATCTAATATTCTAAGCATCGCTGCTTGAAGATTACATATAGCTGAATGTGTAATAACAGTCTTATCCAAAACTGATAATGATCTGTAATGCAGGACAGACAACTAGTCTTTTATTATCCAATATATACACAACTCCTTGCCAATTCTGTCATTTTTCATAGAAGAGTAGTTCCTCAAAATTTCTGTTGTAATATTTTATTATTCAAACAGTAGAAGCTTTTAGGCAATGTGCTATAATAAATTTGTTTTAAAATGTGTGAGCAGTATCTGCAAAATATTCTATCTTAACACTTTTTCCAAATATTTTCACTCTTTCAAGCATTCCACTTACAATCACTGCATACACCACTACTGGCCTTACAGACCTTACTGATTTGGTTACTGTAGAAAATATAACATTTTACAAACACTGATATGCACACTTACACACAGAGAGAGGCATGAAATAAAATACGTACAATTATTTCTTAAAAATAAACATTCCTTTTAAAACATGTGGCTTGTGAAATGTATTTGAAATGCAGGATTTGGATGGTCGAGGGTTGAGTTTGATTTACCTGGAATGCCAGTTTTGTGATCCAATGTTTCTGTGTTAATGCTGAACATACGGTAAGCCACAAGTTCCTTAGTCAGTTCCCCGAAAAGCTGCTGACAACAAGGGCTCAATGTGAATTATCTTACAGCTCCAATTGTTCACACATGACCACACATGAAGTTCCAATCAAACTGATGTATTATTACTCATGTCTATAAACAGGAATCTAGTCAACTAACAGCATTATTTTGGCGCCAGATAAGATTCAATGGAATTCAAGAGGACTTGGATGCAGTCCATTTGAGGCTACATGGAGAGTGGAGGACCGTGATGGCGAACCTATGGCACGCATGCTGGAAATGGCACACAGAGCCCTCTCTCTGGGCACGTGAGCCAACGTCCATTGCTCTTCTGGCCTCCAGTGCCCTGGCCAGCTGGTTTTCACACGCGTGTGCATGCCGGAAACTGGAAAAGAAGTCGCCCGGCATGCATGCGCACTCTGGGAAGATAATCTTCCAGTTTTTGGAGCATGCGCACTGGCCACCTGGTTTTCTGGTTTCTTGTGCACATGCAAAGAGCATCTGGCAATGCCAGAAACTGGAAGATCGTCTTCCCGGTGTGTGCATGTGCACTAGGTGGATGCTCTTCTGGATTTCAGCACACATATGCACACGCATACACACGTGCTCCCATTTTGGCACTCGGTGCCCAAAAGGTTCACCAACATTGCTCTAGACTGATTCTTCTTTTGACTCCACCTCCAGGTTCTGCCACTCCTTCTCCAACATCTATCTTGGTGATGGCAATGCAGATCTGACTATTTTCCAAAGCATTGGAAGACAGAGGTTGTTGGCCACCTGTAGTTTTCTGTGTTTGTATTCCTTCTTTTTTCTTTTATTTTGATGTATACAACATGTTCCCTTATTTTATTGGTTCTTGTTTTTAATATATAAATCACTCCAACTCATTGGGAGTTACGTGGTTTCCAAATCATACATATGAAATAAATAAATGCTGGATATGCATTCTGTCCTACTACCGAAGCATTGGCTCTCGTGTATAAAAGGAGGTCAAAAGAATAACAACATCCATAAATGTTCACAATTAATTATGAGTCTCATCATGCAACTAATCCTCGGCATACAATGGCAACTGAACCCAATTAAATGGGTAGCCATGTGACCGTGCTTGGTTTTACTTTTGTGTGTGTGTGCCACAGTTGTTAAATGAATGCAGCAGTCACTAACCAATTGCCAAAAACAGGAAGTAAATTCAGGAAACCATTAAAAATGCCAAAAATCACAGCTATGTAACTGCAGTAAACTGGGTTTCCTTGGACCCAAAATATGATCATATGACTGTGGTGAAGAGATGCACCCATCAGAGTATCAAAATCAGGCCTTAAGTCCCTTTTGGTGGTCTTTTGTAACTTTGAACAGTTGCTAAGCAACAAGTTGTTATGCAAGGACTACTGGTAATATCTAAACTGGTCTTTCCATTCATAAATACCTAAAAAGTGAAAAAAAATGGGTTGGGTCTAGTTTTAGAAAAGGAAGAGAAAAATGTCTTGTGTTCGCCAAGGTCTTAAAATTAGTTTTGATATGATTCTTATGGAAGCCCTCAGAGCATTATCAGTTCAATGAAAGATTAGTTTTAGGGGATGTATTCCAGAATATAGATCTAAGGCGTTCACCCCAAGCCATTCATTCATATCCATCCTGCATTTGGGATTGAATGGAATCAAAAGGACTCTCAAAAGAAGAGAGGGCTCCCTGTCTCCTTGAGAGAGATGGCTAGGCATTTATTCTGTAAGAAATTATATTTGGACCTATACCTTTTACTAGCAGGGATGTGTAAAATATTTAGAACATTTTGGCTTGTTTGGGCTGCATTGAATGAGGAAAATTGTCTTGGGCAACATATAAAATATATAATGCAGTTTTATACCATAAAATCACATAATAATTGGGCTGATTGCTTGTTGTGCCTGGGCCACAGGTTGTACATGCCTGATTTAGAATTTTAATCAGTTGTTTCAAGTACAAAATTGGCAGGTTTGGTTATTTTGAGAGTGTTCTCAGAAAAACATACCTCTTTCAAGCTTACTTAAAATGCTTTAAGAATGATTGGAACAAACCATTTGAAACGGAGATGTTTAAAATTCAAAACCTTGTTATATATTCCCAGCAACAAATTATGTCTTTTAAAGACATGATAGTAATCATTCACTAGATGAAACAATATTTGGAACCATGTTCTTTTGATTTTGCCTTTGTTGTCCTAATTTTTTTATCAAAAGGGGAGGTGAAGAAGGATTGCAAGATTGATAATTTGCCTTATTTCTCAGTGACTTTGATACTGTCATTTATGGATCAGCTCTGGTATAAGATATAAAAACTTCTATTTCTACGTTCAAGTTTGATTTGGAGAAAATAATATTGGGAGTCATCAGACCTAATGTTTTGGAACTAGTTCACAAGGAATGTGGAGTTAAAAGATTTTGTTTGTTTATGACATAGTAGTATTTAGCAGGACTAAATCTGTTTTAGGAAGACTAAAGGAAAAAGAAATAATGAATAGTTCAAAAAAGGACCTTTGAAAATTGGAGGCATGGCATGGGCTTTATTAAAAGATCAATGCAACTTAAAGTAAACAGATGTAAGTAATAACTGGGATCATAAGTTTCCTTATATGCTAATAGGATCTGAAGTAATGAAGGCTGATTAGGAAAAGCAAGTTTGGGCAGTCATGAACACTGTAGTTCAATAAAAAACACTTAGAGCAAGGAGATTCCATGATGGAGATTAAAGAAAAAGAAAAGTAAATAATTCTCCAATGTCATTTAACAAACTATGGTGGAATAGACAGCTCAAAATGGACATTGTAGAGCAAAAAAAAAAGAGAAAAGGCAACCCTAATGATCAAGGAGCCGGAGTAACTCCCAAATGATGAAAGTTTGGTGCCTATGGGGCTTTTTGACTTAGAAAAAGGGTAAGTGAAACATGACATAATATAGATGTATAAAATACCCCTTGTGTAAAGGGAGCTAATTAGGTGGTTTCCTTATCTGGAAATTGAGTATGCATTCGTTATAGATGGGATTGCATTGGAAGGAGGTACTTAGTTTGGAAATCCTCTCCTTGATCTACTTTTCTGGAATAACAATCTGAATCAGAGAAAAAGAACAGACACTGAAAAAGCAATCCAGAACATGAATAGATGAATGTTCCATTCATATATTGCCACAACACCATCCCTCACCTGTATATTGGTTTATTCTGTAATGAAGATCAGAATAATAGAATAACAGAGTTGGAAGGGATCTTAGAGGTCTTCTACTTCAACTCCCAACCACTACTTCAGACAAGTGGTTATCCAATCTCTTCTTAAAAACTTCCAGTGGTGGAGGATTCACAACTTCTGAAGGCAAGTTGTTCCACTGATTAATTGTTCTAACTGCCAGGAATTTCCTTAGTTCTCAGTTGCTTCTCTACTTGATTAGTTTCCATCCATTGCTTCTTGTCCTGCCTCTGGTGCTTTTGAGAATAGCTTGACTCCCTCTTCTTTGTGGCAACCCCTGAGATATTGGAACATATCATGTCAATCCTAGTCCTTCTTTTCATTAAACTAGACATACCCAGTTCCTGCAATCGTTCTTCATATGTTTTAGCCACCAGTCCCCTCATCATCTTTGTTGCTCTTCTCTCCACTCTTTCTAGAGCCTCCACATTTTTTTCCATTGTGGTGAAATGTAAAATGTAAAACCTTGATGCAATATTCCAAGTGTGGCCTTACCAATGCATCCCAATCAAGAAATGATGAAAAGGAGAGTAAGATGCAACAAAAAGGGCCAACTTTTATAGAGTTGCAGGGTTATAATACACACATCTCTAGTTTCCAAGATTTTGTAAGCTAGCCAATTTTTTCCTTTCAATATACAGACAAAGATACAGAGAAAGGAACTGACAAGTGTCTAGTCAATTTCATCCATTCCCGTGTCACTAAGAAAGCAGGACCCAACTATATGTAGCTTGCCATTGGGTATTTGACTTCCTCATTTAGTATAGTTAAGTAGGATTATATCCTAGGCTTAACCCAGTGCATACATTTCTCCAAGACTTAATTTATACTCATTATTGTTTGCCAGCTGGTGTTCAATAAATCCATCAACTGTGGACACAGTTATTTTTACTTTTCTGTAATGTATGTGATAGCTGACAACTTCCATCATTCAACTATAAAATAATGTGCACAGAATTGTTGAAAGCCTTCTCTTGTTGATCCACTTCCTGAAAGACACATGTGAGCACATGATGTTGGGTAATCCTGTGAAGCAATGGTCACTCCAGGAGATGTTAAAAAGAGATAAACCTCTTGAAGTTTTGTAAGTGTATGAGACATCTTTATAGATAAATACAAAAAGAAAATGGCAGATCCGCTGCCATCTTGTCTACTTAACCCACTTTTTCATTCTCTAAAAAATATTCTGATATTTTTGCATGCATTTAAATTTAATGGAGTGATTACAAAAAACTTCTTTTGAGTTATTCATCCCTGTTGATCATACTATTATGCTAAATGAGGTAATAATCAAAAACTCAATTCACAAGCAAACATGGAGCTATAGAAAACATTGTTAAATGTTCAGATCCAAAACAGAAAAGAAAGACGAGAAAAGAAAGATGAAAGGAAAAAGAAAGAAAGGAAAAGAAAAAAGAAAGAAAGGAAAAGAAAAAAGAAAGAAAGGAAAAGAAAAAAGAAAGAAAAACTTTTTCTTTTACTCAATTACCTCAAGTCTGCTAAGTAGACAGCCACTTTATCTTATTCTTTTTAAAGAGCCGTTTGAAAGTCATCATTTATAAAGTGTCAGCAGAGAGAGGATTAAATCAGAGATTTACAAGGGAGCATGACTTTCATTGATGATGATGACAAAATATGCTCAGCACATAAATTCCATGTTAGGAATGGCCCTGGAGATTTTAAGTAATTTACATAAGTATCTTGGGAATTTCATTGAATATTTGGAAGTGGGGTGAGTTCATTTAAAATAATAAATATCATCAGGATTCTGTCTCAAATCTGTCATTTATTTTAAATGGAACCTCAGAAACTTTTGAACATCATGTTTACATCTTGATCAAAAAGTTTAACATTCAATAATATTGAATGATAAAGTCCTGAAAATGATCTCATGGATGATTTTTTTTAAAAAAACTGCATTATTGTCTCAGTTCTCCGAGGACAATCGCTGTTTGTTTTGTACTGTTGCATAAGAAATAGACATCTATATAATGAAGCTGACAGAAGCAGGGACTGAAACTATAAAAAGGCTTCTGTAGTTAAAATGCATGAAAAGTAGAATTTCATAAATTGATCCACAACCACACACATAAAAACATGCAGTCCAAATCTATTTGTTTGTTTGTTTGTTTGTTTGTTTTCTATGGCTGTCCTCTCAAACAATGAGTCTCAGGGGCATATACAGATTAAACAACAACTACAGCATCTGTATATAATCTATGATGCCCAAGGTTAAAACAAAAAAACTCACATCAGAAAAACCACATCAACACCAGACCGTGGTCTTCAAAGCCTTGTGGAATGCTAACAGGGTCAGGGCCATCCGGATTTCTAGAGGGATGCTATTACGTAGGGCAGGGGGCATGACTCCTGGGTCCAACAAGGTGACACTGCTTGATGGGAGAGACCCCAAGAATGTTCTATTTTGTAGGCCAAGCAGAAACAATGAGACAAATAGCCTGGACATATACCATATAATACTTCAAGGTGGTATCCTGCACCTTGAACTGCATCTGGAAACCTGTTGAGAACCAGTGCAGCTCAAACACCAATAGAGTCCTTGGTGCTCTCTGAGCTTAACTCTTTTCATGCAAACATTTCATTACCCAACTAGATAACATCTTCTATCACTGAAGGTGTTGCTTTGCTGAATAATGAAAACAAAACAACCAGATTCAGAGAGCACCAATGTCTCCATAGTTCAATACTGAGATACAAGTATTCTCTTCTACCAATATGTTTTGCTGACCCTGAGGATAGAGGATAGACTGAGTAGAGACTCTTGGTCACCCAAAGAAACCAAACACATAATGCCGATATGTGAGATATGAATACAAACTTTCAATTGTGTTTCCTAGCCAAAGATATGCTTAGCTGTGATTCATGCACTTAAATCAGATTAAGAGTTGTTTATATATAAACCAAATATCCTTCAGCACAAATCTATATGTGAGCAGAATGGTTTAAAGTATTCAAAATTTACAGTGCTTCAGGGATTTAACAAAAAAATAAAAAATCATACTCATGCATTTTGTAAGAGTTTAAAACTCATTTCAGATGATGAAAAGCTGTTTACAATTATTTCCATCTGCAGTTTTGGCTAGAACATTATGAAGTGGCTTCTGTAATTTTCAGATCTTATTAAATTAATTGTTTGTTTCCTTTGGAAACAACATATGCCAAGTTGGGAATCTCCCTGTAGTATGTAGTAAGATATGCTTATTCTATAGAATGAAGCATAAAATATGTATGGTATTTCTTTACAAATAAATCTAAAAAGTTCACGCAATGGAACAAAATTAAATCATAAAGAGAAGTGGCAGAATGAACTTGGCTCATCTGACTACAAAATGAGATTGGAATATTTTTTTTCAAATCTTTCCCAGGAGAACATCTGTTAAATTTACATGAAATTTAATAGAATTCCAAATTTGTTTCAGAATTGAGCTGGCTCCTATCCTAGAGAAAACTGTTTCAACTTCAAATGTGCCAAAAAAAAAGCTGTTTTGCTAACATCTCTCTAGAAATGATGCACCATGTTTTCATGCCTGGATAATGGATAATACCATATAAATCATTTAAATATTTCAAGTTTGCTTGGTAGCATCGGCATCCTGGAAAGATCAGACAAGAATGACATCCAAGAAAGCCCAAAGTTTCAAAAATGCCATTTTGTATTTTGTAAGACAAAACAGCAAGAAGTACACTGCACTTTAGAAATATAGATTAGAAAAAGAACCATCTAAAGCTAGGGATTGTCAGCATTTTTCAGGTTACAGATTGTGTGTTGTTGTTGTTCTGGAACATCCTGGAATCAAGAGACAAAACTGTAGTGGTAGAAAATTAATTGGCTTTGAAGGAATTTTTTTCTCTCCCTTTGTGTCATATGGAATCCTATCAAAATCTCATGGAATCCATGAGATCTAGGCAACACTGTTTGAAAAAACGCTAACCTAAGCTATGAAGCTCAGATCTATAAATAAGGCTCTTGGGTCCTCTTGAAAGGGTTTGGTTTAAATTCCCAATGATCTTGGCTTGCAGCTGGTCTGTTATTCATGAGGTCTGTACATGCTTTAGCCATTTCAACTACTGGCTTTAATTAATTTATTTTGAGAGCACTTTGATTTTCCTGACCTTCCATGACACCTTCACATTTACATGACTTAAGGGAGCAATTGTGAACATTAAGTCAAATGGCTTCTCCTCACAATGTCTGACCATATTGTTTTGGCAAAGCCCAGTTAAAAGTGAAAGAGTAAATCTTTAACATAGGCTATCTGAAACCCCTCTGCTCTAACCCAGCTGTATGTAGCTCAAGCTTTTTTTTCTAAGCCTTTTCTGACATCCTCTTTCTGCATACTCTTTGCCTGGTTAGATGTAAGATGCCACACTCTCCACTTCAGAGGGTAGATTAAAGACTGATTTAAAAGTACTCTTCCTCCCTGCCCTTGCCTGGTGAAACAAATTGGATCATGCACCATAGCTTCCTGGACTGCCCTTTGACTATCTGTGGTAGGCAGAGCAGAGATGGTATTCAGCAGGTTCTGACCAGTTCTGGAGAACCAGTAGAGGAAATTTTGAGTAGTTTAGAGAACCAGTAAATACCACCTCTGACTGGCCCCATCCTCATCTATTATCTGCCTCCCGAGTCCCAGCTGATAGGGAGGGAATGGGGATTTTACAGTAACCTTCGCCTGGAATGGGGAGGGAATGGAGATTTTACAGTATTCTTTTCCTGCCACACCCACCAAGCCATGCCCACAATGCCATGTCACGCCCACCAAGCCACGCCACAGAACCAGTAGTAAAAACTTTTGAATCCCACCACTGAGACAGAGCTAATAATCTCCTTTGTCTTGCCAATTCATTGTAGATACAGAAAATAGCAAGGACCACTTTCCACTGTAACATATAAAGAAGTGGGCAAACACTTCAGTGTATTTCAGGCCTCAGTGTATTTCAAATACTACAAGATGGGAAAATAATACTTACAAATGTGTGATATCATAAGAAAGCAAAGTGATGGTGATGAAGACAAGGTACTTGAAAATATATTGTCTGCTAAATAGTTGGATAACATTGCCTGAAAATCCTTCCCCTAAGAACACATACTGATAATGAGCTGCCAGAAATCAGATATCTGTCCTTACAATATTATACAAATTATGCTCATACATAAATTATTCATTATTCTTAATACATTGATAAATTTCATGAAGACTAGCAGAATATAGATATTCTTCACAGACTTCAGTTGTAAAATCTTATAATCCTTTATATTAATTTCAATCCACAATATAATAGGACAAGCCCAAAATATATGAGTTAGCATTTCAATTTCCAAATTATATCTCCAGATCAAGGCGATGGTATTATTAAACATTCTCTGAGTGTCTGAAATGTTTCTTTTTCTGTTGTAATAACCTCTTTTGAACATCAAGGACATCTTGTTCCACAATTTTGAAAGAAATCTGCAAACAAATGAAAGATGAGAGAGGTTCATGATTGTTCTACATTTCTGTTCAGTTCTCCTTTCCATTTTCACCTCTTTTGAATAGAATTTTTTTAAAAAAACTGATAAAGTGAGGAGAAATATCTGAGACTTGTTTAGCATGCAGATTTTCCAGATTTTCTCTCAACCCTTGTTTCAACCTTCCAATTCTTTTCCTAACATGCTTTTTCTTACTCCTTAACTGTTTCTTTTTCTAGGTCTTATGCGCCATTTATTTCTGCTATTATTTTTAGTCACCCCTGGGTCTTGTTTGAACTTAATGCTAGGGGCTGTTGTACAAACCACTTGCCTAATTTTTGGGATTGTTGGAACAGGTAGTATCAGTTACTCAGCACCTCCTATATTTTGTTACTCATCAGCAACAAAATCCATACACCAAGAGTTCGGTTTCATCCTATTATTTTTTCTATTTTTCATATTGTGGGAAAACATTAGGGGGGGCAGGTGATGTGTATGTGAGAGAGAGGGGAGGGAGAGGCAGAGGGGGAGAGATGGTCATATGCTTTAAATGGGGAATAGTTGAGAGGTGCCAGAATGAAGATAGTTATGTCCGTGTATGTTAAGAATTCAATCTAATCACGATATTTCAAATAGGACCATGACAAACTGGACTAAAATTACAGGACACATACCAAGAAGGTGAAGGTCTTTCAGTGCCTTCACATTTTATAGTCTCAGATAGATCCTAATCCATTTACCAAGCTCCTTCTTCCTCAATGAGGGCTTTCAAACTGCTGAAGATTTACTTAAGAGCACAGTCCTATGGGAATTTTGATATAGTACTCAGTAGCTCAATTTATATCAATATGTATGCTGTATACAGATCACTGTAACTCATTAGTTACCGTATATACTTGAGTATAAGCCGACTCGAGTATAAGCCGAGACCCCTAATTTTACCCCAAAAAACTGGAAAAAGTTATTGACTCGAGTATAAGCCGAGGCTGGGAAATGCAGCAGCTCACGGTAAATTGGAAAATTGGAAAATTGGAAGCTTCAGCTATTTCCACAACCACCTAACCAATTTTACCATAATTAAAATTAAATTCCTTTCAGGAGTGCGATGGGACTGTATACACATAAACACGAATAGAAAACCGGTACAGAGGCTTGTGCGGACGGGACGCTCCGGGCAGCCGTCGTTTCATTGGCTCAAGTCTGTGCCATTCCCTTGGAGCTAATTGGAGGAGCTCGAGCGTGGAGAAGATGGAATCCCGGAGGAGGGGTTTCAAAGCAGAAGCACCCCGGGGGTGGGGAATTCATTCTCTCGCTGGCCACCTGCAAACGGGGCGCTCTGCCATGGGCGGGAGAGCGCGTGCGCGCTCTTCGGCCTTGGCAGGACAAGGGAGGCCGGGTGGGGAGCGACGGGGAGTTTTTACTTTTCTTTCTTTCCTTACGGCCGGGCTGTCTCTGAAGGGGCTAGAGGTGGGGGGCGGGATTTGCAGCCGAATCGGAAGGAACCGCAGCTGTCAAGAGAAAGCAAATGGGGGCGGCGGCGGAGGAGGGGGTTGGAAAGCGAGGAGAAACAAAGAACACGGCGAGACATTGCAAGCAATAAGAAGAGGTGGAGTCTGAAGGGACGCTGCCCCTCACGCCCCCTTGGGGAGCCAGGAAGGAAGGACACAGGACAGTTGAGGGACGGACAATGCCAAGCCCCGGGCGCGCTCCCGAAGGAGGGAAAGCGGCGAGCGCGAGGGATGGCGGGCAGAGTTTCCTTGGGGCACTCTAGTTGCGCTCTTGGGGGCTAAACTCCACGTGACGCAAAGCGTGTCACTGTTCGGTTGTTTTTTTGTTGTTGTTTTTTGTTCACTGGAGTATAAGCCGAAGTGGATTTTTCAGCCCAAAAAGTGAGCTGAAAAATTCGGCTTATACTCAAGTATATACATCTTAAATACTCTCAGTTTGGATATGTAGTCTCTGAAATAAATTACTTTCTGAGAACTTTTCTCAAGGATTAGAATTTGGGGCTACCGATAAAGGACAATATTTAAAACTCAGGGTTGAATTGTAGACTCCTTAGTGTTCTCTGAGCTTGATTGTTTTCATATATTTCATTACCCAATTAGATAACATCTTTAGTTCTGAAGACGTTGCCTAGTTGGGTACTGAATCATCTACAAAAGAATACCAATGATTTGTGGCTATATTTAAACAAATGAATATCCCAATTTCTGGAATATCCCATCAGGCCAAAATGTGAATCTTTGGGTATGAAGCCATATTGTCTGTCTTTTTGTTTCAATGAAATTTCAAAATGCTTGGGAAATATATAAGTATCATATAAAGCAGCTTGTATTTCTGAAAAGAAAGATGCAGTACTTTATTGTGGCCACACGAGAGAGCATGAATCTTGCTGGCACAGATGTTTTTCAAAGTCCTATTCTTTTATATTCTAAGACATTCTGCTTTCTAAAAAAACTGGAATGGGCGTTTGCTTGATTGTTTTGATAATTAAATGTATGCAAATACTTCCAATAAATTTATGAAATAAACAAATACCATAAGATTGTCCTTAAGACTTATAAAATGTTTATTGGAAGCACAACTGAATAATATGCTTACTTCCAAGTATTTTTTTTTTAAAAAATAATTGTAACCTAAACGTACAACAAGACACTGTCTATCCTTTAATTCAGGGTCAGCAGCTAGGATCTCTTGTACCACAAAATCCCTTAAGACATGCCACTCAACTGTACAATGCCAGTTAAAATGTGACTGCAATCATCACTGAAAATGATGATTGTGGCTCTATTGCCACACTTTGGCAAAAATCTGGTGTTGGTGAGGAGATAAGATGGCATGGTCTTTTAGCTTCCCTAACCCTAACCCTCATTAACATATCTCAATGGTCGCTCAAATGGGACAGTGGACCAGCAAAGGAAAAAAATATATTGTCAGGCATGTTTGTGTTGTGGAGAAAGGCTCTTGGTGTTGTAGGCGAACACAACACTTTGCTCTAAGGAATAATTTGGAAAACCATTTGGTGTAGCAGTGACGGTGTTGGCACAGAAATCAGAAAACTGAGTTTTTAGGCCTTACATAAGCATGAAAAAAACGCTAGGTGACTTTGCGGAAGCCATTTTCTCTTACCCATCCTTCCTCACGAGGTTGTTGTTGTGGGGAAAATAGGAAACAGGTGTATTACGTATGTTTGTTGTCTCGAATTGACTAATTTTTTTTATAAAAAAATCAGGGTAAAATAACAACAGCTCCTTGAATTTTTGTATCATTTTGAAAGAGTAATAGTTTTTAGATTCAGTGAATCTTAGTTTTGACCAGTCACACTGAGAACCAGGTTTCATTTAAAAGGGCAGCCAAAATTTTCTTCTTCCAATCCAGCAATTTGTGCATTGGTTTGCAATTTTTTCATGGTGGTCAACAGTTTCTGTAGTTTTGAGACAGGTGAAAGATGTATATTCTGATTTTTTGTTGAAGAGATTAAAAATGCAGTGAGATGGATTTAGAAATGAAGAATAAAGACATTTATAATGGCATTTTCTTTAAGATCCCACTTGAGACACTTGATGTTTCTACCGCAAGAAATAAACATGGCCGTTTTCTGGAAAATGTAATGAACAATGTAACTCATTTTACATATGATTCTGGGTGGCATGGATAAAAACCATTCAAAAACAATTTAATTTAAAAAAAACAAGATTAAAAACAAGAAAGAATACAGAATGGCAGCAAAGCACACAAAGAATGCATCAGTAAACTATCATGCAGCCATCTAGCAGACTGCTTTCTCATGCTCTTCCACATGTGGAGCTAACAGACTCTATGCTTATCATAGGATTCCCCAAGCTTGTTAACCAAACCATGTTTTGTGGGCCTTCCAGAAAGGTCCCCGGGGGGGGGGGGGAGTTTCATGATGTTCCACATGTGGAGCTATGGCAGGAAAAGCTTTCTTCCTAGGTCCTGCCTGATGGCATTCTTGCCTTTTAGGTTGTTCATAGTATTAATTATTCTTAGAGTGGATCCACCAAAATAAATGAAACTTAAATTGGTTGGGTTAGGTCATGTTCCTGTTGAGTAAATTCTTCAGGATTCAACCCAATATGGCTTAACAACAAGATAAAATACCCTCCTTGAATCAATCTATTTGTTATTGCAAGGAACCCATTTTTATTTTTATTTCATACTCTCTGTAATAACAGGGAACATACCAGAACACCAATGCCAGATAAATTTTTCTGGGCTATCAGCCCCTTTGGCTTTTTACTTGGCAGTCAGACTATATAATGATCTTGAAGATATTCTCTTTCTAGTGTGTAAATTTGGGGGTAATCTAGTCTACATACTTTTGTAAGGAAACATAAAATCAAAGTGCTGTTTTCTACTACTTTTCAAGCTACCAGTGTTTTCCTCTTTCTCTCCCACACAGGCTAGTAAAGCTGTATTTTTACTTCAAGCTACCCATAATCTTCTTTTTTATTTCCTAATATTTACATACATAGTTTATGTTGTTTCTAAAACCATCACTATTAATCATGTATTCCTTAACTATGTTTGAGAAAAAAGAATTTCAGAAATTGCTCATGAAACATGACCATTCTTAAAATAACTTTTAAGATCTGATTAATTTTACTCTGAGTTTAACTAAGCAGCTAAATCATTATCCTATGACGGAGATTAAGCTAGAAATTTATTCTGTGTGTAATGAGGCTTCAAAATAATTGTGATGAGAACACCAGATAATAAGTCTTCACAAATCTGGATAATGAATATTGCAATACCTGGAGGAGATTGCAGAATAGAAGAGAAAAAACTGGAGAAAACCATAAAGAATAAAGAGCTGAAATTAAAAGTAGAAAGATTGTGGCAAAGGAAAGCAAATATAGTACCAATAGTAATATATGCCTTGAACTTCATTGGCAGTGACAAAGTCATCATCACATGCAAAAGGAACTTTTCTTGGAACGGCTTACATCCTTCAACAATACATTTAACACCACCAAACAACTACATTTGTCTATCCCAGATCCTTGGGAAGAACTCACTTGGTGGACACAAATGCCAAATCCACTCTAAACATCTGGCTGTCTGTATGACCAGCAATTTCTTCGTTACAGTATGAAAATGATTTGCCATTGCCTTAAGTGCTAATCAGGTCTAAACCTGCTTAGTTGTTTTCAAGATCAGTCAAGGTCAGCTAAGGTGCTATTACCTGCTTCAAACAAAAATACTAGATAAATGACAATGATGCTAGTCAATTAGGCTAGGTCTCCATCAGTACTGACAGTTCTGACCAAAAGTAACTGTTAGATATTAACATATATCGTGGCAAGTCTCCTCTCTGGTCCGCTGCTACAGCGGGAAACAGGTATCATTCTGATTGGTCGAGGGGCGTACCCGATCCCTATAAAAGGGGAACCCTCCGACCACAGAGCAAGCTGGATCACTACTACTACTAATAAAGAGCTGTTAAGTCACTTCGTGTCCGCAGTCTGTTCTCTCGTTGCCCAGATCTAACATTGCCGACGAGGATGGGATCGAGAGACAGATAGGACGAAGAAGCTACCTCCAGAATCTCCGGATTTGATCCAGCCTAGGAATTTGGCAGAAATTCCGGCAGCCATCTCAGGTCACCACAGCGCGGCAAATTCAAACGAGAGAAGATGGCGATGCACGCTCCCCCCGCTCCATTCGACCCAGCAAACGACGAATGGGAAGCCTTCATGATTCGTTTCGAGTGTTTTCTCGAAGCGAACGAATACACGGGGATCACCGACGCCCGGAAGAAAAACATCTTCCTCGGCTACTGCGGAAAAGAAGTCTTCAACACGGCCAGAGACCTCACCGCGCCGACTCCAATACAGGCAGTATCATGGACGGCGTTGCAACAGGCTCTACAGGCTCATTACGCGCCAAAACCTTCCCGCCATGTTTGCCGCCAAGCATTCAACACGAGGAACCAGAAGGTGGGAGAATCTATCAACCAGTACGTTGCAGCTCTACGAAAAGCAGCCACACGTTGTGGATTCAGAGACCTGGATGAGTAGATTATGGATCGACTCGTTAGCGGGCTGAGAGACGTTTCCCTACAAAAACGGCTGTTAGCCAAAAC
The DNA here is from genome assembly GCF_964273705.1 of Natrix helvetica. Taxonomy (NCBI): domain Eukaryota; kingdom Metazoa; phylum Chordata; class Lepidosauria; order Squamata; family Natricidae; genus Natrix; species Natrix helvetica. Next base: position 272,383,435 of record NC_138548.1, on the reverse strand, counting down.
CAATTTAAGCCTACAGATTGTACTCGATGAGGCAAGAGCTTCAGAAGCAGCAGACAGATCAGCGGAGACAATTCAACGCGGGTTCAACACAGGCCAGCCAGCGCCAAGAGTCCACTACGAGGACACCATTCCAGATTTCGAGGATCCCGAGCTCGAGGAAAGTCACCTGATGAGGAGCAGTCACGTGAGACCTGGGGGGAGACCCGGATTCCGTTTGCCGCCCTGCGCAAGCTGCGGAGGGAATCACCCCCGGTCTACCTGTAGGTTCAGGAACGTTGTTTGTTCGCACTGCAACAAACTTGGGCACATCGCACGAGTGTGCCGGAGCGAAGTCCCTGCCTCAAGGCAGCCACCCATGTACCGCCAACAGAAGCCCAACCCAGGGGCTTGGCGAAATCAAAAAGGGCACCCAGAGAGAAATCCACAAGTGTTTACCCAGAGAGAAAATTCCCAAAGAGCTGAGCGAGCCGTATCCCCAGAGAGATTACACACAAAGAGCTGAAAGAGCGTTCTATCAAGATGCTCAACGAGAGTATTTTCAGAATACAGATGCTGAGATAGAGTTGACCCAGAGAGAGGAGTTGCGAACGTATCTCACCACGATAAGTCAGGTCCGCACCAAGCGGCCAAAAAAGCTGAAAGTCACAGTCCTCTTGGAGGGCTCACCTTGCGAGCTAGAAGTTGACACAGGATCGTCCCTGACGATCATTTCATGGGCATCCATGAAACAGGCTATCCCTAGCCTCAAAAAGAGCCAACTACGTGTTCCAGACATCCTGCTGCGAGACTACCAGGGGAACCAAGTCCCCATCGTGGGCCAAGGCACATTCCAGATCCGTTTCAAGGACATCGTAGCCCAGCTGCCCGTGACCGTCGCCACCGCACCATTACAGAACCTTCTAGGACTAGATTGGTTTGAAGCCTTGGGGCTGGAAGTCACCGGGATCAACAGCGTGGAGAACAGCAGCGCTGAGCAGATCTTTAAGGAGTTCGAGGATGTGTTCAGCCCCGGTCTTGGTAAGTATGTGGGTAAACCAATCTCATTCAACTTAGACCCCAAAGTGGCGCCAATCCGACTTAAACCGAGACGAGTGCCTTTTGCACTCCGCCCAAAAATACATAAGGAAATAGATAAGCTAGTGGAGCAAGGAATCCTTGAGCCGGTGGATCACGCGCGCTGGGAAACGCCCATTGTGACCCCAGTTAAGCCAGACGGGTCAGTCCGCATCTGCGCGGACTATAAATGCACAATTAATGTCGCACTACAACAAAGCGCATATCCTGTGCCAGTAGTTCAGCACTTATTGCACTCGTTGGGGCCAGGAAAGATATTTGCAAAGTTAGACATGGCACAAGCTTACCAGCAATTGCCCGTGGACAGCGCCACAGCGGAGGCCCAAACTATAGTGATGCATAGAGGGGTATTCAAATGCAACCGGCTGCAATTCGGTGTGAGCATTGCTCCAGGTTTGTTCCAGAGCATCATGGAACGGCTTTTGCAAGGGATACCGGGAGTCGTCCTCTATTTCGACGACATCTTGGTGTCCGCTGCAAACGAGGAGCAATTAAATAAAAGAGTCAGAACTGTTTTGGCCAGAATCAGAGAGAAGGGTCTCCGCCTTAAAAAAGAAAAATGCCAAATTAACGTGCCTAGCGTAGAATTCCTGGGATATAGAATCGATGGTCAGGGAATACACCCCACTTCAAAGAAAATTAAGGCGATCCAGGACGCCCCCACACCACGTAACCAGACCGAGCTGCAGGCCTTCCTCGGACTACTTAACTTCTACAGCGTTTTTCTGAGACAAAAGGCGACCGTTGCTGAGCCGCTACATCGACTACTCCAGCGAAACGCACCATGGAGATGGGGACGATCCGAAGCAGCAGCTTTTGCCGGGGTAAAGCACCTGCTCACCACTGACTCGCTGTTAGTCCAATACAGCCAGACACTACCGCTAGTATTGACTTGCGACGCATCACCCTTTGGAGTCGGCGCAATCCTTAGCCACAGGATGCCAGACGGAAAAGAAGCACCCATCGCTTTCTACTCTAGGACTCTTTCATCGGCCGAGAGGAACTACAGCCAGATGGACAGGAAAGCGTTAGCTGCAGTAGCTGGAGTAAAACGTTTCCATGAATACCTCTACGGCCGCGATTTTGAACTAATTACTGATCACAAACCGCTGTTGGGACTGTTGGCGGGAAACCGCCCCACCCCGGTCTCCCTTTCTCCACGCATGACCAGGTGGACTGTTTTCCTGGCTGCGTACTCCTACAAGTTAATTCATCGACCGGGCTCCACTCTTGGACACGCAGACGCACTCAGCCGTTGCCCACTACCGGACCTTTTGCCAGACCCCACTCCCGAAGTACCGGTGTTGCTCATTGACTGTTTGGACTCTGGACCGGTTTCTTCCTGCGACGTTGCAAGGTTCTCCTCGAAAGACAGTTTAATAAAGCAAGTTCAAACTTAGGTTTGGAGGGGGTGGCCGAAGGGAAACGTGGGCCCAGAATTCAAAGTGTTTTGGTCGAAACGGGACGAACTCTCAGTGTTACAAGGTTGTTTATTGTGGGGGGATCGAGTTGTTATTCCTTATGCGTTACGTAGAAATGTGTTAGATGCATTACATGTTGGGCACCCGGGGATCGTTAGGATGAAGGCGTTAGCGAGAAGTTACGTTTGGTGGCCAAACATGGATAAAGAGATAGAGGAGTGGGTGGCCACTTGCGATCCATGCCAAGAATCGAGACCAGCACCCCCGGAAGCGCCCGCCACAGAATGGGAAAAGCCGAAAGCACCCTGGTCGAGAATACACATTGACTTCGCAGGGCCAGTTCAAGGTCAGACGTTCCTTATAGTTGTGGATGCATACTCCAAATGGCTAGAAGTAGTCCTAATGACTTCAACCACGGCAGAGGCAGTCATTAAGGTTCTACGGCGACTTTTCGCCACTCATGGCCTGCCCGACCTCCTGGTCTCCGATAACGGGCCCCAGTTCACAGCCATGCAATTCGAAACATTTTTAGCAGGTCAGGGAATTCGGCATGCCCTCGTCGCGCCATTCCATCCGGCATCAAACGGACAGGCGATGAGAATGGTGCGATTCGCAAAAGAGGCCCTCGCTAGGATGGGTCCAGGTGATTGGCAAACACGCATTGACCATTACCTATTGATCCAACACATTACCCCCAGCGCAACGACGGGTAGGAGCCCCGCTGAACTACTCATGGGCCGCCGTCTACGGTCTCACCTGGACCGTCTTCACCCAAATTACTCTGCCACAGCTCCCCCAGACTCTACAAGCAAAATTCAGAGTTTTAGCATAGGGGATTCAGTATAAGCCCACAACTATGCAGGGGGGACATTGTGGATGCCGGCAAAGGTCATTGGCATCACGGGTCCACGATCGTATCTGTTGGAACTAGAAGATGGGCGGAACTGGAAAAGGCACATCGATCAGCTTCGGGGTCGCCTAGCACACTCAGACCTACGAACCGAGGACGAGAGCTACCTACCAACGCAAGTCAGCCACTCGAGAGCCCCAACACAGAGAACTACGACACCTGCGAGCCCAGGTCAGAACAAGAGACCGAGCACGAAGCAGAACAAATCCCAAGCAACATAAGCGAGCAGACCCCGGAACGCCCAAGCAACGAAAGCACGAAACCCCCCGAACACGAAGCAGAGAAAGCACCCGATCCTGCAACTACTTCTAACCAACCCGAACTGCGACGCTCCTCCCGAGTAAGGCAAACACCAACGTACCTAAAGGACTATGTTACTAACCGCAACGTTCCGTCTAAGAGGGGAAGGGTGTTAGATATTAACATATATCGTGGCAAGTCTCCTCTCTGGTCCGCTGCTACAGCGGGAAACAGGTATCGTTCTGATTGGTCAAGGGGCGTACCCGATCCCTATAAAAGGGGAACCCTCCGACCACAGAGCAAGCTGGATCACTACTACTACTAATAAAGAGCTGTTAAGTCACTTCGTGTCCGCAGTCTGTTCTCTCGTTGCCCAGATCTAACAGTAACTTTCCAGAATCTCAGAGACAGTGCTATTTTCTGAAATGAGTCAGTCACAGTATGAAACAAATAGGCACCTTGTGTAGCCAGTCATTCGATCTATTTCTTTTGGTAAGAACATGGGTGCTATTATCCACAAAGCCAACACTGCACCACCCATGCATATGAGGAGAGGCTAGCAGGCTGGCCGGCTGGCTGCAAGCATTGTTAAAGGAGTGGGGGGGGAATCCTCCCTCAATAGCTAATGGGAACTGAACATACTCAAAGGGCTTAGCATGTTGTCTCTTCTTGGGAAAGTAGGGATGAAGGGATCTACAATAGCGTTCTTGAATTCTGAAAATGAACTTTCCATTCTGTAATATTGTGTTGTCAGAAACTACTTGTATCTAGATAATACAGATGTTCCCATTGAACATTCTAATTTTGTCAAGAGAATGAGTTTCTTGTGTACACAACACACTTTGAATCCTAATGTGCACATGGGAAACTATATTTTGGAAAGTCTTCTACTAGAAACTGTAGCCTTCTCCTACGCAGGAGATATATATATATATATATATATATATATATATATATATATATATATATATATATATATATATATATATATATATTAATCAACAAACCCTTAAAATATTTACAGCCTACAAGAATTAGACCATGTGGGCAATAATGCTGCATGGCTGCTTTGATCGGGAGAGAAGGAGTGAGGAGGGGAGGGGGGAAGAGGAGAGGAGGGGAGGGTTTTTGCAAATGTGTTATCTACTGCGGTCTAATGCTGTAGTATTTACAATATATAGAAGTTTGGAAAGTATGTGTGTTTTGCAAAGCTGCATTGACATTTCCTTGTAAAGGTATCATTATTATTTTTTATTTTTTAAGCTTGAGAAAATGATTCAAAACTAACTTTCTTCCTAGAATATATGTTAAGATTTTTAACTGGAGGCTACTCCTTACATTGTGGAAGATTTTTCAAAGAAGCTTTATCTGCCACGTGGATCCTAAGACAATAATTACCTAAGAGGGCTGTGTCACAGAAGTCACTCTTCCTTTGATTTGGTGGCTCATCCCAGCAAGGAACCTCTTACAAGAAAGCTACATTGACTCAGTTCTACTGAAGGGCTAAACTACATCAGTTACCGAGGGTTTGAGGCCTGTTTTCACTTACAAAATCTTAGAGCTCACAAGCGGAAACTGAGGAGAAAGATGTGGCTGTAATTTACAGACCATAAAGTTTTGTAGGCATTATTCACCTCACTGACCTGGTCTTTAAACAACTTCATATTGAAGCTACAAATGCTTTAACTAGTGGCTTATTCTTCCTGTATCACATCTCCCTCAGGATGTTAGTCTGAATTTTGAGATGGACCTCAGGAAGGTTGGGGATGGAAAGGAAATAAGAAATGAAAGTGTGTAACATAAACTAATATGTATTTATATTAAACTCCAACCAACACAAATAAGTTCCCATAAATAGATAAATGGATACTTCATCAAATTGAGTTGACAAGCATAAATTATTTCAGTAAAATCAAAGATATCAGGCATTGTTTATAAACAATAAAAGAAAAGTTCATTATGGTTTCCTGCGGTATGGAAGTGAAGTATCAATAGGGAATTGGTAATATAGACCATTATAAAACAAGCTCATGGAATTATATCTCTGTGTATTTTACAAAGGGGTTAATTATGAGGTGAGAGTATGCTCCAATCTTTGTTTTTGTCAAAAATCTTCTAACCCAGTAATCCAGCAAAGGCTGGGTAAAGTATAATCTGGAAAGTCTATGCATTTCAAAATGTATATCTTACCATTTTAAAATGTATAGAACTATAAAGCAATATTACATAATAAATAGTACGGAAAATAACAAAAACAGTAAGAGCAGATGAAAGTGATATTAAAAATCATTTATGGAGTCAGTTCCATTAGCTTAGTAAAATAAGACTTATGTTCATAAAATGGGAATATAAAGAATCAAATGCACTTTCTAAGACAGGAAGCTCTAAAATCCAGATTCAGTTACCCAGAAGGCTGTTTTCTACAACCCTGACAGGCCTATCTCAGACCTTGATGGACTGGGAAGAAGTTGTACAAATGTTAAAGTGTGGACAAAAATGAGAGGAAATACATTTTAATGTATTCTTAGACTACACCACTTAGTGCTACAGAGGTAATAATAACTAATGCCTGAATATGACAGAAGGTCCACAGAAGAAGTCAAAAAAGTCAAAATGGCAGCTGCATCAATGCAATTGAAGGCCAATCCCATTTTGACATCAAGGCAACACCTGCAATGCAAATTAGAGAGGGGGGGGGCTTCAGTTGCTTGATTGAATCTATCATCTTGATTTTTTCAACACTGCTTGCTTGCTTGCTTGCTTATTTATTTATTTATTATTTATTTATTTATTTATTTCATATAGCTCTGATCTGTGTAAGTAATAATAAAAGTTTCAGATATTTTCATAATGAAACTAAGGTAAGTATATTGAACTTATCCAGTTTTCATGAACTTTGTCATGAATTACCATTACTAAACAACTTGAGTTTAGTCAGTATACTCATTTAAGTCAATAGCACTCCTGGCCTCAGTTACCATGAAAACTTCCAGGAGCACAACATGATCTAGAAAACTCATTGATTATTGAATCTTAGTATTCATTCAGTATTGTCATCAAATCATTGTCAACTGTTAGAAACCAAGCAGATAAAGTTTTTTCCAGGATGATTTGTTTCCAAACTGGCTCTTCAACCATGCACCGGTCTAGCTCTTCATGATGCACCCATCACCATTGTAAATGATTCCATCTTCATTGATGCTGATCATCCTCTTGTTTTTTGTACCACCTTTCCCAGGGGTATGGACTTCTCAAGGGTGTGGGGTTTTCCCACAAAGAGTCCAGAACATGACATGGTTAACTTAATTATTTGTGCTTTAAGTGGGAACTCTGGATTGAATCATTTTATGATTGATTCATTTATTTACTTGGCTATCAGAGGATCTTCTTCAACAGCAAAGCTCAAAAATATATAACTACCCTTCTTCTTCAACATCCTACTTTCACTTCCATGGAGTGCCACAGGGAAAATCATTGCCAGCATAATTCTTTGTATTGTAGACATAGATACTTAATAAAATCTGAAATCATTTTCCAAGGCCTTCATTACTATCTTAAAATATTCATACGATATATTTATTGACTGCTGACTCTTTTGCTGTTAATAGTTGAACCTAAAAGGTGTCCACTAGCCACCATTTCAACATCTTTAAAAATGTTTAAGATTGTTTGAGTTTTTTTTTATTTTTAATTTTTTTATTATTCTATTTTTATCCCACCTTTATTGTTTTTATAAATAACTCAAGGTAATGAACATACCTAATACTACTTCTTCCTCCTATATTCTCCACAACCCCATGAGGTGAACTATTGCTCTGAGAGGGAGCAACTGGCCTAAAATCACCAAGCTGGTTTTCATGCCTATGGCCGGATTGGTATTCACTGATTCCTGGTTTCTAGGCCAGCACCTTAACCACTACAATAAACTGACTCTGTTCATCAATGCAGACCTTTGTTGAAATTCTTATTATGCCTCTTCCGTCATATGAAATGGACTGGAAAAGAATACAACCAATCTCATTGTATTTAAGTACAATGACAATAAAGATTATACTAATAAAGATTATACAAGAAATGTATGGGGGAAAAACAGAGAAACTAGTAATGATATTCATAACTAATTTCAAAGTATTCAGTGCACATTATTAACAAATTAAAATCAAGATTAGATCACAAACTAGAGTTGTGATCTAAATTAATCCTCTGCAGAAAAAAATATTTCACCACTTAACTGGGAATTAGTGTATGTGTTCAATAATTCTAATTTTAATCTTCTCCTAACTCTTGATAATAAAGTGTGGGTCATTGAAATTTAACTCTTTGTGAACATTACAGGGATCATACTTTAATTAGGAAAGAAATCGAAGCTGGATAGTTCTTCTTTCATTTAATATGTCTTGTTTTGTTTTATGCCATCGTTCCTTCCATCTGTCGGCACATATACAGTATACTTGTATCATAATTTCAGATGGCAATAACCTTAACACATGTTGGTTGGAACAGTATTAGTTTCACTAGAATACATCTAATATGAATTCGTCCCTGTAGTCAAAAGTCTGGAGGGTCTGTGAATGGGGGCAGAGGGGAATGACGTACATAGTGATCTGGAGAGCAGAACTGCAAACAGTTGAAGCTCTACTCCACTTTTATTAAAAATGCCATTCTAACGAGCCCTAGTGGCCTCAGCACATGGAAAATGGCTTGCTGTGTTTTGAATGGCACTAAGTAACACCCCGGGGCCTTAAATCAGTTCAAGATGTGTTAATGGCGTCTGACCTTAGTCATAGAAGGGAAATTCAAAGCAATATAGCTTTAACCTATGTACCCTCTTTCTGACTGATGTTTATCAATAATGCAAGGAAAGTGAATTCAGGGGAAAGTTATATGCTATAGGACACTGTAACATTGAAGTCGCCTTACAATTACTGTTTTTCATATGATGCCCAGTGGTTGCAATAAGGAGGTCTGAGCTGGGGGGTTTATTTTATGTGTTTTTAATTTTTCTTAAACCTCCATTCTTTGGATATGATCTGCTAAATCTTTCTCTGCTGAGCTTCCCTCTACAGTGATGAAATATTGGAAAATGTTTAGACAATGTTCTGTTTCAGTGAAGTAACAGTTTCTATGACCCCCATATTCTGTACTGCCATAAAGTACCACTATTAATAAAGAATAGAGTCAAAGCCTCCAGGTGACTTCAAGGAGATATCTAGATAATTGTTTTGGAAACAATATAGAAAAGTGTTGATATTGCTTTTTTTTTTTTTTTTTACTTTCCAATCAACCTACTCTCCTGGTGTTTCCCATTCAAGTACTGCCCAGGTTTGACCACGATTAGTTTTTAGTTCAAAAGCATTCCATTTTCAACAATGGATCATTTATTTCATTGTGATAGTCATTTTCAGGTCTAATTTTAAGAATATCACTAGCTCTTAATCTTATATATCAATCAATTTACTATTGGATATTATTACCAATATCTCTAATAATCTAACATACATTTGTAACTCATGGCCCTCACATTCCACTAATCCACATTTATCATTATTATTAGCAGTGATAAAATTAAAGGGAAATATTAACCTTTCTAATTATAAAATTCAGCACTGATAAATACTTTCAAATACCTAGGCTGAAATCTTATAATCCCTTCTCTTAAAACTTACAGTAGAAATATACAGGATTTTATTTCTAATATCCAGATTTCAAGAGGCCATGCTTTGGCCTACCTTTTCTTCTGCAGAGCTGGAATAGCTTTTTATCATCTCTTTCAAGAAAAAGATGCATCAGTTTTTCTTATACTGGGGGAAATTGGACTATTACTGCAGAAGAAATTAGTGCATCTTTGTTTCTGTCCTATGCCTGACACAGTTCATTGCAAGAGAATCACAATACAGAGGTCTTCATTTAACAATTATTGTTCAGTAACCATTTGAACTTATAATAGTTCTGAATTGGTGATACTTATGAATAGTTCTCATATTTACAGAACTTGCAGCATCCTCATGGTGACATGATTGTGACCCAGGCACTCAGCAACCAGCTCATTTTTCTGATGTTGCACTGTTGTGCAGTCACTTGATCACCATTTGTGACTTTCCTTGCTTGCCTCCTACAACCAAAATGAGTGGGGAGCTTAGAGGAGTAGTCACACACAATGACTACATAATGTCGCACATAATGCACCTTAGAGATTTGCTTAACAAAAGCAACCAGAAGTGCTGGAATTTCCATTGCAAAGCAAACAAAGGTCGCTTGTCATTGCACTTTACATCAATGTTCCTTAGTACCAGTTCTTGTCCCACTTACTGTTGCTAAGTGAGGACTACCTGTAATGTGGGTAATGTTGAAAAGATTTCCCAGTGTAAGTACCATTTGGTCCACCTAGATCAAGGATTCCCAAGCTCTTCAGATCATCAACCCTTTTATGAAGTTCCAGATTCTTCATTGATTCTCAAGCTTTTATTATATGAAAATAATTTAATAAATACTACTTTAACTACTGCAACCTATAATACAACAACAATTGATAGTCTCATCAACCCTTAAGCATTGACACTGAATACTTTCGAGAACCCTGATCTAGATCAATCTTCTCTAAGTAGGCATCCTCCTGATCATTGCATTACAACTCCCAGCGGCTCCAGGTAACACACTTAGCTTTTCAAACGAAAGCCATCTATTCCATATGTTATCCTAATGGATTCCCTACTTTAATTTCCTGCGTCAACTGTATATCACATTACTATTCAAAAATATTTCATGCAGTAATGAAAGAAGGATTGAAGGAGAGAAAGTTTGCCATGCAGATTTTGAAAATCTCAACAGCTGCTATGGGATATGCTTGTCCACGTTTGGCTGAAAAGTTATGAATTCCTACCTATCGCTAGTTTAAGCCATTCAATAGACTAAACTATTTTTCCAATATTGCAGCAATTTTGCTCTGCATTATTTCAAAAATTCCTTGAGATAGTTAGCAGGAACCAGAAACTCCAGTTAGAGTTCCAGTTTAGCAAGGTGCTAAGGACCTTCGAAGCAAATATTGTTGGTCAAAGGTACATTCTTGAAAGCAGATTATATGTTGCTACTGACTTTGTTTCCTCTCCAGCTTCCTTAATGGGAGAAAATATCAGTATGGAAAGTCTTTGGCTACACAAGAGGGCTATGAATTTATTCTGGCACATTCTATAAATCTTTGATGAAGCACAGTTATGTGAAATCTATTAAAATAGTGTTGCAAAACTGATATTTTTCCTCACCTTTTTCTCTCTCCCTGCTTCTTCTGATATCTTACCAGGAATAGCAGCAGATGACAAACCTTGCAATCAGACAGCTTCTGATTGTTAACAAGAGTGGGCACAACTGGAGAGTCAATGGAGAGATGAAATTTGTTGATGAAAGGCCTGTTTCACAAGGGATACTACGACCCATGGCTGAGACAATAGGGAAATGAATAATATGTTATTCTACCATCATGAACAATACTAGTTTCCTTCCCACACTGACGTATTTAGCTAGAGTGTGACTATAGTGCCCAATTATAGGATAATGACTGTTATTGTGTTTATGACAATGAGTTAGTGGGAGTTGGACTCTGGTGGAGGTAAGGAAGAAGAAGCAGGAAGTGGAAGGAAAGTTAGGGAACTGTTGGCTGTCCTTCAGAAAAGGCTTGTTGTTGCTACTGTATGTCCCATAAATGAACTGTATACGATGAGGGGACATTCTAATCTGTGTTCTCATCATATAATCCTAGCTTGTGCAAAAGATACCCAAAGAGAATTTAGGATTACAGCAAGTGAATTTAGGAATCTTAAACTCCACTGAATTCAATGGCACTTACTCACAAAAAAATTATATGGTTATAGCCTTGATGTTGTTTATAAATTAATGTCTAAAAATAGCAATAGCTGTTTAAACATTTCCATCTTTTTTCCAATGATCCGAAATAGTTCAAAGCAAAACAATGAAACTGAGGTTTAACAGATTTTGTTTCAAATTGCCAGGGTTTGGAAAAGAAATAATATTTTGTCATAGTAAAGAACTTGCTTTTGCTTTACTTTTTTATATTTTCTTCAAACTTAGGCTTCATATACTCTTTTATACTTCAACAAAAGAACCATTCAAGTGATGCTCTCTTCTGCTAGGACTTCCAGAGGTTAACAGACAAATATATCACATAAAATGCCCATGTCAAGTATATATAAATTATCCATAAACAAACAATTATTCCCAAACCAACAGCAAACTAGAAATCTGAATGGTAGTTACTCGCTCTACAAAAGCACTTTGGAAGCCCGCCAACAACCTAAAATTGAAATAATGTGGGACATTCAAAACATAATCTCTATTTACTTAATCAATGTATATAGTTGTTCAAATCACACATTGCCCTCTGGGTAGCTAACATAGGATTAAAATCAGAATACCACCAATGAGATTTAAAAATGCACAATATAAATACACACACAAAGCATAAGTAGCTGAGGCTAGCTCACAGTTGTTCACTATAGATGATTCGCTACCCTGGTACAATGTTTATGAGCAAATGCCAACAGAATTGGATTGTCTGAAACTTGGGGAAACGCTCATCCTGAGTACAGAGTCACACTGTGACTGAGAAGGCATTCCTGACTGACAAATTAGCCATCAATAGGCACATAGACATAAACAATATATACACACTGCAAAAATGTCAATCAACAAGCCAAAAGGGGTAATAAAAAGATGAAAACACCTCTCCACCAGCAATCAACGCCCAGAAGAACATAGATTTAACCCAAGATTAACATTATACCAACAATCAAGAAGTAAACAATATCCTAAAGATCTCAAAGAACTGCCAAAAAACTAACAGTAAACAGCCCAACCAAGACCATTCCCACCAATACTGACAAGACAAGGCACTAGAACAGGGGTGGGGAACCATGGCTCTTTTGCGACTTGTGGACTTCAACTCCCAGAATTCCAGAACCAACATGCCTGCCTCAGGAATTCTGGGAGTTGAAGTCCACAAGTCGCAAAAGAGCCATGGTTCCCCACCCCTGCACTAGAATATAAACTGTGAGCAAACCCCACTCTTTACTAGCATTGATTATGTTACCTAGTTTGAGTAGTGAAATGTCTGTTAGAAAACAACCCAGCTCAGAGGGCACCAAAACCCTATCTTATTTTTATAGATGGAGGCTAGGCCATGCCTAGTCTAATGGGTCTCATGGGATGGGCAGATTCAACTGAATTCAGGCAATCTTTCAAATAATCTGACACCGTGATATAAAGGGCTTTAAGATGGCAATTTGCACCTTGAATTGCACCTGAGAAGTAAGTGCAGTTTGCAAAGTACAGTACAGTTATGGTATTACATGGGCATACCTGTGTTTCTGCATTCTGGACCAGTTGCAGCCCCATGAAAAACACATTGCAAAATCCAAGGCATGAGGGATTGTGAGTAAGACTTCCTGATTCTGGATCTGATGTATTCATTCAAGTTGGAGGCTGCTCAAATCTCAAAAAAAAGTGGACTCTTTAAAACACACACAAAAATGCACTTGGCACACAAGATAGATTTTGCAAAGGCCTTCTTGGCCACATGCTGCCCACTGCTCTTCAAGGAGCCAAGAGATACTGCGTTGCTGTCCCGCTTTAATTGTGTGCTGTGTTTTGTTTATTTAGCAGAGTTTTTCTCTAGAATTATCTTGGGTTTTTAAGGACCTGAATCCATTATTGGTGTATTATACTGTGATTATGTTCTACTCTCTTAGCTCATTGGACTTTTTTGCCAATTAAGGAATACAAATTACTCAAAGAATGATGAAAATTTTGCCATTATCTTAATTAACCTCCATAACACAGAGGCAAATATCCATGGTGGGAGACATAGCTACTTGGAAAAAAAAAACACTAAATGAAGTTCTGAGATATCAACAGTATTAAGATGGTGTGTCAGTTAACACTGAAACTGGAGTTCTGTTTGAAAGATCATCAGATAGTCACTCAAGGATTAATGAGGTACATGCATTGATGTGTCTTTCTAAATGGTAATAATCGATGGATAGAATGCAAGATTATTCAAAAAGATTGGAAGTGTTTCCCCTCTTCCTACCTAGAGTTTGAGGGCTACTGGCTGGATTAGGAGAGTCTTTTAAGACACAAGTAGTGAGAATTGGATTTCAAACTGGGATTATTGCCTCCTTACAGACAAGGTGGATTGGAATTAGATGACTGCCTTGTGGAAAGTAGAGAGTCAGGACAGTTAATCCACAATGAGAGTATGGGAGACTTTGTGTCATATAAATAAGATCTCCAGTACGAGAGACACTCTTGGATAGTAGACAGCTGGATTGGTAATTATTGAAAAATTGGGTTGAGTAAGAGTAATACTACCTTCCACCTCAAGTTGAGGTGAAAGGTATTGGCATGTGAGGTAATGTAGTGTAGTTGATAGAGTCTGCTAGGTTAGCTAGGCTTTTCTAAATAGCAGGAATGTCGGAGTTGATAGGGATGGGAATGGATAGGTAGCATTCCAATTTTGGGATTAGATTTTTGTTGATAGGTAGGTGAAAAGGAAATACAGATTACAATTATGGTTTTGATGGTGGAAGCAGAAGAAACCCGGTGGAGATAGATTGGAAGAGTTGTGGCAGGGGGCACAGGTTTTCCAGGAGAAAAGAGATGACAACTTGGTGACAACCTCTGCTTCCAGGGTTTGGTAATCAGATTACTGAGGACCTTGATTTCAAATTGCTGGTGATAAATGACAGTTCAATTGGTAATAAGAACACATCTATTCCTAACTTGGGGAATTACCTAATCAACCCCTCCCCAGGGCTGGCCAGAAATGCTTGTTGAAATCTTAATGCACTTTTTGGAAGCTGTTGAGATCAGAAGTACTCTATGTGGAGTAGGAGGACTTTGCTACAGTGGCTCACACACTCATCACTACTTAGTTGGACAATTGCATTGGGCTACCTTTGAAGGCCCACTATTAGTTCAGAGTGCAGCAGCCAACATGCTGACTGGCACCCATTGTCAGGAACATATTACTGGTATATTGCAGTTTTTGGTGTTGATAGGTTACTAGGTACAATGCATAATCGAAAGTAGTGATGTATAAACATAAACAGTTGGAAAATTCTTTCACACTGTAAAAATAACTAGAATGAGATAGGTGATTATATAAAGATATATTGTTATTAAATAGATAATTAAGGATGCAAGGGAATTAGGTTTGCTGAAAAGGAAAGAATATTAATTGTAACTGAATACATGATGTACAATGAAAATGAGGTGCTTAGTTATATTTCATGGAAATTGAGTGATTGTATATGTAATTGAAAATAAGAATCACCTTTTCTAACCAGGATCAAATTGTCAGATATGTTCATCATAAGAGAGGCTACTGCTGGTTGTGAGGCGAGGACTAAGGCGAGATGATGTGGCCTCTCAGTTATGGCACCAATACTTTGACACAATCTCCTGCTGGAAACCAGATTAGCCTGTTCTGTTGTAGCCTTCTGAAAACTGATTAAGATAAAGCCCTTTCAAAGGATGGGAATTAATGTGATGTAACATTCTCTGAGCATTCTTTTGTTGTTGCTTTGTTTTATTGTTTATTTCCCTTATAATTATGTTTTGTTCTATTGCGAGTGTCCAGGAATCCTGGGAGATTTCAATGGTGAACAAATATAATTAATACCGATTATAGAAACCAGTAGGTCTGTGCAAATCCCTGTGAAGTGATGTTGCATACACTTGCATGTAGAAATGGCTAGGAAAGCTTCCAAAGTATTAACAGAAGCCTGAACTTAAGCATGTTTGCTTTCTTTCAATTAAGAAAAAGTGTTTTGATCGTATTCTTGCATGTTCCAAAGCAACTCTTTTAAGGGAAAAATATTGCACAGTCCTAGAAAACAATATCAGTGTTTTTCAGCAGAATATCTGTATAATATCTTTAAAGTGATCTGATAATTTGTGTTTAGTGACTGACTATAATGAAACATGCAGCAAAAATAGATTCCTTAGTGAAAAATGCCTGACAAGTTTCAAGAAGTTGATAGAATTGTATAAAAGGCTCGAGTAATTGCAATAGAACCATGGAGCATCTGAACAGGATTGGGAGATTTTCAGTAAGACATTTGCTTGGAAAAGATTGGTCTGCCTTGGTTTTGTATCATTGTGGGAATTCTGCTGAAAGATACCTTTCTACTGATGTTTTGCACACCTGAAGATTTTTTGCTTAGGCTGAATAACCCTTGTAAGTTCCTATGGTCATACTTGGTATTTTACCAAAGGATTGTCTATATGATGTTCTTCTACATTTTAATAGTAAACGGGAGATCACTGAAATAAGATACCTTATATCAACTAATCCCAAACAAATATGTAAGGTACTTCATATGGTATTAATAATCAGCAAATTGGTGTGTTGGCCAGGGATGAAAATAGTTGTAATCTAAAATATTCAGAAAGTGCTCTATAATGTTATACATTCCATGACACATATCCTATTTAGTTCCGAGGTTCCTAAATTGATTGTTTAAACATTACATTATTTTATAATAACTATGAGTTATTGACAAATTCAGCTTGCAGCCATTGATCCATCTGGCACTTCTAGTAAGTATAAATAAATACCATATTTGTTACGTTTTAATCCCACCATTCCTGAAAGATGCTCATGATGAGATGTTTATAGTTGATACATAGCTATAGATGTCTTATCAGTATAAAATGTTAAAACCTAGCTCCTGATCAGTACCCTTTTAAGAAATAGATACCATCTTCCAGTTTGTCTTTATTTCTTCTCTACCCCTCAGCTCACAGAGATGATGGGTAGATGGTGTACAGCCCTCCAAAAATTATTAGACTGTAATAATAATAACCACCCTTCATAATTTGCCATGCTTGGCAAGAAGTGATGGGACCTGAAGTTCAATAAATCTGGAGATCCACGTTTTCGTTTTCTTTTACCTAAAGAGTCCATAGGCTACAAAAACTGAAGAAAAGGATTAGTGAAAGATAGGATTGCAAATAAGAAATGGAGGAGAAGCAACAGAATTCAGAGAATTTTTAGTTAACATGCCACTTCTCCCCACTTTTTCTTGCCATCTGGTTAAAAGCTGCCATTCACCCCATATATCAGATACTGTGCCTAATCACTGAAGACATTAAAGAAATGAACCCATTCCTACCTCTGTGGATCAGGTGAGCAGTTTTATTGGGGAGGGTATTAAGAGTTGCATAACCCCTTTTATTGTCCCAGAGACTTTCTTCTCTTTGCATCCTCCAATCCTAACTCCACCAACCTTCCTATAGCCCTGTTATGTGGAAAGCATGGCAAGATGTTTAAATGTGTTCATATGACTTCCAGGAGATCGTTGGTTATATTTTAAAACACTTATCCTTCCAAGAAGTTAGGTGTTGTAGTACTTGATTTATGGGAATGACTTGGGGAAGTCAATAGTTCTCCAATCTCAAGAATCAGATCTATGGAAGTAGGAAGCTGGCAATTAAAAAAAAAAACTACTTGCCACCTCCCACGCATGCTTGCTTGCTTGCTTGAATATAGAATAACAGAGTTGGAAGGGACCCTGAAGGCCTTCTAGTCCAACCCCCTGCTTAGGCAGGAAACCCTACCTTGCTTTGCTTGACAATAAGGGGATTTTATCCTGACACTTATATACTGGATGACATGGACTGGGACTTGTGAAAGTTTATATGGCAATTAATATGCCAGACTTTAAAACAGTATTTCTCAGCTCTGGTGAATTTAAGGCAGGTGAACTTCAACTCCCAGAATTCCTCCAGTCAGCATGGGGGCTGCAGAATTCTGGGAGTTGAAGTCCACATATCTTAAAGTCACCAAGGTTGAAAAACACTGATTTAAAGTGTTTCAGCTATTCATTTTCTGATGCAATGGACAAATACAACCATCCCTTTAGAAATTTTCAGGAAAGATGAAGTATAAATTTCTGTATCCCTTTTCAAGAATCATGTTTTTTTTTTAAAAAAAAGAAAACCATATAAGTCAGTACATGAGGGAGCAAAACTTTGTTCCATTGATGTAAGGAGGCATAGTTCCCATGTACAAGTTTCTTTACTGAAGGCCAAGTATTTTAATTTATTTTTGTAACAGTAAGATTGGTGAAGTCATCTTTATAGCACACCCCACCAAGTAATTAAACTATGCCTCCAAAAGTACACTAGTATTATAAATGTAAACATGTTTGAATCAGTATAGTGGTCATGGCTTCCCTCAGAAAGTGGAACAAAAATATTTCCAAATGGTAGGTTTGGATAGGGGGGGAAAAATCAATGTGCTTTCCCCTGCTGTCTCTGCATAAACTACAATGCCCAGAATTCCTTAGTTACAGTAGGGTCTTGAAGGATAAACAGGTATGAAAGTTGTTTATCTTTCCAGTGTAGACAGGTCTTTGGTCTGACCCTCCAATCAGTCCAATTTTATTTCTTAGCCAGGAAGCCAAAACAAAGATAGACATTCATTTATCAGTCTCAGCCGAAAACCTAGCTACAGCTGATCAAATCTGGCCTTGTGAGCTATCAGCTGTCAGTATTAGTGCTAAATTCTACTTTCCCCTCCCCATTGTTTTCATTTTTTCCCCCAGCCTTCTCTAAATTCTTTTCTTGTCACTCCAGCTCAGATGATCCATAATAGCAACATGCTGTATTGGTTATTCGGTAAGGCAGGCCTAATAAAAGCATGCTTACAACCATTTTTCCTTTTAAGATCTTAGGAGAATTTGTTCTTCACAGAATCAAACCTGTGTTCTTAATAAAGGAAGATTGAATAAAACAAGCTCTGTGAAGCAGGAGGACTAATTTAACAGCTCACTGATGAAAATCGAAGCTTAGCTTCAAGGAACCCCTCTGTGTCCTCCCCCCCCCCCCCTATCCACATAACTCACTGTAGGAGAACAGATGGTTTAAAACTGAGCGCCGAATGTGCCATTAATTTATTTTTGCCCTGCCCTTTTTTTAATGCTTAGCCTAGCTAAAGATATTTAAACATTTAAGAACACTAGAAGCATTCCTATCTGATGCAAGGTTATGTAAAATATATATTCCTATGTATTTTATGGTTCGGAAATTTAACAGCAGTGGTAAGTTAGCTATCATAAGCTTTCTTTAAAAAAAATTGGAATGGATTAAAAAAAAGTTTCCCTTAAGAATAAGGTTTGATGTTAAACAAAGAGCTAATTATTTTTACCCATTTTTGAACTGTTGAAACAGAGTTCTGTTTAAAAAAAAAAAAGCAAGCGTTTGCAGCTTTGGGATTGCTTCTGTTGTTTTTGAGTGCAGGTTTATAAATATGCATTCAGCGATAAGTTCTCCTATGTTCACTGGCACTTTCTTCCTGGGAAAAGTGTTTAGGGTGGTAGCCCATTTTTTTTCTTGATAAAAGCAAACCCGGATTAAAGGACTTGATAAAATATTTAGAAAATTATGCCTGCTGTGGAAGAAGAGGAAATCAAGAGGGTTTTTCCCCCTCCTACATAAAAAAAACTAAAACTGGACATCACCAATTTAAAATTATTTGGCAGGTATCTATGGAGGTCATGGTTGGTGTCCAGGTGATGGTTGTCCCAGGGTTATTTTTCAAAAGGCAACTGGACTTTCTTGGGTTTTTTCCTTGTAAATGTTTCACATTTCATCCAAAAAGCTCCTTCAGTTTCTATTTGGCAAGGAGATTCAAGGCAGATCATTAAAACCTATCATCCCATGCTGATTAAAAGGCATAATTTGCTGCCATAAGATTCACTATTGGCCATAGGCTTAGATTGGTGTAATAGTCTCAATAATACAATACAATACAATACAATACAATACAATACAATACAATACAATAGTAGAGTTGGAAGGGACCTTGGAGGCCTTCTAGTCCAACCCCCTGCCTAGCCAGAAAACCCTATACCGTTTCAGAGAGAAAAGTCTCATCTCAATATCTTCTGTCACCAGGAGGCTCTCTTTTTTAACCACTGCCAAAATTTGTCAATTTGCCACCAGTATTCAGTAGGGCTCTCTCCACAACATTTGACTATTTGTGGTCTTAATGTTCAGTTCAATTGAAACTTAGTGTTTGTAAAAAAAAAAAAAAATCAACCATTTCATTATTTTTTGGAGGAAGGAGAGAATTAAAGGAGCTGTTTGTCTGGACTTTGTCTACTTTTTGCTTGGAGCTGAACTTTGCTCACTTATAAAATATACATATCAATCAGACCCACCCCTAGTCTTAGAGGTAGGCTAGACAATTGTAGAGTGACTAAATCTGTCCATGGCTATTGTGTATTATGACTAAATTATATACCCCTATTCTGAAGCATCAGGCCACATTATCCATTTACAGGAGGCAATAAAAAATGTTACATTCTTCATGGGAGATCTATAGTCATATGGCAAAACTTTTACCCTCTTTTATATTTCCAAGGAGAAAGTGATAGCAGTAAACCTTTCTTGAATCTAGTTTGAGGAGAGAAATATACATGAAGTTATATTACCTTTATTTCTTCTTGGAATGTAACCCAGAAGTTGGGAAACTATCTTGTATTGTTCCCTCTTATATAATTACCATTGAATTTATGACTGACATCAGCAACATAGTTCATAGGATTCTGGATAATTGCTGTATTTTAAAGACATATATACTCTGTTCATTCCCAGTGTTAGGAGTATACCAAATTGAATTAAATTAATTCAATTATTTAATAAAATAAAATAAAATAAAATGAATTTTATATGGTCATATCCTATTCAACCTTCCATTGATGTACTAGGACAGAACACTCATGCTTCCTAGTCTAAAAATTGCACATTTAATCAGTGTTCTTCAAAGGTTATCGCAGTAATTTCTCCAGAACCTCTATTGCAGTACTTCAAAAGCAACAATTGCAATGAAATCACAAGCATTTTAAGTTGAGGAATTACTCTACAATGCAAGTTTTCTACTGATAAATGTCAGAATTTTAATAGAATTAAGGAATAACAACATTAATTAATATGAATGTTGAAGTTCCAAAGTATAACCGAAGCTAGAATAAATATCCAACAATAAACTGAAAGCGTAGAAAATTACATCTGTTTTTCTCAACAGGTAATTTGTAATTTACACAAGGAAAATATTGTAGCTTGTCTATGAGGATGAGTCAAGCACCTAGTCTGGATTCTTGAACTGAATGGATTTTATTACAAAATTAGATAGATGATAGATAGATAGATAGATAGATAGATAGATAGATAGATAGATGATAGATAGATAGATAGATAGATAGATAGATAGATAGATAGATAGATAGATAGATAGATACATCAGTTTGGCAATGATGTTGCAGCTAAGAAGGAGTAATGATGAGAAGAAAAAACATATATGGAAATATCTTTGCTCACTTTCATTAATTTGATGTGAATGTGCAAAAAGGGTTTAGCACCCAATATAATATTCTTTACTACATTAACACATCTGCTTTATTCTTATTCATTACAATTTGGGGACTGGGAAGTAACACCAGTAATTACATAGAGACTTCACAGATTCTCTCCATGGATCATTTATTTTCAGTAATAACACTCCAACTGTCCTACTCAAACAACTGGCCTTGTCTTTCCCAGCTTTGGATCAAAATATGTAAAGGTCACCTGTCTACGTTCTTCCCATTTCTTCACTATCCACAGTGCAATGGATCATTTTTGGATAGAGAGAGTTCTTAATAATAACACTCCAACTTTAAAACACACTATATGGAGTATTCACTTTCTGGAGCCAAGTGGACTTATTTACAGTAATTGTTTCTTGAACTTTTTAACTCTTCTTGAAGTAGTGATTCTGGCTCATGTGTGTGTGTGAGTGTCTGGTAGTTTAAAACTCATTTTTTATATATTTACAACACTGTACATGTTTTATTGTGAGCTGTCATGCTAACATGCTTAAAGATAAGATGTGATACACTTATTTCATTATGATACCACTTAACCCAAATTTTGTTTTAAAGCCTAATTATCTTATTAAGAAATTTAAGTATACCACTAAGTGCCTTCAGATGGGAATATGTTGCAGCAATAAAAAGAGTTGGACTAAAGCAGTTAACCAGCATTCTAGCATTCAAACAGCAGATGCCATTACAATTTGTGACCTAAAGTTTTTCTGTGTTCATTGTGTTCTAAAACACAAATTATTGCTGGCCTTTAAAGAGTCAAGGCAATTAGTCAGGTCAATTTGGATTACTAAGCAAAGCTGAATAAATATGTCCAGAGGATGATGGGCTTTTAAATACTGCCAATAATGCTCTAGCCCTCCAGCACAGGTGGAGCTGCTGCTGCTCCTGCTACAGAGATTTTCTTTAATAAGCATCAAAGCCAATAAGAGTTAATGTCATCATCTACTATTCTTTCATCATAGGAATCAATTACTTGCTGTGATCACTCGGTGTGGCTGCCTTAATCATTATAGCAGGGCCGAAATAACTATTATCTTAAGTATACAACAGACTAAGGAGAACTCATGGAAACAGTCTGTCTGACTGAAAATAATTAACTGGAGGGGCCTCTACATGGAGAAAGAAATAGATTCTTTAAAAATTCAGCACAGTTTATTACAAGCTGTTCTCTGTTTAAGTAAGGGAGATTCTAGTAATATTGATAGGTATTCCCTCCACTGGAAATGTACTGCTCAATTGGAGATCTATGTCAAATTACCATCCATAAAGAAATGGAGAATGAGAAGATTTTATTTATGAAAAACACAAATAAAATCTCTGCTCTCTCAAACACACATTTATCCTAAATACTCTGTAAGGATTTCTTTTTTTTCATACTGAAGAAGCCTCTGTATCTAATATGTAGAACAGAATCATTTGGGTCTATGTATGTGTGCATGTGTAGTTATGTGAATTTTTTCTTAACGTGATCCTAGCTGGTCAAAGATCATGTAGTAGTACAATTTCAATTAATAGAACAAATAGAAACGTGATGTCAACATGAGATTCAAACATGTATCAGAAAGTCAGAATAAAGTAAGGAGATTACACCAGTTCTCCATAGGCCTCATTGTAGTCAGTCACCTTAAAGTAGATGAATCAATGAAATAATAAATATATAATAAAGGTATATTAAAGCGAGAACAGGGCAATCCATTTCCTTTGTGAACAAGTAGCATAGAGGAAGTGAACTTTTGAGGACCTCTTTGACCCAAGATTTAGGGAACAAAGTTTTGATATTAAGCGTACAACATATTTCACATTATCCATTCAGTCATACAATTCAAATGTTCAGTGACTTGAGTAGTAAGCTTTTACCTGCAACTATTAGCAAAATATATTCTACTGTATATTCTTGCATTTTCAAGCCTACTAGTCCTAAAGACTGCTGCTGCAATGAATTATCTCCATTTATGCCCTTCAATCAAAACAGAATAGAATAGAATAGAATAGAATAGAATAGAATAGAATAGAATAGAATAGAATAGAATAGAATTCTTTATTGGCCAAGTGTGATTGGACACACAAGGAATTTGTCTTTGGTGTATATGCTCTCAGTATATAAAAGGAGAATAAAATACATTCATCAAGAATAAAAGGATACAACACTTAGTAATAGTCAAGGTTACCAATAAGCTATCAAGTTGTATTAGGAAACAAATAAAAACAATATAAATTGAAAGATGCAAGCAACACAGTTATAGTAATGTTGGAAGAGATAGATACTAGTAAGGAAGAGAAGAATAATAGTAATACAGCCTTAGTAAATTATTTGATAGTATTGTAGGAATTAGTTGTTAAGCAGAATGATGGGCAAAAACTCTCTTTGTGTCTAGTTGTTCTGGTGTGCAGTGCCCTATAGCATCATTTTGAGGGTAGAAGTTGAAACGTTTTATCACAACTTCTGAATCAGTCTTATGTGTATTGTATTCTTTCCTCCCCGACTTACGACCGGGGAATTCCCCCTGTTGTCAGCCAGCAACAGCCATGCTGCGCCTTAGCCAATCAGGCGCGGCATGGCTGAAGGCGGGCTGACTTGCGCTCCTGATTGGTTCCTTGGCCTGACAGCTCTTCGTATAAATAGCTGTCAGGCTAAGGAAAGGGGCTTCTCTCCTGTATTGCTTGCCGTTGTTTAAATCGCAATAAAATAGTGTTGGACGTTCCACAGTTGTCAAGTCTCATCTTTCCCCACACTTCTTCACTGGCGACGAAGGTGGGATCCTGCTGAGGCGACGACCCTGACGGAACCCGACCTCTGTTACTCAGCCGCTTGAGTTTAGCTCCCCGAGCCGCACAACTCCAAGCCGCTATGTCTTCGCTTCCCCCGTTCGCTCCCTTCGGCACCGACGGAGAGGGATGGACGGGGTTTTTGGAGCGTTTTGAATGCTTCCTGCGAGCCAACGGGAAGCGGGGTATTCCGATGGAGGAGAAGTGCAGCTTCTTCCTCAGTAGCTGCGGAACCCCTATGTTCAACGCCGCCCGGGCGTTGGCAGCCCCTGTGCCAGTCCACGACCTAGACTGGGACACGCTGATGGCCAAGCTGAAGGGACATTACGCCCCGACCCCATCGAAGATCACCAGGCGATACGCTTTCCGTCAGTGCGTCCAGAAGCCGCACGAAGACGTCAGCCAGTTCCTCCAGTCCTTGCGGACCACAGCCATTCCCTGCGAGTTCCCTGACTTGGAGGACAATCTGGTTGAACAATTCGTCAGCGGCATCAGGGACCGACGGCTGAGGAGGCGTCTCCTGGCCCGACCAGAAATCACCCTGTCAGAGGCGGTCGCTGATGCACGGGCGGCGGAGTTGTCGGAGCAATCTGTTGCTGAGATGGACCGCCACCCGTTTCAATCTTCCCCAGCGCAAACCTGCCTCATCGATCAGCTGGTGCCCATTCCGAGCCCGGCTGAGGAAGAGGAAGAACTCGTGGCTCGCCTGGCAGAACTGCAAAGGCGCCGCAATCCGCGACCTCCGCGCCAGACTGTGACAGCCTGCCTTGGCTGCGGTGGCAGCCACGACCGGTCAGCCTGCCCATTCCGGGCATCCATCTGCCGCCGGTGCTCGAAAAAAGGGCACCTGGCCCAAGTTTGCCGTGCTGTGTTACCACCACCACCATCCCAGGGAGCCACAGGCCAGCAGATGACAGCCGGACCGCAGCAGCAGCCCCGCCGCCAGCCGCGCTCGAAGGCCAGCTGTTACACCGTGGAGCCAGGCCCTGCAGCAGCCGCCCCTGCAGAGGCGATCTACCAGGCCTCCGCAGGTGCGGACAGAATCAAGGCGGCAGTCCTCATTGAGGGCACGCCTTGTATAATGGAGGTGGACTCCGGCTCGTCCCGCTCCTTAATCGCCTGGGCGGACTTTCAGAAACTGTGCCCCGGCGTCCTAAAACGCCAGCTGTCTGCTAGCCCCGTGGCCTTAAGGGACTATCAGGGGTCACTTATCCCAACCCTGGGCTGCCATACAGTCAGGGTTGAATACGGGGGGTTTTCGGGGTGCCTGCCAATCCTAGTGGTTGAAAAGCCCCTCCCCGCTCTATTGGGGCTAGATTGGTTCCCCGCCCTTGGTCTCTCCGTGCAGGGGGTGCACTCCATCTCAGACACACCCCCTGACGTAGCTGCTGTCATCTCCGCCTACGCGGACGTCTTTGACGGCCAGCTGGGACTATACAAGGGCACCCCCATCTCTCTTAACTTAGATCCCCAGGTTGCTCCCATTAGGCTGAAGGCCCGCAGGGTGCCTTTTGCCTTGAGGGCCAAAGTTGATGAGGAGATTGACCGCTTGTTGGCGCAGGGCGTACTGGAGCCTGTTGACTACTCGCGTTGGGAGACCCCAATAGTGGTCCCTGTGAAGGCCGACGGTTCCATACGCCTCTGCGC
This sequence comes from Natrix helvetica, assembly GCF_964273705.1. Classification (NCBI taxonomy): domain Eukaryota; kingdom Metazoa; phylum Chordata; class Lepidosauria; order Squamata; family Natricidae; genus Natrix; species Natrix helvetica. The sequence continues at coordinate 272,357,933 of NC_138548.1, read as the reverse complement.
CGATTTTAAGTCAACCATCAATTTGGCCCTTCAGGCAAACCCCTATCCAGTCCCTGTCGTACAGCACCTGCTCCACTCCCTGGGGCAGGGCTGTATTTTTGCGAAACTGGATATGGCGCAGGCTTACCAGCAGCTCCCGGTGGATGACGAAGCGGCGGCTGCGCAGACTATCGTCACCCACCGAGGGGCTTTCCGTTGCCGCCGCCTCCAATTTGGCGTTTCCGTGGCCCCGGGGATCTTCCAGAGCCTCATGGAGCGTTTGCTCCATGGGCTCCCTGGCGTTGTACCCTATTTCGACGATGTCCTGATCGCTGCATCCAGCCGCTCAGGACTCCTCGAAGTACTGGGGAAGGTCCTCGACCGTTTTAGGGGCGCGGGTCTCAAATTAAAGCGCAGCAAATGTTCATTTGCTGTGCCTAAAGTGGATTTCCTCGGTTTCTCCATAGATGCCCACGGAATCCACCCCACCCCTGCAAAAGTCGCAGCCATCAAGAACGCCCCCACCCCCGCCACTAAGGCGGAGCTGCAGTCGTTCTTGGGGCTTTTAAATTTCTACGCGCCATTTTTGCCACACAAGGCGTCACTAGCCGAGCCGCTGCATCGGTTGCTCGACCGATCGGCAGCCTGGCGCTGGGGCAGCCGCGAAGCGCATGCGTTCGCGGCTGTCAAAGACATGCTGACGTCAGAGGCAGTCCTAGTCCAATATAGTGACAGGATGCCCCTGACTCTAGCGTGTGACGCCTCCCCCGTGGGTTTGGGGGCTGTCCTGAGCCACGTCCTTCCCAACGGCTCAGAAGCCCCCATAGCTTTTTATTCCCGGACACTCTCTCCAGCGGAGAGGAACTACAGCCAGATCGACAAGGAGGCTCTGGCTGCCGTGTCCGGGGTTAAAAAGTTCCACGAATACCTCTACGGACGGCATTTCACGCTCTTCACTGACCACAAGCCGCTCCTTGGGCTTCTGGCCGGTGACCGTCCGACCCCTCCCATTCTGTCACCCCGGATGACACGTTGGGTGGAGTTCCTAGCGGCATACTCGTATGCCCTGGTCTACCGCCCTGGCAAGCAGCTAGGGCATGCTGATGCCCTCAGCCGCTGCCCCTTGCCCGTCTCCAACCCTCAGACAGTGCCTTGCATGTCTGTTTTGGCCATTGCAGACCTCGCCTTGCCGCTCTCTGCGGGCGATGTGGCGGCAGCGTCTCTGGCCGACCCCACCCTCTCCCAGGTGATGACCTGGGTTCTGCGGGGGTGGCCTGAGGGGCCGGTGTCCGACGGCCACCGCCCCTACAAGGCCAGGCAGTTAGAGCTGTCCCTTCACAGTGGGTGCCTCCTGTGGGGAGACAGGGTGATCATTCCACCCACACTGCGTGACCAGGTGCTATCTCGCCTCCATGAGGGCCACCCTGGCATAGCGCGCATGAAGGCATTGGCGCGCAGCTATGTCTGGTGGCCCCGGCTGGACGACGAGATAGCTACCTGGGTTGCCAGGTGCTCGACCTGCCAGGTCTCCCATCCAGCGCCTCCGGCGGCCCCGCCGCGGGAGTGGGAGATTCCCCGCGGCCCGTGGTCACGCCTCCACCTGGACTTCGCCGGGCCTTTCCGAGGTCAGGTTTTCCTGGTTGTGGTGGACGCTTACTCGCGCTGGGTGGAGCTCATCATCATGACCTCCACCACAGCCGAGGCCACTGTCCGAGCACTGACGCGCCTGTTTGCCACCCACGGCTTGCCAGACGTCGTTGTGTCGGACAATGGTCCTCAGTTTGCGTCCACCGTGTTCCAGGGTTTCCTGGCCACCCAAGGCATCAGGCATGCCCTCGTCGCTCCCTATCATCCGGCCAGCAATGGCCGGGCGGAACGCGCTGTCCGCTCGGCCAAAGACGCCCTTGGCCGAATGGACAAGGGCGACTGGCCCACGAGGGTGGCTGCTTACCTCCTGGTTCAGCATTCCACCCCGTGTCCCTTGTCCGGCAAAACCCCAGCTGAGCTGCTGATGGGCCGGCGCCTGCGGACCACCTTAGATAGGTTGCACCCAACCTATTCTGAGGCACAGCCGAGCAACCTGGGGCCCCCTCCCCGCTCCTTCCGTGAGGGCGATCCAGTGTGGGCTAGGGCTTTCTCCGGGGATATTAAGTGGGTGCCTGCCACCGTCACTTTTGTAACCGGCCCCTGCTCTTACAGGGTCCGGACCGCCGACGGTGCAGACTGGCGCCGCCACGTGGATCAATTAAGGCGCCGCGAACCTTTGGATCCACACAACAACCCCGCAGAGTCGGCCTCGCCAATTCCACCCGAGGCCCTGGGGTTGGCGCCGCACCCGTTTCCCCAGCCGTGGCAGTTGCCCAGGCCGCAAGAGGTTTCGCCAGAGACTGTTCCAGGCGCCTTCCGCCTTCCACAGCCCTCCATCGTTTCAGCCCCCGTTGGGCTACCAGCTCCGCCGTTGCAACCGACTTTGGCCTTCCCTCAATCAGGCCAGCCTGTCCCTCGCAACAATTCAAAGTTCCCTGACTCAAGCCCGTCAGCGGCCGCGCCACCCCGGCCCTGCCTACCTGTTCCAGAGTCTCCGCCTCCTCCTCCTCCGGCTGGGGTAGGCCTTCAAGATGGCGCCCGGAGCTCCACTCCCTTCAGGGAGGAGCTCCCACGGACACCACCTCCTTCTCCGACGGTCTGCCCAGTTCTGCGGCGTTCTGGGCGTGTCCGTCGCCGCCCAGCCTATCTTAGCGACTACGCATGCTCCACTGCTACGCATGCGTACTCGCTGGGGGGGAAGGAGTATTGTATTCTTTCCTCCCCGACTTACGACCGGGGAATTCCCCCTGTTGTCAGCCAGCAACAGCCATGCTGCGCCTTAGCCAATCAGGCGCGGCATGGCTGAAGGCGGGCTGACTTGCGCTCCTGATTGGTTCCTTGGCCTGACAGCTCTTCGTATAAATAGCTGTCAGGCTAAGGAAAGGGGCTTCTCTCCTGTATTGCTTGCCGTTGTTTAAATCGCAATAAAATAGTGTTGGACGTTCCACAGTTGTCAAGTCTCATCTTTCCCCACACTTCTTCAATGTGGGTATAAGCCCATTAATTCATTCACAGTGCAACTGTTTCTAAACCTTGGGGAGGGGGATAGACCAGCATCTCACAGCCTCAAATAATGATTGGGTTACTTTTAATGACTACACAGAGTGTGGAAACATGAATGCGATAGCAAGTTGGGCTGACATGTGTCTACATTTTTTTTAAAAAAAGGATGCTGCTCATCGTAGTGTACTCTTTTTCATTTCTGAAAATATTGTCAAGCCCTAAGGCAACCTGAAAAACATGTATAGTTACAGATTCATGTTGAGTGTTTCTCTGTAAGACAATGGTACTTATTCCCAAATACCCTACAGGTCAATCCTTTCCCACTCCACTCTGATTAAGACTAGAAAATCAAAATCTAATCTTGTTCATCTGCACAATTAGCAATGGCACTTAAACTTATATTCTACTTCGTAGGCTTTATAGCACCCTCTAAGCAGTTTACAGTGTCAGCATATTGCCCCCAACAATCTGGGTCCTGATTTTACTGCCCTCAGAAGAATGGAAGGCTGAGTCAATCTTGAGCCAGTGAGAATCCAACTGCAGAACTGCTACATTTTAACCATTGCACCACCACGGCTCCTACAATTGTTCTTAAGAAAGAGATAGCTCCAGAATATGTTGTGATATGTTTTAGCAATTTTTTTAAAAGAAAGACTGGAGAACCACAAGTCTTCTTAACCAAACTCGTTCTAGTCCTAAAATAAGTAAGGAAAGGAAAGGAACATTGAAAGCTATTCTACTGATTTATTGTGTCATTTTAAAAAATGGTGGTAACCAAGATAACAATCAATTTTTAGGAGAGTAACAAGATCATGCTTATGGACTAGTAAAGACATATATGATATCAGACACTATAGTAACTGAGACATTCATATAAGAGCTGCTTGTGCATCCTTACAGGCTAAAGTCATCAGGAAAGCAAACCGGCCTCCATTTATTTAATTACAACCTGATCAGGAAGTGAATCTAAGTAATAGAAATAAATGTTTTAACCTGCTAATGTCTCCTGAATAGATTGTTGTTTTGATGCAATCTTGACGACTCCAGTAGATTATTACCTACCTCACTTTGGAATATAATTGCTGTATAAAATTTCCCTTTGAATTCTTGATGAGCAATAACACATATGAAACTATCTCTATGGCTAATTTCTGATCTGCTTTGTTAACCACTTAGACTAAATCTCCTGAAATTTCTAGGCAACGTGGCCCAGTGTATATGGAAAACCCCAAGCTAGGCTGCAGTTTTATACAAACTTTATACAAATGGTAGAACACCAAATTTAATTGGTTGGGTTTTCCCCCAAAGTCATAAATAAATTTATAATTGGCCTTAGCTGTAGGGCTCCTTGTGGTCCTTAGGGGGCACACCGCTGCATCCAGCCTGCTGTATTTCCTTTGCTTAAACATTTATACGCCACTCTCTTCAGAACATTTCCCCCCCTCAAGCATAGGCGATCGGATAAACCTATTGATCAAAGCAATCCAGATATAAGGCCTGTCGGCTGGGTGGAAAGTGCTTACTCCATTTGAAAAAGCATTCTGGATCCTGGATCCTTGCAGCATTTAGCAATTTTGTTTGGTCTGTAATTTGAATTGCTTTTGGAAATTATTATGAATCACAACATTTCAGGATCTTGGAGAAAAGAGGAAAACAGAGAGGTCCCAGTACTGTTCTTTTCTTAGTTAAATATATGTTTGCAGTGTGGCATGAAGTGCTGGGTTTAATGAGCGGCTACAATTTACTTATCTTTCAAATGGATCATTTTAAATACATGTTGGAGAATGCTCTTTTCCAAACTGCCCATTAGAGGTGAAGTACAAAGTAAGTGAATTGTATCTGGGAAACAGTTCTTATCTTGTGACCCTAATATGTGAACTGCTAGGAGGCAAAGTGCTCGATAAAAGCTTCTTAGCAATGGCAGCTCTGTGCTGAAATGTGTTTTAAAAATCTTTGTTTTTCCTTTGTCCATTGATGAAAAGTAGTTTCTTAATGGTGCAATTTAAATAATGGACATCGTCTTGGAGAAAAGGAAATGAAAACAAAAATTGATCAGACTGGAACAGTAAAAGAAGTGGAAAACAGGTAATTAAAACCTGTTATTCGTGAATATTGCCAATAAGACAGCTTCCCTCAAACTAGTTCGATCCAAATGTTTTTATCGAAGATTCTCTAAATTGACTAGGTTCCTGGGACTTAATAGTAGCCATTGTCTAAAAAAAAGTCTGGAGGAACTTGGATGCTTTCATAGTTTGCCACAAGGATATGGACTTTAATTTTCTCTCTCTCCCTCCCTCCCTCCCTCCCTCCCTCCCTCCCTCCCTCTCTCTCTCTCATTCTTCCAGCCCCTCTGCCTCTTCCTGGATTCACTCAGATGTTTTTAAAACTCACAGCCTATGCACACGCACACACACACACACACACTTCCAGCCCCTCTGCTTCTTCCCCTTTCCTGGATTAACTCAGGCGTTTTTAAAACTCAGTCTGTGCACACACACACACTCTTCCACTCTTTAAAAAAAGTCTGAGTGAATCCAGGAAGAGGCAGAGGGGCTGGAAGTGTGTGCTGTGCACAAGCTGTGAGTTTTAAAAACGTCTGAGTAAATCCAGAAAAAGGGAAGAGGCAGAGGGGCTGTGAGTGTAAAGTGGTCAGTAATGTTGAAGACTGACAAGGACAGCCATATTTCCTCTGTAAGTAGCTGTTTTATTGTTTTGTGTACTTATTTTATTCTTATTTAAGTAGTAAGTGCATAAAATAATAAATTTCCTTTTTTATATCTTTTTTTTGTAGGTTATTCTTTGGGGCAAAGATTTCAGTGACATTGACTTGGCCCCTCCCACCCAGTCACATGACTGCCAAGCTACTCCCACCCGATCACATAACTGCCAAATCACTCCCACTCAGTCATATGACTGCCAAGCTACTCCCACCCGGTCACATGATCACCAAGCCACTCCCACCTGGTCATATGACCACCAGGCCACTCCCACAAAACAGGCCACACCTACAGAATAGGTTCTAAAAAAATTTGAAACCCACCATTGACACACATACACACGCACATGCGCACGCACGCACGTATGTTTGTATGTATGAATCAGGAATAACATAGCCCCACAAACAGCAGCAGTGACTAATTCAGATGCCAAAGAAAAAAAGATACAGAACTAAATCAGTTTTGTCTACTAAGAAGGCCTACTGACATTCTAAAGCCAAGAGAGTTTCCAAGAATCTTCTTGAATGTCTAGCACATCACAGAAACATGACATTGCTGTTTTTCCACTGCTAATGGCGATGAGAAAAGGTGTTCTTTTTCTCTTTTTTTCTACGTTTTCCTCCAGTTCAATGGTGGGATTCAAAAATTTTTACTACCGGTTCTGTGGACGTGGCATGGCTTGGTGAGTGTGCTTGGTGACGTGGCAGGAGAAGGATACTGTAAAAACTCCATTCCCACCCCACTCCCGGGGAAGGTTACTGCAAAATTCCCATTCCCTCCTGATCAGCTGCGACTCAGGAGGCAGAGATTAGATGGGGGTGGGGCCAGTCAGAGGAGGTATTTACCAGTTCTCTGAACTACTTAAAGGTGGTATTTACAGGTTCCCCAGAACTGGTTAGAATCTGCTGAATATCACCTCTGCTCCAGTTCAGCTGCCCTCTTTGTTGTAAGAAAAGTTTTAATTATTTCCTTTTGGAAAAGGTCATCACTGAAAGCTTATTGTTTCCCATAAAATGCATGTATACAATTAGAGCATATAGTTTTTGCTTATTGTTTTTATTCTCTTTTTAATTGTCAGCTGCCCAGATTCATTTATTTGAGTTAGACAACCATGCAAATGTAATAAATAAATTAATATGGGCAAGTTGACCGTATAGATACTGTGGCAATCATACTAAGCCATATAAGAGAGCCATGCTTTCTCCGGGTGACACATGGTAGGAGTGCTGCATTGCCATTCCCCTTGGCATCAGGAAACCTGAGATCTTGAACACAGAGATTGGGAGGAAGTAAGATATCTCAGAGAGAAAAAGAGGAATTTTTATAGGTGGGTGCATGCGCAAATCCTTAGTCAACCGTGAAACAATTCTGATCCCTAACCTGGCCCCAGATTTAGCTCTTAAAGCAAATAAGACTGCTTACCAAAACAATGTTTATACCTTATTTAGGACCAATAAAATTCATTCTGAGCACATAGAGGATTTTGCCATGTAGAAACCTTCTCTGCTGACAGGAGGAGCCCTCATGGAGTAAAAATAAGAAATAAATTCATTTGGTTTTATTTTAAGGCACTCTTTTTTTAAAAAAAAAATCACACATCTCAAATTACTACATGACTTGAAATGTGATTTCTCTTCAATACAGGTATTTACTCTGTCCTGAATTTTGCATGCAGTTATCTAATCAAAGCACAGGAAAATACAAGTGGCAAAGATGTACCTACCTCTATCCATATAATGATGGAAAATTTCATTCACTCTGGACATAAATAATGCAAATGGATGCAGATAAGGAAAAAAGACTGAATTAAATGTATTCATCATTACCTGGGAGCAATAAAGGAGAATGAAACTATTTGAGATATAATACTACCTATTAATACTCCTGTATAAAACACTATAATACAAGTGGCCACCCGCAGTTGCTATGAACTACGAGATGGCAAGCATATAACTGTATTAATTTAATTAAATAGACTCATGACTACAGGATTATAATTTCCATTGCTAAGCAAGATGGAGTCTCACCTGATTTTACGACCACTTAAACATGTTTGTTAAGTGAATCACTGCAATTGTTAAATGAATTCAGGTTCTCCCATTGACTTTGCTTCTCAGGAGCTCCCTGGAAAGTTCGCAAATGGAGATCACGTGACCATAGAATGTTGCAACCATCATACATTCAGGCCGGTTGCCAAGCACCCCAATTTTAGTCTCATGACTGTGGGGATGCTGCGACCAGTTGAAAGTCACTTTTTTCAGTGCCATTGTAACTTTGAACGGTCACTAAACAAGTGATGGTTAGTTGAGAACTACCTGTACTTCCATGGCTTGTTATAATGAAAGGAGCTCGCAGAACCCCAGTTTCAATGGTGGGTTATGACCGGTACGCCCCAGTATGGGTGTACTGGTACCTGCTGGGACCACTGGGTACTGTTCCGGTGCCTGCAAGGAGCACCGGGTACCATTCTGGTATGGTGCTCCAGAGGGTCCACCCACCCGCCATCCTTACCTGGAGCATCGCAGAGGCGTCGTGAAGCATCACAGACGGTAAGTATGCATGCGCGCACTGCGCACGTTCATGTGGTGGATGCTGGGCCCCATTGCACCGTACCGGTTGCAACGGGATCCGGAACCCACCACTGCCCAGTTTCCAAATTGTTTCACATCAAATAGCAAGTCATAAGAGGAAGAAGGGGGAGCCATCTGCAGTAGACCAATGAAGAAGCAAGCAAACTTCATCAGTGAATAAGCAAGCTTTCAGATTGCTCAAAATGTTTTATCAAGCTGTGATATAAAGCTAAACATACCATAAGAGTGGAAATAGAAAAAAATGCAAAGCTTGTAGGTTAGTAATAGTTTAAATAGTGATGTCCAATAGTGATGTGGTTTAGGGTCATGTGCAGCACCTTCCAAAAATATTCTTGGATGCATCCTCTTGGATGTCTCCCAATTTTGAAACTTTCAAAATTGATAGCAGTCTGCAATTAATAATGTAACAGAAAAGAAAGTTAAAATAGGTGACTAATATAATCATGCTACTGTAGTTATGTTAAATGGAAATGAAATGAAAGTTAGGTTTTGTTTGACCTCAACATTATTTTGGAGTTTCAGCTTTTATCATGTTCATCCCAAAGTTACAATGCCCAATACAATGCAGAATATTAGCTCAGGGAAGTTATGGATGAGTGGATGGAAGGACGGAAGAATGGATGGATGGATGGATGGATGGATGGATGGATGGATGGAAGGAAAGAAGGAAGGAAGGAATTGTTTTTTCCCAGATGTATCCTGTAAGCCAATCTTGGAAGGCAGAAAACTTAAAAAAAGACAGAAAGAATTCTAGAGATTACCTTTGGGTGGTTCTCTAGGCAGGAACCAAATTATGCTGCAATATCTAGATGTCATCTTAAGTCAGATCCCCTATCTGGGCTGTAGATCCATATTGTCCTCTGATTTTAGGAATCCTCTGCTATTAGACTCAGGAGTCCCCGAAAAATCCTTGAACATCCATTGTACCTTCATGATTTTTGTTTTAAATTTCAACTATTTCAGCAATAAGTACCTTTTTCAGGAAGCTACCAAATGTCCCAAAACAGGGGATAAGCTTATGAATTCTACACAATTTTTAATCAGGTCATGGGGGTGGGGCACAGGGGGGGGGGAGCTGGCAAATGTCAAAGCCACAAAGTCTGCAGCTGGAATTGTCTGAAGTGGGAATGAAAAAAGTTGATTTGACTGGCCAGCCACTTTCTCTTTCAATAGACAATAGCTGCTCTCCCCAGCAGCCTCTCTCTCGCAGCAGGCAGCCATTAGGGCAGACATTCCTCTAAGAGTGAGTTGATCATTCCTTTGTCCTGAATCTTGGCTGCACCTTTCATTTGGGTTTTGCATTGCAAATTGCAATCATGAAGTCAGGAGGAGAGAGTTGCAGTCCTTGTGCCTGCTTCAAAGAAAACTCACAAAACAATGTGAAAATTGCTTTGCGGCTGACATTTCTGTAAAAACTGAACTGAAAGTTTTGTTCCTAATAATGGACAACTTTCAAATATTTTCTAAAACACTGGCAGAGTATATGAAATGTACACATTTTCTTTATTTAGCACAGGAATTTTCAACTCAGGGCTACCCATAATCAATTTACACTAAAAATACACAACAACCTTATTTTAGTATCCACTTAATGTTATTTTTCCTACATCAAATAACTATACATTGCATTCAATAAAATAAAAACCCTAAACATCAATTCTGAGCCATTTCTGACTTTGAGAAAGCCTTAGCTGAATAAATGGTGCGTGTATGTTTTTAGAACAAGTACTTGGATTTATTTTAATCTTTCTTGCCTATTCTATTACAAACTCTGTATTTATATTTGTAATTATAATGATAGCTCTGGAATCTGGTTTCTTAATGACAGAAATAATAACAATAAAAAGCCTCTGATTACATGCTTTTTTCCTTCAACATCATCACAGCCTTTTCATCCCTTAGAAGATCCCTTGTAAGTAGAAAAGTAGTCAAATGTGGTAATTTTAAAAAGATTCAGGAAGAAGCCAGGAAATTAAATTGAGATGATTTATCTTAACATCTGTTTTGGAGATATTTGGGGAAACACTATTACAATTAAAGATGATCAAATCATGACAAGAAGTCTTGTTTAAAGGATAATTATCCTTGTTTATGCAAAGCTAAGTCTTCTCTTATTAACCTTTCAGAGTTCATTGAAAGGGTTAATAAGCATTTGGATAGCTGACATTAGAGGCTTGTACTTTCTAACAACTTCTGATAAAGTTCCTTAAGAAAGTTTCCGGAGTAACGAAGAGACCACTGGATCAGAATGGATGTTCTTCTGGATTGTTACTCACTCAGATAAAGAAAATGGAAGAACAGCAAGAAATAGACAGTGGGATCTTTTTTTTACGCACTGCCAGTGTGTTGGTGGTTTACCACAACCAACAAGTAGGAAAGAAAATGGCAGTTGTGAGTTAGTGCAAATCGGGGAGGAACCTATGCATTATTGTACTTAATATTCCATCAATTGACAGTGAATCATCATCATGCAATAACTTTGTGACAGTGTCAACTCAGTATGTGGCAGGTGTTTTAAAAGATGAAATCTGTTTTCATTTGTGTCCGAATGTACCACCTTTTCAACTCAATTAACTCAAGGAGGGAAATAAACTTACTCTTACAAAACCGATTACAGGAATTAGTTTACTAAATCAATTTGTTAAAATGTAAAGAAATTCCTAGTGTTTAACTATTTCAGCTTCTGTTTTTAACACATTTAAAAGGTGCATTTAAGTTTTAGGTTATTTTAGAATTTGATGTCTAGTACTTTTTCTCTTTTTTGTTTATTCAGCCACTCTCTAGAATGGCTAAATTAAGGGACATGGTGGCTCAGTGGCTAAAATGCTGAGCTTGTTGATCAGAAAGGTCGGCAGTTTGGCGGTTTGAATCTCTAGTGCCATGTAATGGAATGAGCTCCCGTTACGTGTCCCAGCTTCTGCCAACCTAGCAGTTCGAAAGCATGTAAAAAATGCAAGTAGAAAAATAGGGACCACTTTGGTGGGAAGATAATAGCACTCATGCTGGCTGCATGACCACGGAGACATCTTTGAACAGTGCTGGCTCTTTGGCTTTGAAATGGAGATGAGCACTGCCCCCTAGAGTCGGGAACAACTAGTACATATGTGCGAGGGGAACCTTTAGCTTTACTTTTTCTCTTTTTTCTTTATTCAGTCACTCTTTATAATGCTCATTGTTTCAGTGACAAGCAAAATCTCCCTGGGATAAGATAGCTTCAGAATACTCAGGCATGATCTTCATCATTCATGATGGCATTTTTGTGCATCTCTGGAAATCAACAGCTCATGGGAATGAGGACAACCACAACTAAGCCCCAAACGGCAATCTATCCCAGTAAGGTCCATTCCTGTACAGTTTCAGTTTCAATTATCAACACATTCAAACACTGCTGGAAGTGTCCAAAACATTTATCTTTTACTAATAATTAACATATTATTAACAATAATTAACATACTGTTATTAATAATAATAATGTAGATGTCAAAAATTTTCATCTGCTACAGATACATTACATTGACTCTCAGGTAAATATAAACCAAGTTGAACATACTAATTTCAGTCGATGTGGTTTGATTCATCAAAGGGACATTCAGATTTGTAGGAAGACAGGTTTGGATGACTGTATAACACACAGTCTAATGTAGTGTAATGTAGTGCAGCTTCCTATGTTCCTAAAGGCTAAATACTTGGTTAATGCACTCTGGAAAATGGAAAATAAACAGTACAAGGCAAATTTGAGATCTGTGTTGCAATAATATTGTGCTGAGTAAGTCATCAAGGAAAGTTGACGCAAGAGCTCAGAAGTAGTAATTTATAACCTTCTGAAATGGTTGTTATTAATATGCTGTCTGTGACTAAAGTGTGAGAGAAAGTTCAGCTTTCTCACAACTGGAATGGGGTTTGAGAAAAAGGACAGCACACAATTGTATTTTGATCCACAGTTACATGACCAAATACCACTGTAGATATGGATGATGGTAGCCTACCAGTAATTATCATGCTGGAATGTTTACCAAGCATAAGCACTCTGGCTCAGTTATGACCAGCGCCATACCATCAGCAACAATTACACTGAAGCTAGAGGAGGATCCTTCTAACCAATGGCACACAAAAGCGGAAATTGTGGTGTTTTTCATGCTCAGAAGCCATAGACCAACCAAATGTTTTAAGGGTATCTTTTACATCGGCAAAAGACAAACTTACCAAGAAAGACTAATTTCGCCTCAATTGCATATTAAGCCTCCACCAGTGCGTATCTTCTTTGGACTAGCTACCTAAGCCATTTATCCTAATTTCACCAGGATGAAATTGAAAGGGCTAGAATTTCAGTCAAGGGAACCACCAATCACCAACCTTAAACAGTGATTGTGGTATTGCTCAATGGACACAGCAACACAGAACAGATGTATGGCAGAAAGATTTAGAGTGATCTGATTTCTTGCCAGTTCTGGGGCCAGGAGTAAGATAAGAGCAGTTTACCTCCTTGTATTTCCACTAATTTTGAGGAGCTCACATATACATCTTTAGGACACAAAAATTCTCTGTAACATTCGCCTGTGAAAGCTGCCTTTCAAGAGCCATGTGTTAGATATTAGCATATATCGAGATAAGTCTTCCCTCAGGTCCGCTCCTACAGCGGGAAACAGGTATTCATCTGATTGGTCAATGGGCGTGCCTCATCCCTATAAAAGGGGAACCCTCCGACCACAGGTTAAGCTGGATCACTACTACTACTAATAAAATGAGCTGTTGAGTTACTTCGTGTCCGCAGTCTGTCTCTCGTTGCCCAGATCTAACATTGGCGACGAAGGTGGGATTGAGAGACAGATAGGACGAAGAGCGCACTTCAAGAATCTCCGGATTTGATCCAGCCCAGGAATTCGGCAGAAATTCCGGCAGCCATCTCAGATCACCGCAGCGCGGCAAATTCAAACTGAGAAAATGGCGATGCATGCTCCCCCCGCTCCTTTCGACCCAGCAACCGACGAATGGGAAGCCTTCATGATTCGCTTCGAGTGTTTCCTCGAAGCAAATGAGTACACGGGGATCACCGATGCAAGAAAGAAAAATATCTTCCTCGGCTACTGCGGAAAGGAAGTCTTCAATACGGCCAGAGACCTCACCGCGCCTACTCCAATACAAGCAGTACCGTGGGCGACGCTGAAACAAGCCTTGGAAACACATTACGCGCCAAAACCGTCCCGCCATGTCAGCCGCAAAGAATTCAACACGAGGACTCAAATGGCGGGAGAATCCATTAACCAATTTGTTGCAGCTCTACGAAGAATAGCAGCCCACTGTGAATACAGGGATTTGGAAGAGCATATCTTAGAGCAATTCATCTGTGGGGTAAGAGACATTTCGTTGCAAAAGAAACTGTTAGCCAACCCGAATCTAACCCTACAGTCAGCATTGAACAAAGCAAGAGCGTCGGAATCAGCGGAGAAATCAGCAGTGACCATACAAAGAAGGGTCAACGAAACCCAGCCGGCACCGAGACAAACCAGAGTCCACTACGAAGACGCAAGCCCCGACTACGTGGATCCCGAGTTCGAGGACAGTCACCTAATGCAGAGCAGTCACTGGAGGCCTGGGGGGAAACCCGGATCCCGCTTGCCGCCCTGCGCAAGCTGCGGAGGGAATCACCCCAGGTCTACTTGCAGGTTCAGGAACGCTGTTTGTTCGCACTGCAACAAACTTGGGCACATCGCACGAGTGTGCCGGAGCGGAGTCCCTGCCTCACGGCAGCCACCCATGTACCGCCAACAGAAGCCCAACCCAGGGGCTTGGCGAAATCAAAAAGGGCGCCCAGAGAGAAATCCACAAGTGTTTACCCAGAGAGAAACTCCCCAAAGAGCTGAACGAGCGTATTCCCAGAGAGATTACTCACAAGAAAGTGAGCGAGCGTATCCCCAGAGAGAATTCACACAGAGAGCCGAAAGAGCGTTCTACCAAGACGCTCAACGAGAGTATTTTCAGGATATAGACGATGAGATAGAGTTGACCCAGAGAGAGGAGTTGCGAACGTATCTCACCACGATACATCAGGTCCGCCCTAAGCGGCCCAAAAGGCTGAAAGTCACAGTCCTCTTGGAGGGCTCACCCTGCGAGCTGGAGGTTGACACAGGATCAACCCTGACGATCATTTCATGGGCATCCATGAAACAGGCCATTCCCGGCCTCAGAAAGAGCCAACTGCGCGCTCCTGACGTCCTGCTACGAGACTACCAGGGGAACCAAGTCCCCATCGTGGGCCAAGGCACATTCCACATCCAGTTTAAGGACATCGAAGCCCAGCTGCCCGTGACCATCTCCAGCGCGCCATTGCAGAACCTCCTGGGGCTTGATTGGTTTGAAGCCCTGGGATTAGAAGTCACCGGAATCAACGCCGTGAGAAACAGCAGCGCTGAAAAGATCTTTAAGGAGTTCGAGGATGTGTTCAGCTCCGGTCTTGGTAAGTATGTGGGCAAACCAATATCGTTCAATTTAGATCCAAATGTGGCGCCAATCCGACTTAAACCGAGACGAGTGCCTTTTGCACTCCGCCCAAAAATAGATAAAGAGATAGATAAGTTAGTGGAACAAGGAATCCTTGAGCCGGTAGATCACGCGCGTTGGGAGACACCTATCGTGACCCCAGTTAAGTCAGACGGATCAGTCCGCTTGTGCGCAGACTATAAATGCACAATTAATGTCGCGCTACAACAGAGCGCATATCCGGTGCCCGTAGTACAGCACCTATTGCACTCATTGGGGCCAGGAAAGGTTTTCGCTAAGTTAGATATGGCACAAGCTTACCAGCAACTGCCAGTAGATAGCGCCACAGCGGAGGCCCAGACTATAGTGACGCACAGAGGAGCGTTTAAATGCAACCGGCTACAATTCGGCGTAAGTATTGCTCCAGGATTGTTCCAGAGCGTCATGGAACGACTGTTGCAAGGGATACCGGGAGTCGTCCCATATTTTGACGATATCTTGGTGTCCGCTGCAAACGAGGAGCAACTAAACAAAAGAGTCAGATCTGTTTTGGCCAGAATCAGAGAGAAGGGCCTCCGCCTTAAAAAAGAAAAATGCCAAATTAACGTGCCTAGTGTAGAATTCCTGGGTTATAGAATTGATGGTCAGGGAATTCACCCCACTGAAAAGAAAATTAAGGCAATCCAGGACGCCCCCACACCACGAAATCAAACCGAGTTGCAGGCCTTCCTCGGACTACTTAATTTCTACAGCGTTTTTCTGAGACAGAAGGCGACCGTTGCTGAGCCACTACACCGTCTACTCCAGAGGAACGCACCATGGAGATGGGGACGAGCCGAAGCTGCAGCATTCGCCGGGGTAAAGCGCCTGCTCACCACTGACTCACTACTTGTGCAATACAGTCAAACCCTCCCGCTGGTATTGACCTGCGACGCATCGCCTTTCGGGGTTGGAGCAGTCCTCAGCCACAGGATGCCCGACGGGAAAGAAGCACCCATTGCTTTCTACTCCAGAACTCTTTCATCGGCCGAAAGGAACTACAGCCAAATGGACAGAGAAGCATTGGCTGCCGTTGCAGGTGTGAAACGTTTCCATGAATACCTCTACGGCCGCGATTTTGAACTCATTACTGATCACAAACCGCTGTTAGGACTTTTGGCGGGAAATCGCCCCACTCCGGTCTCCCTTTCTCCACGTATGACCAGGTGGACTGTTTTCCTGGCTGCGTACTCTTACAAGTTAATTCATCGACCGGGCTCCACTCTAGGGCACGCAGATGCGCTCAGCCGTTGCCCATTACCAGACATTTTGCCAGACCCCACTCCAGAAGTACCGGTATTGCTCATTGACTGTTTGGATTCGGGACCGGTTTCTTCTTACGATGTCGCAAGGTTCTCCTCGAAGGACAATTTAATAAAACAAGTGCAAACTTGGGTATGGAGGGGGTGGCCGAAGGGAAATGTGGGCCCGGAATTCAAAATGTTTTGGTCTAAACGGGACGAACTCTCCGTGTTACAGGGATGTTTGTTGTGGGGGGATCGAGTTGTTATTCCTTTTGCTCTACGAAAAAAGGTATTGAATGCTTTACATATGGGTCATCCGGGGATCGTGAGAATGAAAGCGTTAGCGAGAAGTTATGTGTGGTGGCCCAATATGGACAAAGAAATAGAGGAGTGGGTGGCCACTTGCGACCCATGCCAGGAGTCGAGACCAGCACCCCCGGAAGCGCCCGCCACAGAATGGGAGAAACCCAAGGCACCCTGGTCACGCATTCATATTGATTTTGCAGGACCATTCCAGGGTCAAACCTTCCTCATAGTTGTAGATGCTTATTCTAAATGGTTAGATGTAGTCCTAATGACATCAACCACGGCAGAGGCAGTTATAAAGGTTCTTAGGCGGCTTTTCGCCACCCATGGTCTACCAGATCTGTTAGTATCGGACAACGGGCCCCAATTCACGGCCATGCAGTTCGAAACATTTTTAGCAGGGTTGGGAATCAGACACGCCCTCATCGCGCCATTCCATCCAGCGTCCAATGGTCAGGCAGAAAGAATGGTGCGATTCGCGAAAGAGGCCCTCGCCAGGATGGGCCCGGGGGATTGGCAAACACGCATTGACCATTACCTCCTCATTCAACACATTACCCCGAGCGCAACGACGGGTAGAAGCCCCGCTGAACTACTAATGGGTCGCCGCCTACGGTCTCACCTGGACAGGCTCCACCCGAATTATTCTACCTCGGCTCCCCCAGACTCTACAAGTAAGGTCAGATCTTTTAGAGAAGGAGACACTGTTTATGCTCAAAATTACACAGGGGGGACATTGTGGATACCGGCGAGGGTCATTGGCATCATGGGCCCTCGATCGTATTTGTTAGAGCTTGAAGATGGGCGGAATTGGAGAAGGCACATCGATCAGCTTCGAGGTCGCCTAGCACAATCCAACTTACGGGATGAGGGCGAAAGTTTCCTGTCCACAGAAAGACAACCGCAGGGAAACTTCATCCCAGGAAACGACGACACCGGCGAGCTAAGCGGGGGACAGGACATCACGCACGCAGCTGAGCAACCCCCCGTCATCACAGCCGCTGAGCAACCCCCCGTCATCGCAGCCGAACAAGATACCAGGGAAAAGAGCATCGAAAACGCAAGACCTCCAGAAACAGAAAAAGCACCCGATCCTGCAACCACTTCAAACCAACAGGAAACCAGTCCTGCAAGTACTTCAACGCAACCTGAACTCCGACGTTCCTCCCGAGCAAGACAAACACCCACCTACCTAAAGGACTATGTCACCTACCGCAACGTCCCATCTAGGAGGGGAGGGGTGTTAGATATTAGCATATATCGAGATAAGTCTTCCCTCAGGTCCGCTCCTACAGCGGGAAACAGGTATTCATCTGATTGGTCAATGGGCGTGCCTCATCCCTATAAAAGGGGAACCCTCCGACCACAGGTTAAGCTGGATCACTACTACTACTAATAAAATGAGCTGTTGAGTTACTTCGTGTCCGCAGTCTGTCTCTCGTTGCCCAGATCTAACACCATGTTTCACTGTTCTCTGGTTATTTGGAGGCTAGTTTAGTATGCTGTAGGAATTCTAGATACACTTTCCTCAATGCAGCTTGTAGGTGGAATATTGTTATTTATTTGATTTATATGCTGTCCATTTCGCTATCCAAATCAACTCTGGGTAGCTTAAATTACAATAAAGGCAAAAATATCAAAACATTAAAATTAACAAGAATCACCTAAAACTAGGAACTAAAAACACGAACAGTATGGATGTGGGATCTTCTCTGTTATTCCACGAGGTACCTCCTCCAACATAAAGATCCTCCATCAGGGCTTCCCTTCTGGAAGGTCAAGAAGGTGGAGGCAGATCTCACCTTCGGTGGCTAGATGTTTGAAAGGGCAAATTGTAAGATGGGCATTAGTACCTTCCAGTATTTGAAGAGTCGAAGAGGCTTTTTTCCAGTTTGCTTTCTTAATCGAGAGCAAATGAGAGTTTAGACTACAGGACTTGTACTTGCTTGTATTTCCTGCCTTGACATTGTAGAAATCCAGTGCAATGTTTTTCATTGAGCCATGCTAGCACAGTGGTTAGAATGCAGAACTGCAGGCTACTTCTGCTGACTGCCCGCTGCCAGCAGTTCAGCAGATCGAATCTCACCAGGCTGAAGATTGACTTAGCCTTCCATCCTTCCAAGGTGGGTAAAATTAGGACCCAGATTGTTGGGGAAAATAGACTGACTCTGTAAACCACTTAGAGAGGGCTGTAAAGCACGGTGAAGCAGTATGTAAGTCTAAGTGTGATTGCTATTATTCGTAAAGGAAAATTTTGCAGCAACACACATAAAAATGGTATTTGGGAGTGCATATGATGCTGGGATTTACAGTAATAATCAGACAGTATTAAGGACCAGTACATTGGCTAGAAATAGATATCATTCAGCAGGGAAGAGGACTTCAGTTTTCTTTAATTGCTGTCCTGGGATATATAATAGCATAATTACAGCAATGTCCTTGAATGCTACAGTTTCAATCATTGTAACAATATCAATGAAAGGAGGTACTATAGATACATAAGAAATGTTGGCAGCATAATCTGAATGAAAACCAGCCAGATTTTTTGCTTCTCCTTGCGGTTAATATTCTCCCCTTATCAAGAGATAACATTAAGGTTGCTACTGTTCAGAATTAATGTTTCTGTGAAACTATTAACCTCAAGCTGTGTCAGTGACAGTCTTAAATATCAGTCAGGTACTCAAGATGGGAACATCAGATAACCTTTCTTCTATTTCCTGTGCACTCTTTAAAATAACAGCTATTATCCTCGTGACTCATGAGCAGTCAAACCACCACCATCACTTCAAGCAAAAAGAAAAATGAAGCCATCTTTTCTCTTAGGGGCTTAGCTGAACCCTTCAAGTACAAAGAAAGTATGTCCAATTTTATGGTGACAACTATCTTCAGAGTTGAAACATTCCATCTGATAAATGTATTTGGCTGCTTCTCAAAACTTCATGTTTTTTTTTAAACAGACACTTTACTACTAATGTAATTGGGTTTTATCTATTTTTATAATTTACAGTATAAATGAAATAAATAATAATCCTCCTGTGAGGAACTAAAGTGACATGGCTGTGGGACTTGCATGCTCTGAAGAAGATGAGAGCTATGCCAGAGGTTCAACCATACTAGCCAAATCTCATCAGAGGAGTCAGCTGAAGAGGTTTTTTTTTTCAATAAACAATATGGTAAGACAGTGGCTCTCAACCTTTTCTTCACCATAGACCCTCTTTAAATAACTTTTGGGACCATGGCCATGGATCACCAAGACCTAATTCAAGATTTAAATCCTAACATTACTTCAAGCCTTAGTGGACCCTCTGTGACAATACTGTGCACCCCCCAGGGGTCTGTGGACCACAGGGTATGTTCTGACCTAGGCTTCCCCAGCAGCACAAAGCTGAATCCTCGTGTTGATAAACCTCTTTTATTTAATTTACAGTGGATTCCTCTCCAGCAAAGTCCCGGCCCTCAGTCTCTCAAGATAGTTCACAATTACTGACCTTTATTAGGCTTGGAGAGTAGCCAGGCTGATATCTTTCAGATGCTGCAATACTTGACAAGATTGCAAGAACTAATTGTCTCCTGCAAACACCCCTCCCCTTTCATTCCCCTTTTATTCCCTATGGGAGGGGCCATTCACCACCTGTGGCCCTACTCCTAAGTTGATTCTTGTTCCTTAGCTGTTCCCTTCATCTGGCAACTCTGCACATGCTCACACTGGGAACAGGCTCTAGCTGTTTGTCTGCCTCACTGATGTCTGACTCAGAAGGCAGCTGATAACTGTCAGACAGCCCTGGCCCCTCTCTGCCTCTGACGCAGAGTCCTCGTCAGAGACTTCCCCAGACTCTAGGACTGGCCTATGTTCCCCCCCCCCCCCCAACCTCCTTGCTTTCTGAATCTGGGCCACAACAGGTTGGGAACAGCTATAGTAAGGCATAATTTACACACAAACTCTTAGCAGATTAGCCATTGTCTGGATCAACAAAGACCACACTATGCATTGGAGTTCCTGGACATCTGGTGATAAATGGGCTATAGGAGTCAGGACTGTTGGCTGGGAAACCAGGGCCACAGCTACAGGACTACTGGACAAAAAGTTGTTTACCCATCGCAAATATACAAAGACTGAAAAGAAAGAAAGAAATGATCTGTTAGATAGTACCAATAGTAATAGGTGCCCTGGGTTCAATCCCAAAACATCTGGAGCACCACTTGAACACCATTGTCATTGTCGAAATCAACCTCAGACAATTGCAAAGGCAGATTTACTTGGAAGGTTACATCCTGTGGCAATGCCTTTAACACCATCGAACAATAATATCTCACTTCAGTGGTGGGTTTCTCAAAATTTTTTAGAACCTCTTCTGTAGGTGTGGCCTACTTTGTGGGAGTGGCTTGCTGGCCATGTGACCAGGTGGGAGTGGCTTGCTGGCCATGTGACCAGGTGGGAGTGGCTTGCCAGACATGTGACTAAGTGGGAGTGGCTTGGCAGTCATGTGACTGTGTGGGTGTGGGCAACTTGTAAAATGTGGTGAAACTCACTTAACAATGCTTTTGCTTAGCAACAAAAATGTTGGCTCAGAAACTCTGGCATTTGAAGCACGCAAGTCTTAAAGCTGTCAAGTTACAAGACCCTTGCATCCCAACTCTTTAGAAAAATAACCCCCAGGGGTGTTCAAACTTGACAGCTTTAAGACTTGTGGACTTCAACTCCCAGAATTCCTCCTATCGCTCTTCATCTTGATGATATGCAGACGGTCGGGGGGAGAGAGCTGGAACCGGTTGTAACGGCACTGTAGATTTGTGGAACCTCTTCTATAGAAGAGGTTAGAAATGGCAGGAACCCATCCCTGTCTCACTTCCTAGGTACTTGGGAAGTAGTGATCAGTAGACACAAATGTCAAATCCAGTCTAAACATCTTGCTGACTATGCAATCAACCATATGGTAATAATAATCCTTCAAGTCAGTGATGACTTCTGCCTGGATTAGTCCCTGAGGTTTCTTGGCAGGATTTTGGAAGTGGTTTGCCATTGCCTCCTTCCTAGAGATGTGAATGAGTGACTGACCCAAGGTCACTCAACTAACTTCATGCCTAAGGCAGGCCCAGAACCTATTTCTTAGTCTGATGCATTAACTGTTACCAAAGAGGCTAATAATTATTACAGCAGCATCAATAGCAATACTCCATTGCCTCCAATATATCCTGCACCTTATTAAGTGTATAGTTTTCCAGATTTGGAAGGATGGAGAAATTTAATCTGAAACACAATTATCTGCAGTGACAGGCTAGCAGCTGAAGAGCACTTTAATTGAAGGATGAAGTCACACATTCCTGACTCTAGAGTAGCAGTCCCAAAATTTACTGGCTCTGTGGACCAGTAGCAATGGCGACAGTGTTGGGGGATGGGGTAGGGGATAGTTTTGAACTTGTGCCCGCTGCTTGCTCAAATGGAGCTTTTTGTGCTCACCCTCTGCTTGCACAGCCCAGTTCCCAATGAGCTATGGACTGGTACCAGCCGTGGACTGGGAGTTGAGGATCCCCGCTCTAGACTACTCCACTACTCATTTTGGAATGGTGCTATAATTCTGTGCAATGTTAATTATATCAGTAGCAACTCCAGGTTGTTATTACACCAGAAATAAAATATTTATTGGCAAAATACAAATGCATTGTCATTCACTTTGGTTCTGTTCAGTCATTCACACCCTAATCACTTCCTGTCTTGACTACTACAATGTGTTCTAAAAGAGGCTGCTCTTGGAAAGCATCCAGAAGCTTCAATTGGTTCAAAATGAAGTGACCCACATGGTTTGGTGCAGACCTAAATGTGCATGTGTCATCTCTCCTGTGGGAGTTGATTTGCTTCCCAGTCCAATTCAAGATGTTCCCTTCAAAACCTCACATAGCTTGGAGCAAGGTTATTTGAAGGACTCCCACTCACATCTACTCAACCCCTAGAGCAGGGAGGCAGGACATGCTGCAGGTTCTCCCTCCTAAGGAAGTTTACCTAGCAGGACCAAGAAGCTCTGAGCTGATCGCATCGGTGGCGGTTGAGACCCCCAAACTTCTAGTGATGGGGGATTTTAACCTGCCATCGGTGGGAGAAGCATCAGAGGGGGTTCGGGAGTTCATGGCTTCCATGATAGCCATGGACCTGACTCAAATGATTCAGGGCCCGACACACGAGGGAGGTCACACCTTGGACCTTGTTTTTGTCTCTGGCCAGTGGTTGAGTGATCTGGGAGGAGTGAATTTAACCATCACTCCTCTGTCATGGTCAGATCACTCACTCCTCCGACTTGACTTCCCTGGTGCTACCCCTCGCTGCGGGGAGGCGGAACCGGAAAACACTAGATGGTTCCGCCCCAGGCACCTGATGGAACCAGATAGGTTCCAGACGGAGCTTGGGCCACCTCTTGCAGCCTTGACCCGCCCTCGGGTAGAGGACCTGGTGGCCGCGTGGAATAATGCGACTACCGGGGCCTTGAACCGGGTGGCGCCTTTGCGGCCTCTCTGGCGGCAACGATCCACCCTGGCTCCTTGGTTTACCGAGGAGCTAAGGGTGATGAAGCGCCGCAAGAGATGCCTAGAGAGTCGTTGGAGATCCTCCCGATCCGAATTTGACCGAGCACAGGTACGAGCCCATTTAAGGACGTACCTAGTGGCATTGAGAACGGCCAAACGCCAATATTGTGCTGCTCTCATTGCATCCGCAGAGAACCGCCCTGCCGCCCTGTTTCAGGTGTCCTGCTCCCTTCTGTTTCAGAGGCCGCGGGAGGCCCCTCTACAGGGTAGGGCAGAGGAATTTGGGAAATATCTGCAGGATAAAGTTGCTCAAATCCGGAAGGATTGGGTCCCCTTCAGTGGCCCAGTCGAGACGCCAGTGGCGAGTCTTGAGAAACCTTTTTGGGAGGAGTTTGACTTGGTTGTCATCGAGGATTTGGACAGATTGCGTGGACAACTGCGACCTACCACATGTTTACTGGACCCGTGTCCCTCCTGGCTTGTACTGGCATCCTGGGAGGTTACACGCGACTGGCTCCTGGGCCTAGTGAATGCTTCGTTGGGTGAGGGGTCTCTTCCGGCCGCCTTGAAAGAGGCGGTGGTGAGACCCTTGCTCAAGAAGCCTTCCCTGGACCCTACGGAGCTGGCCAATTATCGTCCTGTCTCCAACCTTCCCTTTTTGGCGAAGGTTGTAGAGAGTGTGGTGGCTTCTCAGTTCCGACGACATCTGGAGGAGAATGATTATCTAGACCCGCGCCAGTCCGGCTTGCGCCCCGGGCACAGCACAGAGACGGCCTTGGTCGCGTTGGTAGATGATCTCTGGAGGGCCAGAGATAGGGGTTGTTCCTCTATCCTGGTCCTATTAGACCTCTCGGCGGCTTTTGATACCATCGACCATGGTATCCTGTTGCGCTGACTGGAGGGGTTGGGGGTCCGGGGCACCGTCTTGCGGTGGTTCGGCTCCTACCTCTCCGGCCGGACGCAACGTGTGTTGGCAGGGGAGCAGAGGTCGACCCTAAGCCCCCTTACTTGCGGGGTACCACAGGGGTCGGTCCTCTCGCCACTCCTGTTCAACACATACATGAAGCCGCTGGGTGAGATCATCCATGGTTTCGGGGTGGGATACCACCTGTACGCTGATGATACTCAGCTGTACATTTCCACCCCGAAACACCCCAACGAGGTCGTCGAAGTGATGTCCCGTTGTGTGGAAGCCGTATGTGTCTGGATGGATGACAACCGACTCAAGCTCAACCCTTCGAAGACGGAGTGGCTGTGGGTTCCGGCCCCCCGGTTCAACCAGTTAATCCCATCTCTGGCCATTGGGGGCATTCAACTCGCCCCCGTGGAGCGGGCGCGCAATTTGGGCATCCTCCTGGATGCCAGGCTGTCCATGGATGACCATGTGACAGCCGTGGCCAGGGGGGCTTTCCACCAGGTTCGCCTGGTGCGCCAATTGCGCCCCCTATTGGACCGGGACGCCCTACGCACAGTCACCCATGCGCTGGTGACGTCTCGCCTGGACTACTGTAATGCTCTCTACATGGGGCTTCCCTTGAAATGCACTCGGAGACTGCAGTTGGTCCAGAATGCGGCCGCGCGGGTGATTATGGGGAGTACTAAGTACTCCCATGTGACACCTCTCCTGCGCGAGCTGCACTGGCTTCCTGTGGTCTATCGGGTGCGTTTCAAGGTCTTGATTACGATCTTTAAAGCGCTCCATGGCTCAGGACCTAGTTACTTACGGGATCGTATTCTGCCCCATACAACCCTACGACCCATCCGCTCGCACAGAGAGGGACTCCTCCAGGTGCCGTCCACCAGACAGTGTCATGGGGCGGCGCCTAGGAACAGAGCCTTCTCTGTGGCGGGCCCAGCCCTGTGGAATGACCTCCCCCCGGATATTAGGACCACTACTGACCTCCGCTCCTTCCGTGTAAAGCTCAAGACCCACCTATTCCAAATAGCTGGCCTGGCTCAACCATAACTTCTTAACGCTCCTGATGGGTTTTTTAATTCAGTAATTTTATTTAATGGGATTTTAAATTGTGTTTTTTAATTGTCTTTCACTTATGAGTCTACCTCCTCTATGCACATGTATATGTCTTTGTTTTTTATGTATGTATGTATGTCTTTCTCTGTATTTTACTTGTTTTGATTGTACGCCGCCCCGAGTCCTTCGGGAGAGGGTTGCGGCTAATCAAATAAAATTATTATTATTATTATTATTATTATTATTATTATTATTATTATTATTATTATTATTATTATTATTATTATTATTATTATTATTATTATTATTAGAAGAAGAACCTTCTCCATAGTGGCTCCCTCTCTGTGGAACATCACCTTCTCAGAGATAAGATTGCCCCTCATCTTTCACATGGCTCTGAAAATCTGGGGACACAATGGTTGGATTCAGCCTATCAAGTGGCTTATTTGATTGATTGATGTCAAGGGGGAGGGGGAGCATTGCTTCTTATTGTTTTTATATTGGGTTTTTTTATCTTTGCAATCTGCCAGGAGTCACTGAGAATGAGTTGGGCGACCATATAAATGTTGATGATACAGATTGGTTTGTTTTCTACTTTATACAAAGTCATTGCCTAATAGTTACATTTATTCTATTACTCATGATAGACAGAGGAATCCAGTCCCAAAATGTCTATAAGCCTTCTGATGTATTATAACATTCTAACAAAATAAAGGTAGTCCTCAATTTACAACCACAATGGGACCCAAAATTTCTGTTGTTAAATAAGACATTTGTTAAGTGAGTTTTGCCCCCATTTTACAACTTTTCTTGTCACAGTTGTTAAGTGAATCACTGGAGTTGATGGGTTGGTAACCCAGTTGTTAAATGAATCTAACTTCTCCATTTACGTTGCTTGTCAGAAGGTCATAAAAAGGGATCACATGATCTTGGGACATAGCAATGGTCATAAGTACAAATCAGTTGTCATGCAACCAGGTGCCATCTAAATTTTGATCACATGATCATGGGGATGCTGCAAACATCATAACTGTGAAAACTCGTCATAAGTCACTTTTTTCAGTGCCATTGTAACTTTGGACGTCACTAAATGAACTGTTATAAGTTGAGGACTACCTGTAGTCTCTTAACAGCAAAATCAATGTTATGACACTTTATGCTCCACTTTATTTTTAATTTTAAACTCTTCCCTCTCAAGCTCAGAAGAAAACAGAAGGTTTAAGGAAGTGCCAGAACAAAGACAGTAGACTATTGAGAAAGTGTTTTTACAAAATGAAGAATTAAAGAAAGCTTGATTAACTGCTTTGAAAACTAAAGGGAAGCAGAATATGAAATAACTGTGCCCAACAAACAGTTCAGAAAGTAAAATCTACCCATGTCTCATTTTGAATCCATCGTTCTGAGTTTTACAGAATTTCTGCAAACCACAGCTGCTATGATTCAGCTTATCAATTAAGTTTTGATTTACTATCCAACTTGATTTAAACTTCCCATGCTATTCGGAAAATTGATCCTATTAAATTCAGATCAGTTTCCAACTCAATTTGAAAATAGCCCAAATTATTTGAATAGCTTGGAGAGATTAGATTATTTAGGATTTGATTATCAGAATCAAATTGCCAGTTGTGAATTGCTAGGGGGGAAATGATTTTCTAAATCAAACTGAGGATGGAGGGAAAGAGAGAGGGGGGCATTAGGGGAGTAGGTAGGTAGGTAGGTAGGTAGGTAGGTAGGTAGGTAGGTAGATAGGTAGGTACAGGGAGAGAAAGAATAACTATGTAATAACCATCATAATTTGCGGTGAGACTATAAAAGAATGTAAGAATTCGAAGAGTACTGAAGATCACCTAGTCCAACCCACTGTCCACTACTACAATGTTTCTGATAATGACCCTCTGGTCTCCATTTAAACATCTTCAGAAATATAAAGTTCCTCATCTCTTGAGGAAGTTTCTTACATTGTCAAAATCTTTTAATGTTAGATAAGCTCAATGTCTAATCAATGAATGCCTAATTTTTCACTGTTTCTTGTTCTATGAGACAACTTTAATATAGAAGATGGGTCTATATTAAAATCCTACAGGTATATAAAGACAGTTAGCATATCTCCCTGCATATTTCTTTTTCAGCCTAAGTGTCCCTACTCCTATTTTGTAGCTCATGCATGAAGAAATCCCTTATGCTGCATGGAAGCCTCACTCATACCTGCTGAATTTGACAGACCTAGCTTAAAGCAGATGTTCTGTAACCATTTTGTAAGCTATCTCATAGGAGCTATGTAATATAATACACATTATGATGTCATTACATAAAAGACACCAAAGCATACGGGTGTCAAACTCGATCATGTCACCTGACGTAACGTGACGTATCATGTTTTTTGCCTTTGTGGAGCCGGGGTTGCCCGAAAATGGCCCACAAAACAGCCTGAAAAACAGGCAAAAAACAGGCATGCATGTGATGGCCAGCTGGTCTTTGGGTTTCCGGTGCTTTGGTGCTCATACATGCACACATATGCACACATGTTCCGGTCTGGCACTTCTTAAAATACTTCCAGTGTTAGAGCACCCACAACTTCTGGAGGCAAGTTGTTCCGCTGATTAATTGTTCTAACTATCAGGAAATATCTCCTACGATGCTTTTCTCCTTGATTAGTTTCCATCCCCCTGTACATGAAAGAGGTAGGATTCCCACAACATGGCAAATTAAAAAGAAAAGAGAGAGATTGAAACAATACATTCTATAATGCCATCTCTGGGTTTAATGCAGAAATCAAAATCATCCCCCCTCCCTGCTTACCCTTGGAAGATAGATCAATCTCACAAAAAATATTTAAAAAATATCTAACTTTAGGGGGGGGGGAATCAAGACTCAGTTTTTAACATTAAATTTTACAATAATAACTTGCAGTATTTTTAAATTAAAAAAAAAACTTAAAATATTAAAAGTCTTTTAATGGCAACTGAATCTGACTAAATTACATACAGTAAGGATTTCCCATAGGAAAATGTACAAAAAAGTCTCCAAGCAGAATAAGATGATATTGGTTTGTTGATAATATGGAAAGTTCTGTTGTGAGGAGATAACACCGGACAGAGTTATTGAGTTTATACAGAGAAATAAGCATCACGGACCATAAAATTTAAATTGAAAAAAAAAATGCATGGAAAAATAAAGGATTATTTCTGGCTAGGCTTGTTTACCTATTCCTTAGAGACAAATGGATCCCTGCGGTGAACGTTTTTTTGGCTTGTTTCCTGAAATGTTCAAGATTGTTGTAAATTCCCATTTTCAATCAAATTTTTAAGAGAGCAGCACTACATTTCTCATTTACCTAGCCCCCGTGATGGCAAACCTATGGCACACGTGCCACAGGTGGCATGCAGAGCCCTCTCTGCAGGCACACAAGCCTTTGCCCCAGCTCAGCTTCCACTGCGCATGTGCATGTGCCTCCCGCCAGCCAGTTTATTGCTGTGCATGCGTTGGGACAGGGCGCATGCAGAAGATGCATGCAAATGTGTGGGTGGAGGGGAACACACATGGGGGTCGCACACACATACATGAGGGTGGGGTACATGAGGGCAGGGTGCATGCTTATTACATTATGGGATGTGCACACGACTGGAAAAGGTTAGCCATCACTGACCTAGCCCTAGAACCAGGCTTCTGCCTTTCTTCTGAGAGGATCAGAACCTTGCATATTCAGTAGAGGGAGAGACTGAAGAAAAACTCATTCCTGTAGGTGACTAGAAGAGTATATCTCTTTCCAACAAAAGGGATTCAAATTCAGATTCTGCTGCCTTGATTGGGAAAGGCTTGCAACCTGCAACTTCAGGCATGGACTGTGTATTTTGTGTTAGTCACTTCAGAAGCAGCAAAATGTTTGCCAATTGCTTTGTGCATTGTGGAGAGGAGAATATAGAAATGTTCATTGTGGTTGTAAGTCAAAGACTACCTGTAGTTTAATTGTCAGTTTTCTTTCCAGGAAGTCTCCATTAGCATAAAATGAAATAACTCAAAAAATGCACATAGGAAGGATAAGTCATGCCTATAGACTCATACAAAGACATTGAATGTATACCTTTTCCTATTTGAGGGAGGAAGGGTAGGAGAGGGAGGGAGAGAGGGAGGGAGGGAGAGGGAGAGGGAGGGAGGGAGGGAGGGAGAGAGAGAGAGAGAGAGAGAGAGAGAGAGAGAGAGAGAGAGAGAGAGAATGAACCTTCTTTCTCCCAAATAGGAGAAGGTATACATTCAATATATATATTCAGAAGGCTATAGTGTGTGTGTGTGTGTGTGTGTGTGTGTGTGTGTGTGAACTTCATAGCATTCTGAATAAAAAACATATTAAGGTAGCTCTAAAGCTTGCATGTGAGAAATGAAGTGGCAATATCCTGGCATATCTTCCTTTTGAAGGTTGCTCCTTAGTGAAATGGAATTATCCCTGAAAACCCTTGTTTCTAAGGTCTCAAGTAAATAAGTAATTTGTTTACTTATTTACTTGTACCATATCCAGTAGGCTTAAAGTTATATCATCCATTGCTCTTGAATATATTGTCTTCTATTTATCTAAGTAGTGAGGATAAGTAGGAACAAGAATATATTTTGTATATGCATTTTACTGAAAGCTAGTGTGAATTGGTAATAAGATATTTTTTAAAAATATTTACTATATCTATTTTTAAAAAACACATTTAAATAGAATGAGGTATGACAGCATTATGTATGAAACTCAGCTAAAATCAAGAAGTCCCCCTACTGAATTATCTATGTTCTCTTGTGGCCTCACTTTGTGGCTAGTAGGATAGGTCCAGTTGTTGATCTTCAGTCTTCCCCATTGCATTATGTAGGATAATTCCTGATTTGGATTAAACAGTAGCTGTAAGGATTACGCTTGGATAACGAAAGGAAAGCGCTTTAATCAACTAAATACAAATGTTGGTTTTGCTATTATCTGTTTTATGGACAGATGAGAAGGGAACACATAGGAACAACGGTGCCTGGTGTCACTCTTAAATGGACTTGTCAAATACATGCTGGAGCCATTTACCTAAATACTCACACATGCATAAGCCAGCAAGTCAAGGATTATTTCCCCCACCCCAAATCTCCTCCCACTGTCCCCCATTTGAACCTGGTCTGTTACTTCCTTTGTTTGTTTGTTTTGGAGGTTACAACAGCTAAACAATAAATTAAATGCCCCCCTTTATAAAAGAAGAAGAAGAAGAAGAAGCAGGTGCATCACAAGTTCTCCAATAGGAAACTTTTTTCTTTCTCTTTTCCCTTGCTCCTCTCCCTCTCCCCTCCTCCCCATCTCAAAGAGGGGTATGTTTAATTATGAAAGGCCCCTTCTTGGTTGTAATCCGTTTCCAGTTCAGTTCCTTGGCTGGATAAATCCCTTAAACGTGTTGTCGTTTCTTATTTATTGATTGGAGGTATTTGGGGGTTTAATTGAGCAAGTCGGTCGTGGCCCGGGGCAGGAGTGGCGCTACATGAGCAATTAAATCTGATTAGTCGGAGCCCTTTAAGCCCCAGCTGGGTGATTGATAACCGAGACCAGCATTCCTCAATTGACTCGCTACATCAAAAAGGGAAAGGGCTTAGCCGAGAAATGCTGGAGCCCGGCGTGAAAAATAGCAATGGAGTTGGGCGGATTAGGCTTTTAAAAGGAGTTGAACTAAGAAGAGGAGAAGCGATGGGGGAGGAAAGAAAGAAAGAAAGAGGGAGATCCGCCGACCACAAAGCAAACTCCTCGGGGACTGACTCCGCTTTAAAAAAAAAAAAAACCCTTGTCTGCCTACCGCTTCAAACACCACGCTAAAGTCCAAACCAAAATCGGGCTCCGCCTGCGTGTCCAAAGGGCTCGCAGGACCGCTCCTCGCGTAACTCTCGTCCAAACCCCCTCCCGGCTCTCTCTCTCTCTCTCTCTCTCTCTCTCTCTCTCTCTCTCTCTCTCTCTCTCTCTCTCTCTCTCTCTCTCTCTCTCTCTCTCTCTCTCTCTCTCTCTCTCTCTCTCTCTCTCTCGGGAACTGCGCCTGCGCTCATAAAACTTTCGAGAGTTTCTTCGGCGCGTTTGTTCTGCCCGCCGTTCGCAACTTTCCCAATCTTTGAAGGGAAGAACTTCTCTTTGTGAGCCGAAAGCCGCGATGCCGCGGCCCTCCTCTCAGCCCGGCTCTTTCCTTCTCGTAGAAACCTGGAGGAAGGACGCCGAGCTTCCAAATTCCAGCCAAACTGGGGCGTGGAAACTGGATGTAGGGGTCACTGGGCTGCTGACATTGTTATTGTTTACCTATTTTCATCCAAAGTAGTCCAAAGAGTAGAAATAGTGCTCTCCCCCTCCTCCTCCCGGTTTTAGCTTCACGACGCTTGCGAGGGATGAGAGACTAGTCTGGCTTCATGCCCTCCCGCCAAACGAGAACGTTCCTTTTGGGTGTAACATGTTGGATTAATCCTGAAAATGAAACTGAAGATCCTGAAGATGAAACTGAAATACTTTGGCCACCTAATAAGAGGGAAGGACTCCCTTGAGAAGAGCCTCATGCTGGGAACGATTGAGGGCAAAAGAAGAAGGGGATGACAGAGAATGAGGTGGCTGGATGGAGTCACTGAAGTTACAGTAGGCATGAGCTGAAGTGAACTCTAGAGGATGGTAGAGGACAGGAAGGCCTGGAGGAACTGTTGTCCATGGGGTTTGATGGGTCGCAACTAACAACAACAACAATGTTGATGAATCTAGCCAACCTGGTTTAAAACATTTAACGACTTAATGTGTTGTGTACATTATTGGTCAAGCTGCAGTGAACAAACCACGATTGGGAAGATGCCAATCTAGCTAGACGTTAGCCAAGTTTTAACACATCCAAAGGAAAGGGGATGGATTCTGAGCGAACATCGCAGCTCCCCTCCCCACCACGCCCGTTCAGGGATTTGCAGAGCAACCTAATTTTTTAAGATCGGCTGTTAACTCCCGGGGAAATGAATACAGGAGAGCTTTTGCCTCCGGGACAATTTTCTTTCCGCCGACCCGAACCTCTCTCAAGATACGGAACAGATGCTGTAACTCATTTCTTCTGCGTCGCCTTCCTCCCCATAAAACCATGGTTTAAAGGGCATCCCCATTAAACGTGCGGCTTTGAGCAACTCCTTAACATTTACCTGCCCTTTGTTCACAGATGAGGTTGCTCCACAATGGAGAGGGCTAATATTGTTAAATATTGAGGATGCCTAAAACTTTGGGGACTTGTATGGTAACCATGATCACTAAATAGGAGGCACCTAAGTGTTTTTAAGAGGTATAGCTGAGTAGGTGTTGGAAATCTGCAGGCCTGTATTTGTCCTGAGGCGCTGGGCTTGTCCAGGGTGCTCCTTTCAGGGCGATGTGGACGAGCGAACCAGGTTTGTTTGATGAGGGAAGAGAGGGAGGTGGCAGTGCTTCCATTATAGGACGTGAAGCTAAACTGACTAACTTATTAAAGTTATTTTGAGTCGCCGAAGGAGGATTTCTAAACCCGACACTGGAATCAATAAAATTAACAATATTGGTCCCGTGAATTTCAAATCCCCACCATCGCCACTGATCTAAGAAAGCCGAGCCATTTTCTCTCCCTGATCCAGAGAAACCGTATAATGGGTGCAAAGCTATGGAGCAAGGCCTGCGCTTATCTAGTTGTTGGTCACTCCAGCTAAGCGGAGAGCCCTGGGGGCCAATTCACCCAGTTCCACCTTCTTTAGAGCGCCGAAATGCTTCGAAGCTTGAGAAATTCAAAACATTTGAAAGGGGTTGGGGTCACTTGACAGGGAATTCGGAACTTTTTACCGAAACAAAACCAGGGCTGGTAGGAATGTAGGAGGGTTTCCGAGGGGGGAGGGGGCGAAAAGAAATGGCCGTAATCAGGAATTTCGATAGCATTTCTCAGGAACTTTCTACGTGTCTGGTTCCGAGTAATATTTTGATTCCCGAGTTGACGGGCTTTCGAAACAAAACTTTTGCTGGAAAGGTTTCGGCTTTCCTTTTTCGGAGCAGAGGGAGGGCAGTAGGGGCTACCGGCCTCGCGCTCATTTTCTTAACCTCTCATATTTTTCAGCCAAACCGTGAAAAAAAGGACTGACGTCAGCGGCGCAAAAAATCACCGAACAGAACATACAACCCTGAGCTCAGAAGGAGGGCCAGGGATCTTACTGTTTCCCGCGGGCACATCCCAGACTCCCCTGGGATCTGATGCAGGCGATTCAGCTCCGATCACAAAACCCTCACAACCAAGTTACTGAACTGACCCACTCCCGGGGATCTTCTTCTCCCCGTACATCCTACCACCACCGACCAGTTACCAACTGAACAACCGGCCTGAGTTCGCCCAGTAGTACATTTAACGCCACAGAAGTTTGACAGAAGAGAACGTTGACCAAACTTAGCATGTGGTGTAAACGCAGCTTTAACACACCCGGGGAAGTATGTCTTGTGAACTAGGGCAATAAGGTGCTGCGACAGGTGCTGAGAAGGCAACGTTGCGCTCGTCCAAGAGGGAGATGGCTTCGGATCAGCCTTCCCCAGATCAATGCTCCCCGTGCAGCCCGAGATTTAAGGACCGGGGGAAACTTAAATAGAATAGAGCTGGGAGGGAACCTGGAGGTCTGCTCTAGCAGGATACTAATCTATACCATTTCAGTCATTCCTTGAAAACCTCCAGTAATGAAGCACCCACAACTTCTGAAGGCAAGCTGTCCCACTGGTTAATTGTTCTCACTGTTAGAAGGTTTCGCCTTAGTTCCAGGTTGCTTCTCTCCTTGATTAAGTTTCCAACCATTTTTTCTTGTCCTGCCCTCTGGTGCTTTGAAGAATAATTTGACACACACACACACACTTCTTCTTCGTGGCAGCCCCTCAAGTACTGGAATACATGGAGAACACGGAGTTGGATTGGCTTGCACCAGCATCCCTAAAAGAAGAGGCCGTAGACAAGAGAGGCCGGCCTAAGTTCATTCACACGTGCTAGGGTTACTTGCAGAGCAAAGTGTCAATGGTTTAAAAAGATCCGACTTTGTTCTGCTCGGGTACTGAACAATGCAATGATGTATTAACCATTAAGCAAACCAAGCATATGATTAGGGTACCAGGCCCAAAGTGGGCACCGCAAAGTTCAGAAAGAAAATAAAAACCAAATGAAGATTTATACAGTATGTACAAAGGAGGGGGGGGCACCAAGATTTGTCAATGCTTAGGGCACCCAGTGAGCCTTAATCCGCCACTGGATCAATGCATAGGATGGCTGCTGTCCCGGCCGACTGATGGGCCAAGCCTGTGGGAATTCGCCCGAAGGGATTTGACGGCCGCCTCCTCTGAAGTAAGAAACCTCCGGATCCGAAGCCTGTGGGGATTTCTTGTCTCAACCTCCCCCTCCAGTCGTCGTCCCCCCCCCCCCCCGCGCGCGCCCAGCACTGGGGGAGGCCTGCGGAGCAGCAACAGCAAGAGACGCTGACTTTCAACAAGGATCAAAACAACTTGAGAGCAGAAAATCAGAGGAGGAGGAGGAGGAGGAGGAGGCACCGGGGGCGGGGAGGAGGGCGCCAGCGGGATCCGGCCTTCTCCAAAGCCTTCCGTCCCCGCCGGCTTCAATATTAAGCCCCCTCCCCACCCGGGAGTCCCAGCCACTGTCTTAATTGGTGCAACCACCCATAAAAAAGGTGGGTTGAAAGCCGCACTCTTCGCCTCTGTTGCAAACAACAACAAGTCCCGTAAACACAATTGTTAGCTTGGCCTATTGCCTCTGGTAAATTACAAAGCATTAAAAAATAATGCTTTTCATATTAGGCAGTAATTAAAGGTTGGGACAGCTTGAAAACAAGCGCTGGGTGGGGGGAGGGGGCCGAATCAAAGAAAATATAAAAATGTTCTTTCAAGAGTTATGGGAGGCTAATAAAGTATGTCTGTTCGGGAGAACCACTTTGCCCCCAGCTACAGCCAAACTGGAGCCGCGGCAATTGCCTCCAATAAGACAATGATATTCCTTTCTCTGCTATTAAAAGGCTCCCAGTGCAAACTTAAAATGATTTATTTAATTTAAGAAATTATGAGGTGTAACTTCAAAGCGTAAGCCGTTAGTAATGGAAAACACCAGGTTGTTTCAAATTATAATAATAATTGTTTGGAATACACTGACATCAAAGTGCTTTCATCACCAAATAAAATATAGCCCAGACCCCGAGATCCAGGGGAGTTTATCGAGTAGACATTCTCTCTCTCTCTCTCTCTCTCTCTCTCTTTCAGAGAGAGAGAGAGATGGGGGGCGTGTGAGTGCGTGCGTGTGTTCATTATTTCCTTATCAAGAGACATTATTTTAGAAGCGCTTTTTCTCAGCTTTGAAGTTTTGACAGTCTTAAATTAGCTTTATTGCATTTCTTTTTCTTGGCTCGCCTACGGGAGATTATCTCGGCTGTTTCTATTTCATTCTGATCGGAGTTTTCTTCCCCTCCTCTTCTTGCTGTTTCCAGGGTACTCGCGTTTGTTATTTAACACAACACCTTGAGAGTCCAGAATCGACAATTCAAACTCATTAAAAAGTAAATAACTCTCCCTTCCCTCCCCTCCTTCGTTCTGAAACGCTTCTAAAGCAACCCCAATAACGAATGGGGAGGGGGGGTTGATGAGTTTAAACAAACTTCAGAATATTGGCATATCGACCATATTAAAATCAACAAGGGAATATTTCTAAAGAACATGGGCCTCCTCTCCTTGTGATTTTTTCCCCCTTCTTAATTTCAAAGACGAGTCGGGCTTTATTTTAAAAGAAAGGGAAGAAGCGCTGTTTCTACAGCGAATATTTTCCCCCCGCTGTAAGGGATAGAAAACAGGTTTCGTTTCTAACGAGGCTTCTAACCTGCTTCGTTCGCTCTCGATACTGGCCTTCACGGACACCAACAGCCGTGCGGGATTGGGGGGAGGAGGGGCGAGAGGCGTCTCTTCAAAGACAATGCGGAGAGTTGAAAGCCCTCGGGGGGGGGGGATATCCAGGCATTCACTGATGTGATGGGAGAGGGGAGGGACGGTCCTCTGGAGCATTAGAGATCGAGAGTTCCCCTGAAAGCTGCAGGTACAAAAGTTTGTCTGGTTATGTAACAGCAAGGCGGATTTTTAGAAACCTGCGTCTGCCCACCTTCCCTTTCCAGAATCTAGACGAGAGAGAGGGGGGGAGGGAGGGAGGGAAGGAGAGAGAGAGAGAGAGAGACTCACACAAAACACGCATTTTGCTGTTCCCCACATCCTTGAGATGGAGGTCGAGAACTTAATAGTGGCCAATGAGGCGGAAAACGGGCTTTCTTCCATAGGATAATGACCAATCTCAATGAGTTGCAAGGCTAAAGCGGGTCTCCTGATCCCTGAAAAGTGAGGATCCCGACTCGGTGGCTATCCGTGAGCTGAGAGAGAGGCAGAAAGCCTGGGGACCGTCTCTCTACCCCGTCCCCCCTGTGATCCCAGCTGGATTCCCTAGATCTGAGAACAGGGACAGCTCTCCGTAAGGCGAGCCTTAGTAGAGATACGGGGAAACATCCCGTGAAAATCAATAGGCGAGACGCTGTCCTTCCTAGACCACGAATTGGGCGTCCCGCCTCAGATTCGCCCTTGGCCCTCAGTCCACCGTTTTCCAGTTGGGTGTTCTCCTGGCCCGTCCTAACATCGGCAACAAGTGAACCGCTTTTCAAAGCATCTCTACCTATGAAATGTATGAAGCCTCCTCCTCCTTCCCCTCTCCCTCTCCCTCTCCCTCTCCCCCCTCCCCCCTCTCCCTCTCCTCCTTCTCCTCCTCCTCCTTCTTCTTCCTCCTCCTCCTCCTCCTCCTCCTCCTCCTCCTCCTCCTCCTCCTCCTCCTCCTCCTCCTCCTCCTCCTTTTCTCCAGGAAATTTGCCCCTTTTAGACCGAGTAGACTAAAAAGAGTTTGCACCTGCCCCAGTTCAGTGCGACTTCCGACATGAATGCGATTCCAAGCCCTCCCCACTCCTTCCCTTCCCTTCCCTGAGCCCAAAAGTAGATCGGGCAGATTAAAAAACAAGTCCTCTCTAGTGACAGTATTTCAGTTTTCAGTTTTCAACCTCTTGGACTTTCAGAAGCATTTCTGCCACACCGTGATTTGAGTCAAAAGGTCCAAAACAACCCAAGGAACAAATAAGATCAACTTCCGACTCATCATGGATAAAATTGATAACGTTTTCTGAGAGTTTTCCAAATGCTTGGAACGTCATATACATATGAACTTATACTGGCCAGGTATGCAACAATGGGCCTTTGCAAGATTGACTTTAAAGAGGGGGAAAGAGTGGGGTGGGTGAGGGAGTTGAAATAGCAAGCTCCGTTGAACAAAAGATCTTTTTCTGTCTTCACGAGGTGCAGGTTTTCTTGTACTCACTCAGACCCATTTCTGACCCATTCATATTTATCTGTATTTTACTTTAATGGAGGCATAAGATCGGATTGTTTTACTTTTAGCTTTCCTGTTCCCTAGAATTAACAATCACCATAAAAAGGAGAGGAGATTCTAATGCCAAAGAGAGAGAGAAAGGCAGAAAAAACCCATCACGAGCAATACAGGTTTTGGGACCAGCAGTCGGAAGGGAAGCCACTATAAAGATTGGAGGAGGCTCCCCACCCAAGGCAGGGACCCAAGGATTTCCTCACATAGACGAATTGAGTCGAGAAGAACTTCCTCTCAAAGAAACATACAATCGCAGGGTCAGAAAAATCATTTTCTTGCTCATTAACTTAGTATATGTAATGGGCATACACCTGTCTTGACTGCCACAAACATGTCCTAACCCACAAGGTAGTAATTGTAGTAATAGTTTGCAGTAGTGACGGCAGCAGCAATGATGGGGCGTGTTCTCATCATTTTATAATAGAGTTGTTTCTGGTTCCAGGAACCTTTTCTTGGCTGTCCCTTAAATATTCCGAATTTTCAAGGTCCAAGCCCGA
Source organism: Natrix helvetica (assembly GCF_964273705.1). NCBI lineage: Eukaryota > Metazoa > Chordata > Lepidosauria > Squamata > Natricidae > Natrix > Natrix helvetica. The sequence continues at coordinate 272,320,044 of NC_138548.1, read as the reverse complement.
ATCAGCTGCCGCCTGAAGAAAGCTTTGCTCTTAGGAAAGCTGTCAGAAATGCACCTCACAGAAACCGGACTTGGTCATGGGATAGATTTCAGGAGCGCAAGTGGCTGTTGAGTGAAAAAGTTTTCAGATCGGGAGGGAGATTGGGCTACGCCTTGGTGGTCGCATCCCTGCAGCGGTCCACAAGGAGCACTCCAAATGGGGGGAAAAGAGGAAAGAGTAGAGTAGAGTAGAGTAGAGTAGAGTAGAGTAGAGTAGAGTAGAGTAGAGTAGAGTAGAGTAGAGTAGAGTAGAGTAATAATTTGAAAATCACAACCCCCTTCTTTATAGGGAGCACATGGCTGGAGAAGCAGAGCGTCAAGCAGCCTCTTGAAAGAAGGGAACATCCCTGTCATTAGGGTCAAAGTTACCCCTTTGAGGAAGCTTGTTATCGCCCCGTCGCCGCAATGCTATATATCACTAGCGAGGAAATGCCTTTGTCAAAGCTGTCCATCTTTCGGGAGAACCGCGACGGAGAAGCGCTTTCTTTCGAGATTCTCCCGCCCACTCCGCTCCGCCCCTCCAGCCCCCAGAAATTAACGTGGCCTTTAGTTCGGGGCGGGGGACCCCCAACAACAAATCTGTTCGATTTCTAGGGAGATGAAGGAACTCAACGCACACAACACCGCATGCTGGGGAACCCAGAGGAATTTACTTCGGAGTTTGCAAGCTCCGGATCAGAGAGCTTTTGATCACTAGAGGGGTTGCGGGTGGGAGGGAAAGAGAGCCCATCATGTGTGCCAGATCAACCTGGCTTTTCTAATAAGCCCGGACTGAACCTCCTAAACCTAGATTTAAAGGAGCTTCAGCGTTGGCACAACCTAACGGGGGGGGAGGGAGTGGAGGACCGGATTGTGATTACAGGGGACGCCCCCCCCCAGCGCTCCCCGGTTGCGGGTGGGTCGCGCTGGAGGCTGCTGAAGCTGGAGGCTGCTTAAGTTCTGCTCCGAAGACATCTCGACGGCTTCGGTGGGTTGGGTTTACTTTCCTCTCTGGCCCCGCTAACCCTAACCCTAACCCTAACCATACTGTACAAATCTTTATTTCTCAACTTTGCGGTGCCCTAAGCACGTGCTTAGTCTGCTTAATGGTTAATGCACCACTGAGTAAGATCTGGTTTCTCTGGGATCCCCATCAGAGAGCTACTTTTGACAGTAATTCGGTGGTCCCGATTCAGGAACCCACTCCCCTTTAAAAAAAAAAGTTTTCGCAGCTTCTTACGGAAAGGCCGGAGAGGGTAGCGGGGGAGGGGGCGCATCACTCCTCCACCCTGACTCTCGGAGGAGCTGCGGTAACCATCTGCCTGTCTCCGGGACAGCGTCCCTTTGGAGCCGCGACAGAAACTGCCCATAAAGGGCAAGGCGCGATTCTCTCGGCTCGGATCGCAGCAGTTACAGAAGTGCTGGGGTGAAATTAGAGGAGGGTCGGGAGAGGCAGAGCAGCTGGGGAGCGGTCTCGCCCTTCTACTCCTGGCTCTTCTGAAGGCCCCTCCCTGCCCCCTAGAGCCCTCCCAGACTTCCCAGCGCAGAGATTTTCCGGGAATCCTCTCTTGACCCCCTTTGGCTGGCTAATATCTCCCCTCCCTTGGCGCAACCCTTTCTCGGGAAAGCCAGGCTGTATGGAGCCTCCTTGCTCCCCGCTACGTCATTAATTACATGAATTAATTGAATCGACTCGAATGTTCAGCTCAAGCCATTCCTGCTTTGGTCTTACTGTGAATGTTTTCAGCGGAATGCTTGGTTCTGCGCCTTTCATTAGTGGAAACTAGGAGAATCTGGTTAATTCTGGCAAGGATGGATTTGATGGATGTAAATCCTTTTTCCTTTTAGAAAAGGAAAGTCATCCACTTTGGCAAATTCCTACTGACATTATTTGGTGCTGTATACTTCAGGAGCATTTTTTTTAAAAAAAAAATGCATTATTAGAAGGAACTATTGGAACAGACTGTGGAGAGCATGGGTGGAAAAAATTAAGAGAGTTGATGATAACTCAGGAGTAGAGGGTTTGATCTATTTTCTTCCAGGCTTTTGTTTAGACATCTCAGAGCAATCGCTGCAAAAATGTGTGTGTGTGTGTGTGTTGGCCAGTATAGACACCTGGCCCTTCTGCATAGCTAATCCTCCTGTTCCTATCAAGGCAGAAATC
>NC_138548.1:272088163-272317663 GCF_964273705.1 Natrix helvetica | reverse complement strand
GGCTGGAAACCTGGAGACCCATAAGGGGATTCAAGGCCCACCTATGAGTTACTTTGAGCCAGTCACTTTCTCTCTGCTCTAGGAAACAGGCAATGGCAAACCATTTCTGAAATCTTTGAGGGAATTTCTCTTGGCAACCACCAGTAGTCAGGACTGACACAAAGGCATTGTTGTTGCTGCTGTCATTACAATTTGTCCCTTCATGATTAAACAAAAATCCTTATAAGATTTCTCAGCTGAACTAACTTGGAATGTGCAAAAAGCACTTCCTGATGATCAAAGAAAAGGACAATGAAGCCATTGTCTTAATCCCCTAATGGCATAATTACACACATACATGAACACACACACACACACACATAAACACACACACAAGTTTTAGAGAATGAGGGCCACTGAATTCAATAGAAACAAAGTTTACTCTCTGTTAAAGGTATGCAGGTTTGCAGCCTGGAGACACTGGCTTTCTGGATTGGGAGTATTAAGGTAATATCCTGACATCTCCATGAATTCTAAATCTAGCATTTTCCAGTGATAAAAGATCAGGTCATAGTTTCCTCTGGACTGTACTTATGGGTTTTTTTTTAATCCTTTAAGAGGAAACAATTGTGTGCATGGTTCCCTCACCCACCAGGGTTGTCTGATATCCCTTAAACTGGATTTTTTTTCCTGAACATTACAGCCTTAACACTTTGGGTACTTTCCCCTTGCTATTTTTCTCCTAACCTGGATGTGAAATCTTTTAGTACATATTAGGGAGCATGTCCTAATGATCTGGAGAGCCAAGAAAGCAACAATCCCAAAGATGCTTTTTTTTTTCAAGAGGAAACTGGACTTTATTTTTTTCTTTGGAGACATTTAGCTTCTCATCCAAGAAGCTTCTCCTGAAGAGCCGAAGAAGCTTCTTGGATGAGAAGCGAAAAGCCTTCAAAGAAAAATCAGAAAGTCCAGTTGCCTCTTGAAAAAAAGCACCTTTGGGACAACCATGACCTGGATGACGGAGAATCTCCATAGGCAGAAAGCAACAAATTCAGAGCCAAGACACTGGTTTGAATAGAACCAGTGGATTCTATTCATCTCTCTCCCTCCTGACCAACTTGATAAAGTCATACTATTAAAAGCACAAACTGTATTAATGAAGAAGCCAACATCAATGTCTGTAGTAAAGATACCAAAGGAAAAAAAATATTTAGAAGCAGATTGTTAATGACTTGCAATGTCTGTATTTGGATTTTCTTAAAATTATTATTTTTTTCTGACCTACCCAAAAGTCTTTGATTTTGACCCAGAGAAGGGAAGGCAAAATTAATCTTCTTTTTTTTTTTTTAAGAAAGAAATTAACTCCACACATGGACAAATCAACACACCGTTAAACAAGATGTTTTTAATTTAATTCTAAATAAAGAGATAAGAAATAATAAATCTTCAATAAAATATATAAAATTGTACAAGGCATCCCTTTCAAAGGGATTTTCGTAAGGCTAGGGATGGGTGGGTAAAAGGCCAGCACTGAACTAATAGACAAAAGATTCACAATGTTGCCTTTAGCTGGGCAGATTCCTTCTCACTCTTGAGGACATGCTAAACACACACCTTGGAAACATCTGGTCTTCAGCAACCTGCCTCCTCTGTCGACACTTTACCACAAGGTTTGGCCATAATAATAATAAAACAATTAAAACAATTGGGTTACATAGTACCATATATGCCAAGCAGAACTCTTTCCTCCCTGCCCTCCTCTGAAATAAATCAAAGAGAGGAGAGTTGTCCTGTCTTTAGAGTGGGCGGAACTACTTTGTTCTCATAGCTTTGTTTCATCCTCTGGGATTTGTGGGTGTGTCAAGACTCCTTTAAGCATAATTCATTTTTACAAGCTAATAATGGTTAAATCACAAGATTATTGCAATAAACACAAAACAACTCTGCAACACAAAACAACTCCGGTTTCCTCATCCCTCTGCATATCCTGCACTACTTACGAATCTTTTCGTATCCCTAACCTGTTTGTTCCCAAATGTGGCTGAATACAGACTTGATTTAAATTATAATTAAATGGACACAGGGCAAACCGGGATCAAGACAAATCTAAAAGAGGTTTTCATAGCCCTGTACCATCTGAATGCTGCCTTACAAACAAGAATAAACTGCAAACGAAAACTTGGCAAAAAAACCCACCCTTGCATCTGTAGAAATCCTTTACAAGATTGAAATGGGGAATCCCACTTCATGGGTGCCATTCTACAGGAAATATTCCAGGAGGAATTTTTTTTTTTATAAAGGAACAGAAAACTCGCTTTGCCAGATCAGATCAACAATCCCTCCCCCCCACAATCCATTATTTTGCATCTGAAGTATTCCAGCTCCTTGCATTTCAGTTTCCAGGACTGTCTGGAGTGCCGTGAAGGGGTCCAAAGAGAAATGCAGAAACCAACCGAGTCTCAAGTCAGCTTTTATTTCTGAAGTTGGTTTTATAAATAAAGCTCCTCAATATGTTTACGCTTCCACAATCAGTCAAAGAATGCATTTTTACCTCCAGGCCTGCACTTATACCACACTATGGGAATAAGTACTGCTGAAAAAAGTGAGATATATTCCTTCTGAGTAAGCAAGCATAAGAAAAGACTGCAAGTTTCTCACTGTCAAGGTGTGTGGGTGTGTGAATGATATTCCACAGGTTTACTGGGAACTTTGAGGAGGCTAATAATTAAATCATACATTTTCCTGGGAATAGTTATCAATGTAATCCCCCTTCCCGGTGCAATATATAAATAAACTATATTCCTTAAGTCTGTATATATATATATATATTTTAAAACTTGCATTCAGGATCAGATTCTAGCTGGGGAGCTCACATTTGGTTGGTTCCCAAGTTGCAGAATCCCCAGGTTCTGGGTTCAAATTCCTATATATTTGATAAGGCACATTACAAGTAGGTGAAAAATGACCAGTCATAGTTCTGTACAGCACTTTTTAACCAAGTACACTCCATCATCCCTTTCCGGTCTTCTTATGATAAGTGATACATGCTGTAGCCCACAGGAGTAGCATAGAGTCCTACAGGTGGGATGGGAAGCACAGGTCTGTGAAAGGGATATGATGTTCCATAGAGAGAGGCAGCCTGGAGAGGTGAGTTGATAGGGAAAGGGAGGCTAAAACCGGATGGCAACATGGGCTTCGCCGCCATTTTTAACTTCTCCAGCTCTGCTTCCTGCAGTCTTTTTGCTTTGGCCCTCCGGTTCTGGAACCATATTTTGACTTGGGTCTCTGTTAGATTGAGGGAGCTTGAGAATTCAGCCCGTTCAGCAATGGATAGATACTGCTTCTGACGGAATTTGCGCTCTAAAGCTAGCAGCTGGGAAGTTGTGAAAGGCGTTCGAGGCTTCCGATTGGTCTTGTGTTTCCTCAGTGTACAGGCTGTGGGGCTCAGGTGTCCTTGAAGGAAAGCAAAGAAAGATCAATTACTTGAGGAGACGAGAATTTGATGGCCAAATGCAAGGAATAGCAACATTTTTTTTTCTTTTTCTTATGCCGTATAGATCATGTAAAGAGCATACATTCTTTTTTTGGGGGGAGGGGAATAATGTCCATAGCCTAACAAAGTAGGAAGATGAAAGCTTTTGTATAGGAGTGGCAACAAAGCTTATTTCACAAAAAGGTACAACGTGCACGTACTGATGTCAATAAGACAAAACATTCCATTTTGGAAAAGTACCCGGAGGAGAGTATATAAAATAAAACAGAACAAGAACATTCGGAGGTTACGGAAGATTTTTTTAAATGGAGAAGGAATTATTTGTGAAATTCTGGCTTATGATGTCCTTTTATTTCATAAGCTGAATGTCTTAAGCTTATTCTTAGCAAAAGCAAGTCATCAGATAAACCCTACTGTGCCCACACATTAAATTATTACACTAGATCAAAGCAATCACCCATCCAATCCATTGGGTTTATTAATTTAGCCAATATAATCCACTTAAGTCAGAGTCTTTATCTGCTGTGTTTAAAGTCTTCTGCAATTTAGCAAATCAAACACACAAGAGTTGCTTTGTCCTTAACAGTCTATTTAGAAACTCTCCTGGTGTGAGAGTTATTTCACACACATTACTTAGCAGCCAAAATTGGGGTTTATCACTAAGCGCACACTTGACAGGAATATGTAGCCAGTTGTTACTTTTGATTTACTTTATCTATGTAAAACATGTGTTTGACACAATATCACTACCCAGTTTGAAGTGTACACTTTGCACACTCTGAGAGAAAACAATGTGAAGGGAATAATAAACAGCACTCTATGTGTTTATACCATATACTTTAAATTCCTCCACTAGGAATATTAGAATTTACCAAGGAAATTTAACGTTCGTCATAAATGTCCTACTCCACTACAAGAATCCAATGACCATATGTATTTTGGCAAGAAAGCGAGCAAAAGAACAAAGGTTGTGATATACTGAGAAATATCCTACAGGTAGTTCTTGACTTACAACAGTTCATTTACTGACCATTCAAAGTTACAACGTCACTGAAAGAAAGGGACTTGCGACCGTCTTTCACACTTACGACCTTTACAGAATCCCTATGATCACATGATCAAAATTCGGACATTTGACAACTGGTTCATATTTATGATGGTTGCAGCATCCCGGGGTCACGGGATCACCTTTTGCAACCATCGGACAAGCAAAGTCAATGGAGAAGCCAGGCTCACTTAACAACTGTGTGACTAATTTAACAACTTGCAGTGATTCACTTAACAACTGTGTCAAGAAAAGTCGTTAAAATGAGGAAAAATTCACTCAACAAATGTTTCAATTGGAACAGAAATTTTAGACTCAGTTGTGGCCGTAAGTCGAGGACTACTGTGCTTAAAAACAGTATGACAGTTACTGTACCCAATGTGACAAAACAGCCCACAATTTTTATGGCAAAGCTTATTTGTCCTTCTCACATTCCGTATCTCCAATATCACATCAAGAAGGAAGGAAACCAGCTTGTTACCTAGTCAATCACTGGCTCACTTCCCTTTCTGCAGTAATTTATTCCATGCTGGATTGTCTAAATAAAATGACTTTTTATTTTGATTTATGAATGAAATTGATGTGGCTGCCCATCTCACAGAAAGTGACCCTGGGCTGCCATACAACAGCCCAATAAAACAGTAAATAAACTTATGGAAGGTAAAGACATTGAAAGGCCTCCATTTGGAAGAATAAGCACATCAGGTGCTGCCTGTATGTTAATTTTAGCAAGTCTTGAAAAAACAAGAATTTTAATAGGTTATAACTGAAGCAAAAGGGAAACATAATCCTAAAAGAAACTCAGCTAGGTGAGCTTGTTTTTTAAGTCTTGTAAGTGGTAGAAAACTAGATATCGCATAAGCCACTACATTATGATTTATCTAGCTGAGATATTTTTGAAATTTTGCCTACAGGCACTAGTATAAAAGCTGATAAGTTTTTAATTTGTTTGTTCAAGTCTATGTTCACTTATATGACTTCCACTGAAATTAAGGGTTGATTGATATATATGTGATGTTTGAACAGAGTAGATTATCACCTCTCTGTTGGAATTAGTTTAGTTTCTTGTATCTTTAGGCAGCAGTGGCAGGTGTGTGGGGGGGGATAGAGATCAAAAGGCCGATATATTGATTTAGCATATAGTTTTTCTGACAGGTGCTAATCCTGAAAATATATATTCTGAAGAAATATGGGATTTAATCATATTCCATTACTTCTCAAGACCTTTAATTGAGAAGGTTGTGATTCTTTTCAGTCGAATCTGCATATATCTAGAAGTTCAATAATATGAGCTATTATTTTCAATCCTTGGAAAAAAACAACAACCTGCCAGCATCAAAACCCACCCATTTCTCAGTCCTACTGTGATACATCAATCATGGTGACTTACTTCCAAGACACTGTGAAAATCACAGTCTCAAGGAAGCCCCTTGTAAACTTAACAGTGCAAACTTCTGCTGGTTTACTCAGAAGTGAGTCCCTTGTGTTCAAGTTAGGCTTGCTCCTTTATAAACATATTTCAGCTTGCAGGTTCAGAATAAGCTGGAGGGAAACAGTGGTGGAAGAGGCAAATTTTGGCTATCTTTACATGCCAGATTTATCTAAGCATATCCTTAGCATGGTTTCCTGAATTGACTCAACTCCGTCCTCAGCCACAAACAAATGACACAGGCTATGTTCGCAGAACCCATTAGGTGTTTAGCAGTTTGTGACTGAGGGGGTAGTATAAATCCAGTGACTCTTTAGAATCGTGCTATTTTAAGAACAAATGTAATGAATTTAAGAACGAAGTAGTTATTGCACTATTTCAATGCTAGAAATGCCATGCCATTGGTCTACAAGAGCTCTTTTCTTTTTTCTCTTGCCAATCTATTTTTTGTCTTTAGAAAGTATGTTCAGAAATACAAAATACAGTAAGATTGCCCTCCTATAAGGAACACTTATAGAGAAGCCATTCTGAATTAAATCTTTCACAGAAACAGAACTGAAGTTATTTTCGTATTTCATTTAGGATTGTGTTGTAAATGTCACCAAGACGCTGCAAAAATAAAGGTTTTATCTTAAAGTGTATTAATCGTGAATGAAATAGGTTTTTTTGATTATGTAAGTAGTTTTTTTTTCACTATGAACATATTAAAAGAATCGTTCAATTTTTGACAGTTCTCCCTAACTAAAGCAAACTCCAAGAGGTCCGTAAACAATGGTTTTCCATGTTGATGAACAGAGTTCATAAATAGAAGATCGGCTTCTTTTGTGCTTTAAGATAGTGTTAAAAATCATTGTTCGTAAAATGAAGAAATCTTACTGACTGAAAGATGTTATTGGAAGGCAGGATTAATATGTTCTCTTTTATATATTTGTGTGAGAGTTTCGGTAAACTACAAAGAATGTGTTAAACCACCCAGCTATTCAAATGCATAGATGACTTCATCTTAACTGGGTTTATATTAGGAAAGTATACATAGGTTCAGTTCATGCCCCTATTGATAATAGAAAAGAGAAGAAAGCAAGGTATATATCTTCTGGCTGAAGCAATAAGGCACAAAGCAGTAGTTTTACTTAATGGAAGTTGGTTAATAGCCAAGGTTCCGAATGGCATTACATCTGTTTTCAAAATATGATATGCATTATAAAAATATAATCTCTGTAATCTCTGTCATTTTTAAATTGTCTTCTAAAGTAGCTTGCCATCTGTCAAATGATCTCATTCCATTTATTGCTGCAGTTCATCACCATAGTACAACTATTTTTTTAAAAAAAAGAGTTTTATTACTATTTACAAAATTATATATTGAGCAGCAGCTGGAAGCTATCCCTTGCATTTCCTTTCAAGTATTCTAATGTTTGGTATTTTTTCTCCTTGTGCCTCAAGTGACTTTTAGTTTATTTGGCTATTTGATGAGAATAGATCTTCTCCAGATAAGTTTTTCCCTCTTCAGGAGCAACATGAATAAATCTGTAAATTAATGAACATTGCAGGAAGACTTTAAGATTCAATCCATGGGAGAAAATTCCACTGAAGTTAATAAAATTTTATACAGAGGTAAGATTACTTATCAAAATAATTCAGTAAAGGGGACAGAATCTCTACAAGGTGTATCCTCCTTTCAGAAAGGAATATTGCCTTATGATTTTTCCTTTTTCACTTTTCATCCAGTTGAAAACACATATATGTCATACTGGAATCTGGTGCAATTTTAATTTCCAGGTTTTAAAAAAATGATTTAAGATGAGTTTGGGACTATTTTAAAAGTTTTTTAAAGTCATCAGATCTAAAATTCCAAGGCCCCACAAAACTGAATTCACTCCATAGAAAAAAAAATGAGCAGAAATGCCAATGTATGCTTTGCAGAAGTTATTTTACTTTGCTTTATTTTTTTTTCAAGACTATCCTTGCATATATCCCTAGGCAGACCTTCTAAATTGTACTGCAAGATAGATTTAGACTGTTTTAGAGTGGTTTCATCACGTGAAGGGAATGATCAGTGTGCAATCCTATGCAGATTTACTCAGGAGTTAAGTCTGAGTGAATATGGCCAGGCAATAGAACCAAATAGAAAGAAGAGGCACAATCTTTGATCGCTTTCGATATGATTTTACAGAAAGGTGTGTGGAACACAAAAACATGACAGTAGGTTTCTGTGCATTCCCCTGAAAACAAGGTTTCCTTTTATACTCAACAGTGATTTTTTTTAAAAAAAGTCTACTTAGATCCTAACAGAACATACTGTGAATGTACGGTATATTCCATTAAAACGGGTAAGCACAGACAGAGCCTGACAATAACTTTAAAATGAACCTAGTTGTGACACAAGTTTTCATGGGGCAGACTCCATCCTTTGCCAGATGTAAGACCAAAACAGCACTAAGGGCCATAAATGGCCATATTATAATGGAATATCGAGAGTACCCTGCAGTTAGTGTACTAAGACAGCTACAAATAAAATAAGCGGTTTCCCCATCTTCTCCAATGAATCAGAAAAGGTTGATACAGGGGGAAACAAGTATCTTTTGAGGAACTGTTTTTTTAACTTGGGTTCAAAAATATAGAAGAGGAGGGGGTCTTCCTTCCTTCCTTCCTTCCTTCCTTCCTTCCTTCCTTCCTTCCTTCCTTCCTTCCGCCAAATGGCAAGCTGATTTTTGGAGAGAAGTGGACTCGTTAAGAAAGAGTTTTACAATATGTTCATTTCAAAATCTCCCTGGGATGAGCTAGGTAGGTGTTACCAGGATGGCAGAAACGCTCCTGGAGACCAAAAAAAAAAAAAAAAGGAGGGGGGAGATGTTATGGCTGAACCGCCTAGCAGCGCCGATGTCGAGATTCCCTTTACGACCCAGGGTTACTGGAGAAAATCACCCGGGCGGGACCAGGCGAAGCGGAGCGGGAAGTTCCCGACGGATTATAAAAGAGCAAAGTGACCCCTTCCTCAGCATCCCGAGTTCTTTGGTTCCCGGGCCTGGACCCTGCCGTTGGGAACTAGGCAGTAGCAGGCATTCAGAGAAGCCGGGAAGGCCGGCTGTTGCTACAGGTGCACCGAAGAAGGCACCGGAGGGCGCTGAGCGCAAGGATCGTCCCTCGACCGCTAGAAAGAAAGCCGCAATTTTGGCGGCGGCGAAGGAAGGGTGAAGAAACGGGAAGGGGAGGAAAATCCACGGAACTAAGCGAATTAAGCAGAGAAACAGACTTTTCACGGGGTGGGGTGGGGATGAGGAGGTAGGGTGATCAGGGGCGATCGAGGTCTAAGCAAGACAGCGAGAGCAACTACCTTCTGCTCCCGAAAGGCAGAAGCTAAAAATTATCCGGTTAAAGTTGGATCTGGATGGTTGGGAAGACCGAGAGATAAATAGATAGATAGATGATAGATGATGATAGATAGATAGATAGATAGATAGATAGATAGATAGATAGATAGATAGATAGATAGATAGAGACAGAGAGAGACAGAGAGACAGACAGAGACAGAGACAGAGACAGAGACAGAGAGAGAGAGAGAGAGAGAGAGAGAGAGAGAGAGAGAGAGAGAGAGAGAGAGAGAGAGAGAGAGAGAGAGAGAGAGAGACGTTCGGACTTCGGGGGGGGGGGGGGAGAGGAGGTGAACTAGCTTGAGCCTTGAACTGTAAAGGCGTCAGTGGCGCCAGGCCCGCGGCGTCTCTTTGGACAGTTCCGGACACAGAGTAGCTTAAGGGGCGGCTAAAGCTTAAAAGATCGCGTCGCTAGCGAGTCCAAACGTTAACTGGCGGCGCTCAAACAAAAGAAGCCGCTTTATTAAACTTTGAAGGCCGAGCGACCTCGCTGAAATTATCCAGCGGACATTGCGCCGCGGTTGCTTTGCGAACTGGAGCAGGGTTTGTAATCCCCTCCCCCCCGCCCCGTGCTGAAGCCTTCCTTGGATTCAGCCTGACAAAATGCTTTCTCCGAAGTTAAAAAACAACAACAACCCGCAGGCTGCCTCCCTATCCCGCTCTTCTAAATGTCCGGTTGCCGGGGGGGGGGGATTGGAGGGGTTCAAGGCACATCTCTCTCTCTCTCTCTCTCTCTCTCTCTCTCTCTCTCTCTCTCTCTCACACACACACACACACACACACACACAGTTGACTTGGTCGCCCAACTTTCGTCCTCCTAGCGCCTTCCAGCCCTCCCTATGTTAAAAGCACTCACTTGGGGGAGGGGAGTATCTGCCGGCCTCTGGAATCCAGGGCGAGCCATCCTCGGAGTTTTCGGATTTCACCGACGAGGTCTCGAAGGTTTTTGTAAGCCCGCCGGGGCTGGGAGCTTCCCTGGAGACGTGAGCGGGCAAGAGCAGGTTCCTAGAAGTACCCAAGCCAGACCCTTCCAGGCTTCCGCTCGCCTCTCGGGCCGGCGTTTTGTCGGACATAAGCGCTTCCACGCTGAACGGCAAACTAGAGACCTTGACTTTGTGGTGATCCTCGGCCCCGGCCGCCGGGCCCTCTTCGTCCGAGGAGAAAACCTCCTTAGCTTTGGAAGGAGAAGACATCTCGGCGCAGCTTCGCAAAGATCCCCGCGTTAGAGAAGCAGCCGCCCTGCGTCTCGCCGCCGCCGCCGCCGCCTCCGCCGCCGCCTTTCTTCTCCTCCTCCTCTTCTTGTTCCCGAGTTCAGACCTCTCAATCAAGCTCTGGCTTCAGAGGCTCTCCTGGACGAACCACCTCCGCTCACTTCAGCCCCCGACAACAGACCCAAGTTTTTTTTTCCCTCCCCTTTTTTGGGAGACTTCTGGCTGTTTCCTCCTTTGGGAAGTTGAGTAAGCGCGGCTCAGCAAATGAGAGCCGCTCGGGATGGCGACGTAAGGCGGTGACTCATCTGATTGGCTCTGAGCGGCCCTGAGCATAAGTGGAGGGTTTTTTTTTCCTTTTTCTTTTTTCTTCTTCTTTTGCCTTTTAAATAAATTAGAAGTTAATGACATGGGCAGCAAACGGAGCTGTGTTATTAGGGAGCTTTCCAGCTCTGTAACCCAGCCAAACAACAGGAAAGTCCGTGGAGTAATTAGGGCTGATGATACCAAAAGGAAACTCTGAAAGGGGGCAGGATTTCAACCCCCCCTTTTATATTTAGACTCTCTCAAACTGGGGGAAAAGAGGGGGGAGAAACTGCTGGGTTTTCAACCAGAATCGCTTCAAAACGACCTAACTAGGCAGCCCCCCCCCCCCCAACAGTCAAGTCCGCATGACATAATAGTGCTGCCATCCATTTTGCCTATATACTGAAAATGCAACGAGAACTACGTGGAAGATAGTTGTTCTCTTTTTATGAGTTAAAAAGAGAGAGAGACACCTCTGTTGGGGGCGTGGGGGTGGGGGAGAGAGAAGAAGAGAAGGAAGGATGGCACAAGGCAGTGGCATGAATCACTTCCAGGTTAGGGAGGTGAAATGGACGTCCTCTGGGCAGAGCTTCTCTTAGTGGAAGTGAAACCCACGCAGTCCTTCAAAGCGCGGCCAGGGATACTGAGCCCCCCTTGGAAAAAGAGGGGGGGGGACGAGTAAAGTCTCCCGAGGTGAGTCGGTTGGTGTTCCGAGACGAGGCCTTTCCGATGCCTTCGCTAGGGCTTCTCTCCCTCCGAACGCTGAAGGAGACCCTCGCGGGACAAGGAAGAGAAATTGGCCCGAGAGAGGAGTGAGTGGGAGGTGGGATGAGTTGCAGACCTTCGCCGGGGGGGGGGGGGGTTCAACAGAGGCAGCCGACTCTTTCCACCCCCTTGCGAAGATACTTGGGACTTGAAGTTTGCCTTTTTCTCACTTTTGTCCAGGAATCCTTTCCCACCGCTCTAAGGATCACGTGAAGGGGGAGAACCTGACTTTTTCTTTTAATTTATGTTTTAAAAAATAATTATGTCGGTAATGCTCAGTTGCAACAGGCGCCTAAGCCCTGATGAAAAACAGATGCATTTTTAATAAGCCTGAGTCGGCACTCTTTCACTTGCGAGCGCATCAAACAGCCTCAAGGAGGGCAGTTGTCACCATGGTTTTTTTTTTCCCCTTCACCACGACATGCCGCGAAGACCAAGGAGGTGGATTCAATTTAAATGACTTTGCAGTTAGCAGCTGGAGAAAAGTAGATCAATTTTTTTGGCTTGGCAATTAATTTTAATCTGTTGGTGATAGCTATCTAATCGCTCGCTGATAACTATTGTGCTATTAAAAGAAGCAGTAGGCTGGGGAAGCGGCGGTGGTGGGAGCGATGGTGTTTTCAAGAGGGGGAAGAGGCTGAACCACAACAGGAGAAGAACACTGTCCTTGAGTAACATTCTCCTTATTTCTTAAAAAGAGAAAGGGAGAGAGAGTGGGGCGCCCTCCTATTTGATCTTATATAAGCATTTATTTTCCAAGGATTAGTTTGTTATTAGTTTGCAAAGGCGACTCAAATCTTTTCAGCTTTCTGAAGCTAGCCCAGAGGAAAGAGAGAGATTGAGAGAAATAAAGACCTGGCGCTTGGTCGGTTATGCAAAACCGCTGGGTTTATTATGGTAAATCTTCCTTTATCGCAGTTATTAGGAAAAGGTGCCCTCCCTTCCCAACATTGCTGGGCTTTCCGTCATTAGCTGGAAGGGCAAACCGAACCATCCTGAACCTCGGCCTGCAGCTTTGTCCGGGGGGGGGGGTGTTTAAGGGGAGGAGATGCACATCGAATTTATCTCAATTTCTGCCTCCCGAACTTTTTTCTTTAGCAGCCCACTGTAGGAGTTTCAACGAAACAGATGACTTTGGCTCGCCTACTCACTCCTCTTTGAAATAAGACCTGTTGCATTTGATCATTAATGCTCAAAATAAAAATTAATTTGCTGCCTTACACAAGATGACGGGGATCATCATTTCCTTGTTTACGAGAAGTGGTGTCAGAGTGACAGGCGCAAATAAAGGCTGTCCCCCTCTCCTGCGGGGTATGGAGACAGTTGCTTTGATCGGGGTGATTTCCACCGCCCCCATCCCCCACCTTGGTCCGAAGCCATTACTTCCAGCAGTGGGTGTGAGAGAAAAAAACCGCTGGACTTCGGAGGGTGGACAGTCCACCTCCCGTTGAAACCATGACAACACTCCTATGGAATTCATCGTAGCGCCTTCAGGAGTCTGAAAGGCGCTGCAAAAAAACACATGGACTTCCAAAGTAATTGCTGTTATTGTCAGGTCTTGCAACCAATTACTGCGGTTATTATCACTACTACTATTTATGCTGCGTATTGCAGAAAAGCAGTAGTAATTTAGGATCACAGGCTCCTGAACTCATCCTAAGGAACGAAGCACCGGCTTAGAACTGCAAGTGGTTCAAGTCTGGATTCCGGAGAAGAAGGCGAAGCTCTTTTTCATTTGCCAGTCAAGCCCCGTAGACTTTAGTCCACCTTTCACTTGAAGGCTTCTGCTATCTACAAAGAGGTGCAGCTTGGATAAAGGGATGAACATCTCCAAACTGACCTATGTCTGGTCGCCACTTCCCTAGCACCCAAGCCCTGCAAATGCCAGGACCAACTTGGAAGCGACATGTCTACGAGCTCGGTTGTTTTCTTGCAGACATTTCAATTACCCAACTAGGTAAGACCTTCAGTTGGGTAATGAAATGTTGTGCAGGAAAACAATCAAGCTCAGAGAGCTTCAAGGACTGTTCACTTCGACCCCGAACTAGAAATATCTTCTTCCATTGGTACGACATGCCTCCGTTTGAGAAATATTTTAGATTAGGTAGATAGATGAACCCATGATTCCATTAAACCGGAGTAGACGGAACTTGAAATAAAATCTTGGGAAGGTGAACCTTCTCTCACTCTCCCGCCCTGTTTTATCACGAGTATTACTACCAGTACCACTTTTAAGCTATTTTCAAAACTCAGACTACCAAACAATGCAGCCAGCGTGAACCGACGACAGGTTCTTGAACACTCGAGTGGCAGAAAGTAAGCAATTGGTTGAACTGAGTCCTCTTTGCAAAACCATAGATGTTGGGATAGCAACCAGCCTGCGTCCTGATTCTCCTCCTCCGTCGCCCCCTCCCCATCGCCAGTGACAGGAAAATTAAAATTGATGAAAATCGAGAACAATGTGAGTAAACAGAAACAATGTAAAGCTAGTGCCGCTCCGTCGAAGAGGTTCAGATAATTACCCCGAATCAATGCAACGCTTTACCCACAAAGAATGGGAACAAGCATCAGGTTAGGTCAAAACGACCTTGTTTGCAGTTCGGGCGTATTGGATTCTGTGTCTTCAAACGGACAGGTTAAAGCTTTTGAATTCTTCTAGCCTCCTATAACCCCCCTCTTTTTTTGTTATGGGTTCAGCTTGGTCGTCTGCCCAACTGAACCCCACCAACTTTTTTTTTTTTTTTTTTACAATTTGCAGGTTTTGTCCATCCAAACCATATTTGGTCATTTCATTCGCTGGTGGAGGATTTTGCTTTGTTTTTACTACAGGTAGCGAGGGAAGAGGTGCCGATGCCACCCACGGACACACACACCCCACGCCCTGTACACAGGGAAGGGGAGGATGAAAAGTGAACCGAGGGGATATTCCCATAGGCTTCAGAGACAGGAGGACCCAATTATATGGTTCGGGATTTGAAAGGCTCAACTGGATCAATCATTTCATTCAAGGCAGCACAAATAATCCGTTCCGTGTAACCCCAAGTATTATTTCAGTAGCTGGGACTTTCCATGCTCCCCCTCCTCCCTTCCCTTCGCCAGGCCATTGAGTTCAATGGACAAAATGTAACGGAGGGGGGTGGGAAATGCATTCGGGGGGGTGGGCGAGTCTTTGAAAGAGCTTCTTGCGTATCTTGATCCACCCCCCACCCCCCAACGCACCGTTTCTGAAGGCAGAGCCAAAGGGAGAAGGGTTGGGTGGAAGGTTCGTCCTTGAACAGAATGGATCGGAGGCGTTTCGAACCCAACACAGGCCCAAGGAGTTCAAAGGGCATTCAAACGCCTAGAGGGCAAGCAGCCCGACGCGTGGAAGGACTTTCCCCTGATGTCAGTGGAAGCGCCAACCTCTCACCGTTCCGGGGCTTTGAAGTCAAAAGCCCGAGGGGGGGGGGAGCTTTCGGGCTGCCATAGTCTTTGTAAAGAGCAATACATCTTTCCCAGCAGGACGGCCTTTCGCCTGTTGACAAGGGGGGGGGGGTTCTTTCGGTAGGATGCCTTCCTAAAGGCGTCTGCGTCTAGCCCGACAGCATCAGAAACGCGGAGCAGCCGATTCTGGCAGGGCTCGCTCCTGCTTTGCCTGAACTGACGCCGCGCATTAAACTCGCCGCCTCCAGAGGAGGGACTCGTAGAATTGTTACTCCCGAATGTTTTTGGGTCACAGTTCATAAAGTGGCCCCAAACTGCAAATGTCTTCCCTGTTTGGGCCTGCAAGCCTTAAGCCTGGCATTTTCTTCAACTGGGGAAGATCTCCCGAAGGGGCATGAATAACACATGCCCGCTATTCGCTTGTAGACGCACCATCGCCACTCGGCCAGTTGGCTTCCCGATCCAACCAACAGAATAAGTTCACGTTTTACTTCGGAGGAGAGGCGAAGGAGTCCTTCCTAGAATTTAAGCAAACGTTGCAACCGGTTGCGCTCAGAAAAGAGCAAGGAAAAGCGCTTCTCTTTTTCTGCCAACGATGGTTGAAATTGAGAAATGCCCTCTGTACTCACTACACACTGTTGCTTGATTATCGTGTTGATAGCGATGGTAATAATACTCGGGCAATTAAGCGGGATTGCATAGATCGGCATTGTTGCTTTGCCACGAATACTTTTTTAGCCATAGCCGAAGTGCTGTGTAATTTGTCTTTATCGCGGCACGCAATTCAACGAGAGGTGTGCCGCCCTCTGCGTCCGGTTCATTTTCAAAGGGGAGGGAGGAGGCCGATGTCCTTAGGGCCCTCGCTTCGGTACCCACCTTCAGGTTCAGTTGGGCTGGCGGAAATTACGATTACGAGCCCAGGTTCGGAAAGCTCTTTGCAAGGGCTCCGGTTTGATCAAACATTACACACACACATCCAAAGTTCGGGTGCCCGCCAA
The DNA here is from genome assembly GCF_964273705.1 of Natrix helvetica. Classification (NCBI taxonomy): domain Eukaryota; kingdom Metazoa; phylum Chordata; class Lepidosauria; order Squamata; family Natricidae; genus Natrix; species Natrix helvetica. Next base: position 272,301,646 of record NC_138548.1, on the reverse strand, counting down.
GTTTAGGGCTGAGTACCATGGTGTGTGTGTGTGTGTGCTTATTCGTCTTGTTTTAAGAGGCCGACGGCGAACATCTTAAATGCTATTTACTGATGAGAATACATCGCTCAGGGCGTGGAGCATCCAGGGGTTCAAGGGACAGTTGTGCCGGCGTTAAGGGCCGAGTAGCTGAGGGCAAACTCCTCTAGGCTGCTTCCTACTAGAGGCCCAGGAAGGCGGAGAGCTCCCAGAACAGTTCCGCGTCGGCTCCCTCTCCCCTCACCCACCCCGCCTTGCCGCCCCTCCGCTTTCTCTCTCTGCCGCCGCCGCCGCCCCTCTCTCTGGTCAATTACAGCAGCTGGGAAATATGCGCCCTGTTTCTGAAAGTCAGTCGCTCGCTAGAGGAGGGGTGGCGAGCGGGAGGGAGCGAGAGACGGAGGGAGGGCGGGAGAGACGCGGCAGACAAACTAAGGCTGTTTGCAGGCGCCAGCAGCGGGGAGATGAAAGCAAACCTCCTGGGGGAAGTGGCTGTGCAGTTCGACCGGCTCCAGCTAGAGCAGAAGCTGCGGGCTGTCCCAAGCAATCCCGCCCCGCCCCTCCCCGCGCGCCCAGGGCAGCCGCCAGCCTGCCCCGCTCGGCTTACCTTCCGCTGCTCCGGCCCCCGAGAAGTTGGGACGGGGAGGGTCGACCTCAAGATTCCATCGCCCCGGGGTGATTGTCCGAGAGGGGAGAGGAGGAGGATGTTTAGGACGAGGGACGGTTTGGAAAGATCCTGCAGAGGGAAAGGGATACCGACCGGGTACCGGCGGTGGGATTCTAAGAGGTGCCCTGGCAGTAAAGAGCAGCAAGGAAAGGAGAGAAGATAGAAAGGGTCAGATCTCGGAGCCCGAATCGGACAAAGGGAAAGTGGCATCCGTAATCTTATCTGCATTGAATCGCAACTACGGGGAGAAGTGGGGAGTGTGTGGGGGGGGGAGGCAAAACGGAAGCAGCGCTTTTTCTCAGCAGAACGGACGGGCGCTGAACCAAGTCACATCAGGAGAAACGTTCACGCTTGCTGGCGGAGGCTTAACCTCTTTGCCCCAACTCAGCTGGTTTGATTCCATGCTTTGCAAGAATCCAGAAAAAAATGAGTTAAAAATGAGTTAATCCAATTGCTAAATTAAGTGTGTTGTGTGATTCTGAATACATTCTCTCTCTCTCTCTCTCTCTCTCTCTCTCTCTCTCTCTCTCTCTCTCTCTCTCTCTCTCTCTCTCTCTCTCTCTCTCTCTCTCTCCTCTCCTCTCTCTCTCTCTCTCTCTTTCTCATGCGCCTACACGCAACCAAATTATGGCTGTTTTTTTAAAAGTCAGTATAATTCCCTTCTAGCTCTGAAGAAAGCCAACCCAGGAAAGGGGAGTTAAGGCTAAAGGTGAACCAAATTGTTTTCAGAAACTGGGTTCCACCAAAAACACCTTACATGTTCGAACTCTCTCTATTCGTATGAAGCATAAAGAAGATGCTTCTGTGTATAACCAATTTTCACTGGACACACATGTACCCACGCGCACACAGAGTCCATCTTCTGAGGAATCGCTTCCAGAAATAGGGAACATAGTGTTTTCTCCAAATACCAAATTCAAAAAGTGAGTTGAAATAAATAGCTTGCCTTTTCCACTAAGGATGATCCCTTCATTTATATGCAACTTCAGATTTGCAGTGGCTTGTAAGTATGGTGTGTGTATTGGTGGTGTGCTCTGCTAAATTGGGGGAAAAATCAATAGGATCAGAACCAAAGGAGAAGGGACTGTATTTTCAAAAAGTTTATTCTTCATGCAAAACAACTGCAACAACATTTTAGATGCAGGTGAGATTCTTGAAGCCAACACCGATTTCAGCTGTTACTACTATCTGCTTGTAGAGAGCAGAGATCAATCTTCTCCAGCCTAAAATCCTTCCCAAGTGTGGAACCACAACTCTCACCACCATCAACTATGTCCTGGGAGATTATGTACGGGTGTAATGAGAATGGTGGAAGTTGTGGTCCCAAATATGACAGATGTGATTAGAGTGGGGGAAGCTAGCTGGGATCCTTGTCTGTCTTGCATTCCTGTGTGTAGGATTGCCGCTAAAAGCCTGTACACAGAAACAGATAGCATGCTCAGAAGAAATCCTTGGGAATCTTTGGCAATTGTGCCTTCCCAGGAGTGAGTTCACACATTAAGTGTAACACGATACGGAAGGGGCACTATGACCACATCTTGTCTTTTCCGAAAGGTGTCCCCTTTTTAAGAGGCTCTCATCTTTAAAACATCAATAGCAGATTAATCAAATGGAGACTCCTCCATTTTCTCCTTGGTACCCCCCCCCCACCCCAAGAAATAAATTTCACTCCTGGGGGAAAGAAGGAAATTGGCTAATCTTTGGTCTTTGCAGTCTCAGCAGAAAGATGAATAGTCTGTGTTTTCTCCTTCTTTCTTTCACCCTTTGAGTTTCTAAGGGAAGAGGTGAAGTCAGTAAAAGAGAGCCTCAATTATAAGTAATGTTGTGTGCATTTATCTTCAGACACACCATGAAGGGGTGGTGGAGGGGAAAACATCTAGGTAGGAGAGCTTTGGTGCATCTGCCTCTGCTCCCAGCTTCAAAGCTCCCCCCCCCTTTGTATTTTAGCCTCCCTTGGTTCTTATTATGTATGTATTAAGTTCTAAGTTTCATGTTGTCTGCATCTGGGCAGATTCTACACAGGCTGAACACAGCAGATACTCCCCATTCAAAAATCCCTTTAGCACTCAGGTTTCCATCTGACAGGCAGGCAAAATGTCCTTGAAGAAGGCCAGTTTGTTGCTAAAGGTTTCAACTCTGAAACTTTTCAGACAGGAAGTAAGGCCAATACTGAATGAAGAAAGCATCTAAAATGGACATCATCAGAAGTTTTCCTGTGGACCAAACAAAATAAAATTGCCTTCAACTAGATTTCTTTTTTGCTTTAAATTTCCTGGTAGGCCATCCACTGTATCTAAATATGAGTGGGCCTTTGCTTCCAAGAAAAGGGCCTGTGTTACTTGTCCAGGGAGACTAAAGCTGCACTGTCTCTCTAAGACAGTGGTTCTCAACCTGTGGGTCGGGACCCCTTTGGGGGTCGAACGACCCTTTCATAGGGATCGCCTAAGACCATCGGAAAACACATATTTTTGAAAAAATACGGAAAACATAAAATAATGTTATTAAAGGGTCGCAGCATTAGGAACGTTGAGACCCACTGCTCTAAGAGGTGCTAATGCTCTTTTGCTGTAGGTACAGAGAGCAGAGTCAAGTTTTTAGGCCTTGGTAGTAGGAAACCTAAGTGCTGTTTTGTTGGTGGAGTTGAAGCAGCTATTCCAGTAAGGCAGATTTTAGTTAGGTTTAAGGATCTTATTGATCTAGGAATAAGAATAATTTAAGACTTACACTGTAGAAGGTACAGGTACCTGGAAGTGAAGTATGTTGCCATCTGTACACCTATAATATTGCTGAGTAACACTGAAACATCTGTTAACAATGCATTTTTAGAAATAAAGTCCACGGGTTTTTGAAACTTGTTCTTCTGGAAGAGTGTGGTTATCTAAAACAATGCATCCATATTTGCAGTCATTTGTCAAATCAGTTCCGTTACTTCCCCAATAACATTGGGTTTCCCGAGTCTTCTTCGAAATCGCTATAGCCAAGTTACCAAGCCCACTTAGATTTTTTAATAATATTCTTCCATTCTTTTACAAGAAAGGGATTGTGCATTTGACATGTATGGCTAGTGGATTAATTTAATAGGTTTCTCATAGAGGATATGCCCAAGAACAAAGGTGTATCTGAGGTATAAACTCTCTTTCATACACATACATATGCATACACACACATAGAGTATAAGGAGTATAAAATCCTATATAGAGTATAAATAATTAAAGACACAAGGACAGTTTTCCCCCATGCCATTACTCTACTAAACAATTAATTCCCACAACACTTAAATTACCTAATAGGGCTGTATTACTATTAACCTTCTCATCTTTCCTATTACCTTTTTCCTTATCTTCTTATGGCTGTAACTTTGTTGCTTGTATCTCACAATTTATATTGTTTTACTTAGTATCCTAATATGGTTTATGTTGGTAGCTAATTTAGTATCCTAAGACTATCACTAAGTGTTGTATTTTATGATTTATGATGAATGTATTTTTATGATGACTATGAACATGATCTATCATTTGTTGCTTGTTTGTACACTGAGACTTTATATCGGAGACAAATTCCTTGTGCATCAAGTGAAACTTGGTCAATAAAGAATTCTACTCTACTCTATTCTACTCTACTCCCTCCTGAAAATCAAGGAGACCTTGACTTCATTAGACTTTTTCTCTGACAACTGAAATTCATAATTATTTATGTTTGACAATAGCCAATAAGATCAGTTACACACACACACATTATGAAATTGGAGCCATCCTTCCATCAATGTAAATTGTCTTCAAACAAGGGTTTGCTTTCTGTACAACTGCACACAATTTCATATCAGATATCCATGTTTATGGGTGGAGGGAAAGAGCTGATGGAAAAAGAAAAAAAACGAGGTTCCTATTGTGCTCTGAGATTAGGAGCCATTGAATTCAGTGAGTTTACTTCTTGATAACTGCTTGAATTACAAGAGTATTCCACTGGAGATTTTTTAAAACTCATATTGAAGATATTACATATCCCAACAATTTCGGTTGTTGTTTTTATTTAGCCCCAGCATTCAGAGTTTCAGGATTCTGCTTTCTGGCATTTTATAGAACTTACTTTGAAGGATTTAATGTTTCTCCCCTTCACTTTTTGCTGCTTTAGGTCTGTAGATTATCCCTGCCCCCTCTAGTAAAATGCTGACTCTATTAGAAATGTTAGATATTGATTGTAATTATCAAAGACGTGAGCAGGTGAGTTAAGTGTCTTCTCTCCTGGTAGGTGATAGGACCAATGTTATGCTTCAGTGATAATAATTATCTTCCAAATTCAGCAATAATAATAATACTATCAACTTGTCTTTAAAATCTGGGAACAAAACTTTAGGGTTACACAGACACGCATATGTAAACCCTTTCGGATAGACAACTGAGTTGGAAGACCCAAATAATTGTTCTCTTTCATAAATTCTGTGACTAGAGAGTAGAGGAGCATTCGTGTCGCCGGGAGTCTTTTATTCAGCTACCGAACATCACCGCGCAAGCGAGAGCAGGAAAAGTTCCCGAAATATCCAGGGAACCTCCCCCCATAGACTTCAGATTGTTTCTGGAATGTTCGTTTGTTCCGCAAAGATTTTGCGGAGATACAAAGTTTTCGCTAGACGGTTGCATATTAATCATTTTGCACTCTCCGCGACCGGCTGGCAACAATTATTGCACCTGCTAGGACATTCTTGGAATTTAGAGAATATTAAATAAAATACGAGGGTTTCTACCTGCTCCCTTAGGTGAAAATTATCTGAGCCATAAGTCTCTTTAGTTACAGAGGCTTGGATGTAAAACGATTACATAGATTCTTGACTAATTGTTTCCCCGAACGTGCGTTTTGTCTCTGGTTTGAAAGGGGAATTTCCCTACTATTAATTCCCTTTCTAGCTCCTAGGTGTTCTAAAATCGCTTTGCCTCTCCTCACCGTTCAAGTCACAAAGCAAAGGCTATAAAATGCGTCATCTGACATCCTTTTCATTTTCTTATACGGGAGAGATCCCTTAATTTAAAGCGGACCCTTCCTTTTTTCACACCTCACTTTCGATCATTCATCATCCGATATTACCCTACGTAATAGCAGGTAGTCAAATCAGTAGTCCTACCGTTTACTGCCTGCTGCACCTGAAGCAATAAATCTAAACGTGAAAATAAATGCAAACACTTAAGACCCCAGGCGTTTTTGATTTTTTTTGTTTAATCGTTTGTAGCGTCCTAGCATTTATATTCATAAAGTTAGGAACGCATCAGTGAACATTAGACATAGCGGGGTGAAAAAGAAATCATGGCTGGGAAAATCACTTTCCATGTGACAGCTTTAGGGCTGCTTCAGCCCCGTTTAAGAAAAAAGGACGTTCAAGCAAACTGATCTTTCTCATCGGAAATATTCAGGCAACAAAACGTTAAACACATTAATTGGGAGGCAAGCACCCCTGCATTCAGCCGAGCTTAAACGTCCTGAGAAATCTCTCCACATTTGCAAATATGCAAAGTTCAGATGCCTTTATAGTACATTTTCCTTGTCCCTTTTTCTTTTTTCTTTTGCAAGGAGACGGAGGTTGCAGAGCCAAGCGAATGTCAGTTTTAAGCGTCCTTTTCTTCGCCGGCTTTTTCTCGCGGAGGTTCTCCAGGTTAGAAGGAGCGACATTCCTCGGCTTTCAAACGCGGCTGGCAGCAGGCGCCTGCGCCCTGCGGCTTCCTCGCTGCCTTTGGAGCCAATTTCGAAGGCTGGGAGAGGACTTCTCCAAGGCAAGGGGGGCGGGGCTCACTGTGGCCTCCAAATTGGTTCCCAGCCGGCCTGGGGCAGCGTTCAAACGAGGGGAACGGAGGCGGGGAGGCCTAATCAAAACCATAGCGCTTCACTGCGAAGTCTTCTCCCTCAAAGTTAACCCACCGTCTCTCCGTCAGGAGATCGGAGCTTAAAAAAAAAACCTACCCACCTCTAAAGGTAAAGGGGAGCTCCCTCTCTCTCTTGCCTCCCTTCCACTTCTGTTATTTCAAAAGCGGCTTGGGGAATTCGCGTGTCCTCAGGAGTGGGGCAGCAAAATATGGCTGGAAATCGGAGACATTCAAACAGTGCAGTCACAGAGGCTTAATGAAGACCGGGCTGATACCCTGTAGAGAAAAGTGTGTTTTATGGTCTACCAACACCATTCTGAATAGTCCATGTGCTAGCACTTGATATCTTGTAAAACAATATTACAAACTCACTCTCTCTCTCTCTCTCTCTCTCTCTCTCTCTCTCTCTCTCTCTCTCTCTCTCTCTCTCTCTCTCTCTCTCTCTCACACACACACACACACACACACACACACACAGAGCTTGCACACTGAAACCCTAGCAGGAGAAACTTCCTGCATATTATGACATGGGCTTTAATCAATAATAATAAAACAACCAACAAGAAAATTGATCTTTGATATTCAGACATTGAAGCTCATCCATCCAAATTCATCCTTGATTTTTAATAGATTTACAAAGATGCCAAACCTAGACAAAATGGGGACAAAATGCTTCTAAGGTCCTGTGTTAACATCCTTAGCATTCATTCGTTCAGTTAGAGATGACAGTATTTCTTCAAGCTATTAACCCCACAGTCTGGAGGGGCAGAAAAAAAAATCAGGAGCAAAAAATTCTTTGAGTTACAAATCATTTCATCAGATTGATGGCACGTTTTCTAACTACAGGTAGCCCTCAACTAGAAACCATTATTTAGCAACTCCTAAAACAATTTATAATAGCACTGAAAAAAATTACTTACAATGGGTCCAGCACCCACACAGTCTAATGATTAAAATTTGGGCTTTTGGCAACTGGCATGTGTTCATGATAGCGTTCCTGAGGTCATTTAGTTGCCATTAGCAAAGTCAATGGGGGAAACTGGATTTATGTAGTGGAGTGATTTGCTTAACAGCCATGGCAAAAATGATCATAAAATCAGGTGTGACTCATTTAACAACTGCTTTGCTTAGCAATGGAAATTCTGGTTCCAGCAGTAGTCTTAAATTGAGAACTACCTGTAACTACTAATGTATGTATGTATGTATGTATGTATGTATGTATGTATGTATGTATGTATATATATTTGTCACCATAAATTGAAGCTGTGCTCCTACAGATCGAGGGACATTGGCTCTATTTACATTTTACCGGGTTCAGTTATTATGCCTTATTAGCAATAGCCCTTAAGACTTATATACTGCTTTATAGTGCTTTACAGCCCTCTCTAAACAGTTTTACTGAATCAGCCTGAATTGATCTCCATGGCTCTCATTGTTGACTTTACTTAGTTTTCAGTTTCTTTAAAATGATGAATCCAATCAGTATTAAGCATATATTTATCCTACTGAATTCATTGGAAGAAAAGCCTGGTCAAGAGCTCAATTAACTCTCCCATTGAGTTCAGTGGGTATATACTACAATCCTGTTAATGAATTGTGTCCTTTTATGAAAGGAGCAACAAAGAGCTTTTCCTCAGAGCCACTTCAGTGTAATTTCCTGCAGTCCATGAAACAGCATGAAAATATGCCAGCTCCTCCATCTGACCTCATTGATAAACACTGTTCTGCACCAGCAGTTGTCCTCACAATTTTAATATGGGATAATTTAAGGATAGTGAAAGGTGGATTCCTTCTTGTATCATTTGGTGGATTCCTTCTTGTATCATTTGGTGGTAAAACAACAACAACAACAATCTGTTCCCTTAAGGAATAGAGGGAGAACTCATTAAATTTGCAGATGACACTAAGCTGGCTGGAATAGCCAATGCCCCAGAAGATAGGCTCAAAATCCAGGTGGCTCTTGATAGATTTGAACACCAGGCCCTATCTAACAAAATGAAATTCAATGGAGAGAAAAGCCTTGCCTAAGGTTCTACACTTAGGTAAGAAAAAGCAAATATACAGGTATAAATAAGGTGAAACTTGGTTCAAGCAGTAACTGTTTGTTAAAGGGATATTGGAGTCCTAGTGGATAATCACTTAAATATGAGCCAGCAATGTGTGGCAGCATCCAAAAATGCCAAAACAATCCTAAGCTGCATTAACAGTGGGATAGAAGGATCACATGAAGTATTAATATGATTTATAAAGTCTCAGTAAGATTACACTTGGACTACTGCACAATATACACTTGGTCATCACAATATAAAAATATGTTGAAACTCCGGAAAGAGTGCATGGAAGAACAACAAAGAAGATTAGGGGTTGGAGGCTAAAACATACGAAGAACAGTTGCAGGAACTGGGTATGTCTAGTTTGATGAAGAGAAGAACTAGGGGTGACATGATAGCAGTATTCCAATATCTAAGGGGCTGCCAGAAAGAATATTCTCCAAAGCACCAGAAGGCAGGACAAGAAGCAATGGGTGGAAACCAATCAAGCAGAGAAGCAAGCTGGAACTAAGGAGACATTTCATAACAGTGAGAACAACTAACCAGTGGAATGGCTTGCCTTTAGAAGTGGTGGGTGCTCCATCACTGGAGACTTTTAAGAAGAAACTGGACAGCCACTTGATTGGCATCGTATAGGGTCTTCTGCTTGAGCAGGGGGTTGGATTAGAAGACCTCCAAGGTCCTTCCAACTCTGTTATTCTGAAGGAATCAAAGTTGGTCCAAATGTCAAATTCTGAACTGGAACTAATACTATGCATGGATATGTATGCACGTGTGTTGATGATTTTGATGAGTGAATTAATGAAACTTCTGCTTTACCAGGCAGAACTTCCCTCCATAATTCAGGCACAAATTGGCCTGGCAGAACATCTCTCATTTCACTAAGCAGAACCTCCTCCTGGACATTAAGTGCTGGAATGCCTGATCAGCGGGGAGGGGGGAGGGATTTTGTGTAGTAAGGCAGTTGCTTGATCATTGGTGTTGATGTTGCTTCCCAGGAGAGCAGAAGAGTAGAAGTTTTTTGCTTTACCAGGAAGTGCCCACTCACCACATGGATAAGTCTGAGGAGTGCTGACATGTGTTTGGTAGCCTTCCAAAAGATCACTGGACACTTTTCAAAAACATCCCTCCCCTTCTCCTGCCATGCATTTTAATAAGAGAAGGGGGAAAAAGCAGCTCCTTGGCTTCCAGTTTTCCCCTTTCATTATATTTGCCATCTCTCCAAGCCCTACTAGCCTAGCAGGATTGACAGGTGAGGTGGGGAAAGGTAGGTGGCTTTTTTTCAACAGAACTCAGTTTGAGACAATGAGACATTCTCACTTTCAAAAGTAGAATAGCTACCGAAAACATATCACAGGAACCAGAGAGTAGAGGTATGTCTACTTTAAGAGATGTTGGATAGCCATTTGTCTGGAATGGCATAGGGTTTCCTGCCTAGGCAGGGGGTTGGACTAGAAGACCTCCAAGGTCCCTTCCAACTCAGCTATTGTATTGTATTGTATTCTATTGTCTGCAGTAGCCTCAGGTAGCCCATGGGAGCATGTAAACCCCAGCTTTTAATTACTTCATCACCAGCATAATTGTGAATACTTCCGTCTTAAGAAGATGGAAGATATGCTTATAAACTGAATCAGCTAAATTGGAATGTATGCTGCTTTTGTAGTGAGCTGGGAATGAGATAAAGACAATATTTGGATGGCGCAGCCTACAAAAATGGCTAGTCAGTCATCATTGTGACACAGTAAGGAGGATATTGTGGGATGCAGTGGCTCAATGGCTAAGACATTCAGCTTGTCGATCAGAAAGGTCGGTCGGCAGTTCGAATCCCTAGTGCCACATAATGGAGTGAGCTCCCACTATTTGTCTCAGCTTCTGCCAACCTAGCAGTTCAAAAACATGTAAAAATGCAAGTACATAAATAGGGACCACCTTTGGTAGTGCCTTGGTGTTTAGTTATGCCGGCCACATGACCATGGAGATGTCTTCGGATAATGCTGGCTCTTCAGCTTTGAAACAGAGATAAGCCCCACCCCATAGAGTCAGGAATGACTAGCACATATGTGTGAGGGGAACCGTTACCTTTTTACCTTTAAGGAGGATGTAGGGAAGAAGCCAAAGACATCTTCCATATCGTTCTTGGATCTACAAGCCATACAATCCCCTATCAGCATATCCAATGGTCATATGTACTGGGCAGTGGTGGGTTCCAGATCCCGTTGCAACTGGTACAGTGTAATGGGGCCTGGCATCCACCACATGAACATGTGCAGCATGCACACACACATGCGCACAGCACGCGCATGCTTCTTACCTCCTGCAATGCTCTGCAATGCTCCAGCTGCTCGGCAGAGTGTCACGCAGGCGCCATACGCTCCATGCGTGTGCGCGGAAGCGCCAAAGAGCTCAAATACAGGTAAGGAGGGCGGGTGGGTGGGCCCTCTGGAGCACCGTACTGGAATGGTACCCGGTGCTCCTGGCAGGCACCGGTATGCCCGTACTGGGGCGTACCGCCTGCAACCCACCACTGGTACTGGGAATTCTGGGAATTATTGTTCCAGGATGCTTGGTTGTACTAGTTTTGGAAAGGCTGCACTAAATCAATAAAATAATTGTCATAAGCCTTTGTGAATGAAATATTTCTTCATTAGAGACAAAATGGACCAAGTGTAGCAACAGAAATGTTCTAGCCAGCAGCTCTTATCATTCCTCAGCTAGCTTGGCTGGTAGTCAGAATGGCTCAACCCCCCCACCCCACCCTTAGGAAAGGTTGTCCTGTGTTCTCTAAGATGATGTAGGAGTGTTGTTGCTGCTGCTACTGCAGTTAACTTTTTAGATTAATCCTACTCTCTTAATATTTTTTAGCTTACATAGATAAGATCAGAACATTATACCTTTCAACAGATCCCATTTGATGAAGCCATTTATTATAAAGAAGCTTTATCCGGCTTCAGAACTGGATGGATGCTTTATCTGGGATAAATCTGAAGAGGAAGGACTACTTCTTTTTTTCATTTGTATGTAGAAGAAGCTACCGTATGTTGCTAGCACAGCCGACTAGGTAGTCTTCACATCTGAAAAAGCAGAATGCTAAAGGACCACGTGAAACATTTTTTGGAAACCAAATTAGAGTCACTATGAAACTTCTTAAATAGAAGTATTACGTTGGTGTCTATCGCGTGTCCAATTGGAGGTCATGCTCCACAGCTGTGTTAAACTGAAGGCATTCTATACCACGGTATTTTCTCACTGCTGCTCTTCATACTTCCATCCCATAAACGTAAATCCCACACGTTTATGTTGAATTTATTGAGGTGGCTGCTGAGCCAGCAAGGAGAAGAGAAGGACACCAGTCTTCTTTCAACTTGTGCACTGCTTGGCCGAACCAGGAGATAAACTTTTCATTTTCTCCCTTTTGGCTACAGGAGAAGTCACCAAGAACTGTGGCCCTCAGAATCTGGAAGCTCTTTCAGCATAAGCAAATGGCAGATGTTCTTTATCCTAGAAAAACTACTGTGCCCAAAGCAAAAATCTATAGAAGTTGTAAACAAATGTATAAGAAAACACTAAATGTCATTTTTTTCTTTCCTCCAGGATCCACTTTAGTGATGGGAAGACAACAGTCCTTGGCATGATCTATAATTTAAAAAAATGAACCAAAGCATAGCCTGCCCACCATAGCTTACATGAATGAAAAGAAAAAGGCATTAATAAAATACAGGCAGTCCTCAATTTACGACCACAATTGACCCCAGCATTTGTGTTACTTCTGTTAAGTGAGACATTTGCTAAGTGAATTTTGTCCCATTTTACAACCTTTCTTGTCAAAGTTGTTAAATGAATCACTGCTGCTGTTAAGTATCATGATTGTTAATCTGGCTTCCGCATTGACTTTGCTTGTCAGAAGGTTGCAAAAGCTAATCCCGTGACTCAGGACACTGCCAACCATCATGAATATAAATCAGTTCCCAAGTATCTGAATTTTGATCATGTGACCATGGGGACGCTGCAATGGTTGTAAGTGTGAAAAATGGTCATAAGTCATTTTTTTCAGTGCCGTTGTAACTTTGAATGATCACTAAATGAATGGTTGTAAATCGAGGATTACCTGTAGTGAAAAGAGTATGAGACAAGAATGAGAAGACCAGGGAAGCAGAGAAAGAACTCATGGGAACTGGCAAGCCAGGGAACAAAACAGAAAAAAGCAAAATAATACAATATAACAGCTATAAAGATTGTACTGTAAATGATTAAATGTAACATTTGAGTAAGTAGATCTAGGTGTATATATGTATGCACACATTCTCTATCTCTCTGATACGCAGAAGGATGGACCAAAAGTTAAGCCCATGTACAAGAAATGTCTTTATTTTCCCCCACAGAAAATGTTATTGTTCTTAGGAGTGTTCAAAGGTCATGAGTCAAATAAGTACGAAAGTATTTAGAAGAATGGGCAAATAATTTTGCTTATAATCTACAGATGGGACAAATGGGAAATATGTGGCAAAAAGGGTGGAAAGTTTACACTATGTTATGATATTAAAAAGTATTATAAAATGTTGTACATGACACCAGAATTATCTAGAATGCATAAAGGTATTTCAAATGTATGTTAGAAATGTGAACCACATGAAGGGAATTTTAGCATCCTTGGTGAAAACTTTAAACTCTAAAGACTTTTGTATTCGAATATATACATACAATGAGGATTTTAAAGTTTAATATTCAGCTGAAGCCAGAAGTTTCCTTTTAAGATTGATGGATAAATAAAAGAGCAATGGAAGATTATTTCATTGTATGATTACTGGGGTAAGGGTATTTTGCGGGCAAAGATGGAATATTTGGCATTACCTATTATGGACGAATGGCTGGTGAAATTGACAAAATTTGCTGAGATGGACAAATTAGCTTTTTTTGATTACGGACAGGTCATTGTTGACATTCATCAGTGACTAGAAGTCCTTATGGACTTTTTGCATAACAAAGAAAATTATTTTGTAATTTATGGTGCTGATGATTAGAAAGACTAGATTACAGAAAGATGAGAATTGTGATGAAATTGCAGTGGTTTGACCAGAGTTGCATGCATAACTCCTGAAAAGGAGTTTTTATTTTGGTCTTTTATTTTCTTTTTTCCTATCTTTTTTGTTTTTCTTCTCTCCCACTTTTCCACTTACCTTGTTATTTTCTTTCTTTCTTTGAACGTATTTCTTATTAACTATGTAAAAACTGTTAGCAATATTTTTAAAAGGAAATGTTTAGAGGAAAATGGCAACTGATCCAAACGTTTCATGCAATTTATATAATTGAACATTTAATGTAATTTATATAATTGCTTATGTGATATGATTTTTGGTACTCTTTTAAAAAAATGTATGCATGCATATGCATATGTGAGTGTATAAACACACACACAAACACACACACACACACATTCACACAGGATATTGCTGCTGAGCTATTTCGATCAGCTTTTTTTTTTCTTATTTTCTTTCTTATTCCCAGGGCTAGTTCCCAGGGCTTCTCGTTCCTTTCGTCCAAGCGTGATCCTGTGAGACCGATGCAAATACTTTCCTAAAGGAACTCCTTTCAAACCCCGTCGGTTTTCAGTCCAAACTATCCAGTCAACATGCCCTTCCTTTCAGCACCAACCAGCCAAGGGCCCTACTGGCTGGGGATGATGGGAATCGCAGTTCTACCTATTCGGAGAACCCGAAAGCTACCCTCCAAAGTCTAGTTGTTCATCCGACTGTGTTTCAGGAAGTGGGACTTCCTTTCCTTCAGATTCGGCTTGGCAGCCGGAAGTTCAGAGCAGCAATGGAGAAGAGTTACAAGAAGCCCGTATTGCTCGGCGGCGCCCGTCTCTTGGTCCCCGACGGATAGCTGGGCAGCCCAAGCCTCCTTCCGCCGCTCCCTGAACCCTGAGCGCGCGCGCGCGCCCTTCGAGAGGACTGGCGTCTTAACCGGAGCTAAACTGTAAGCCCGCTGAGGGGGGGGGGGGGGCAGAAGCACCTCTTCACGTGTCTTTAAGGCTGCAGTCCCGTGCACGCTTAGCACCCGAAACCGGGAAAAGCTCTGTTTCCCCCCAGACAAAAGCCAGCGCTCGGAATATGTATTTCGAGCGCTGGTTTTGTCTGGAGGAAAGCAGAGCTTTCCCGAGAACTCAGTCTTTAAATGGCTTTAGAAAACCTATTTCTCCCCTCATCTCCCGGGGACGGAAAAAAAAACAACCAGGTTACCCTATTATTCCCGAGAGTGTGGGGTGTTTTGGGGGGAGGGGGAAGGGGGAGTGTTGTTAACTTTCCTCAGGAACCGATTTTTCCTGCAGTTTTGGGGGATTTGAAATCCGACCTCAGAGGAACAATGCCTTTTTCTTTCTTCTTCTTTTTGTTCTTTTCCTAGAACAGCATCCGAGTTAACCGAGAATTACCTAACGTTCAGCGGACTAGCACGCGCTGGCGTTGCTTAGGTAAAGGAATCCTCTGCCAGGGGTCTGGTTTTTTTTTTAAGACATCACACAGCTTTCCCCGAATTCTGACTGCTTATTGATGTCTTTTCCCTGCCATAATTTTAATTATCAGGGCGAGTCTGATTTTCAGGAGAAATTGCAGTGGGGAAGAAGAAAAAAAAATCAAACTTCCCTCTCTCAGAAAATCTTCAGTCTTAAGGAAAAATAAACTCCATGTTTGTTAGTAGAAAGTATGGTATCTATGCCTCTTTATTATTTTGTGATAATAATCACTGCATTCCCACTGAATATCAATACCAGGTGGTGGTGAAATATAGGGAAAGAAAGCCTTGAACTAGTATCACACATAGGACGATTCTTTGATGGGAGGTGAAAAATACTCAGTGTTCACATTATTTTCTTCTTTTTAAAGCTGAAGCCTGTATAAATATTAAATCACAGAAGTGAGCTTATTCTAGAGAAAACCCATTTCACATCCACTCCAAAGAACAATGCCTGAAGTACAAGCATTGTTGTTGTTGTTGTTATTAATGTGGAAAACCTATTCTTCTACATTCAATTCGTAAAACTGGGTCCATGTATACTGTTGTCAGAAATTGACAGGCTTCACAGTAAAAGAGAGAAAAATAAAACAAAGATGAAGAATCTCCAGGCCACTGGCTGAATCCCATCTGTAGGTACACCTAGGCAGCTATACCATATAGCTATAAATAAGGGTCATTTCTTCTTCTCAAGTGTCAGTTTCCTCGATCCCTTAACCAGTGACTCCTTGCACAGTTCAGCTAATTCTTAATCTTTCCTAGCAATTCCAGCATATTTCTCATATGATCCAGGAAAATACTTCTGCAGGTTTCTAAGTGCCTAATGTTTGGCAGGCAAAAATACTCAGCTGCTTCCGAACACAGGAGGTTTTTTTATTCACTAATATCTACTGGTGGGTTTTCTCCATATCTTTGTCTAATCAAGGACAGTTTCAGTTATAAGTCGATATTGAGTCATTCCTGAGAATACCATGAATTTTATGAAATTTGAGGCTACCCAGCAACATGGTGGCTCTGAGCAGCTTACAGATAAAAAAAGAATACAAGATATATCAAGGGAAAAAAAAGACTTTTAGTTCCTTTAAGTCCAGAATGAAGTCTTCATCTTTTCAGCTTCTTCCCTCTTTCCATGCCCTAGCAGAAATAAAACTTTAAGCAAAGTTTAAGCCTGTAAACTTTGATTTTAAGTTGGTCTTGAAATTTGGTTGAATACTTTCCAGGCTCTGTGTTCCTCCAGCCTAGCCACAAGTAACCCTGTTCTGCTTTAGGTTATGGGGTTGGGTGGGTTTTCTTGCTTTTAGAACTAGGCTCAATGGTTTTGTAGAAGAATGCTCAATAACAATTTACATGAAAGTTCTCCCTCTTCAGCACACAATTGGTAGGATGGTATTAGTATTTCTGTACACCATAGAATCACAAGCTGTTAATTTTTTAAAAAACCCACCATGTTTATTTGATAGCCCTTCATGCAATTCTAAAATTCAATATTTCAGAAAAAAAAGTGACCAAACATTAATAATTAAATAATTAAGGAGAGCATGGAGAAGGAAACTTGGAAGCAATATTTAAGAGAATAATTAATCAGAGTTTTATTGAGAATGCAGAACTAAATCTGGTTAAAAAGGATTTATTATGTACAATGAATATAAGAGACATGTGATGTCTTTAGAGAAATGTGAAGCATGCATTTCCTTCAACACTATATTTTGGCTTCTATAATTTCACACCTTCTCTACTTAAAAGGAGACAAAAATAGAAAAATTATGGAGAATCTCCAGGCTACAGGCTTAATCCAATTTGAATCCCACCTAAGTAAGCCTCTTCTCTCTTTTCAAGTCTACATGCTTATCATTGTTATATATTTTTTTCTTAAATAGTGGATCTATAAATTGAACAATCTTTTTTCTTCCCAGAAAGGTAACATCAGATTCCTGTAACGAATGACATTTAGTCGTAGATGTAATGGAATTATGTCAAACATTTGGAGAAAAGAGTGTAGAACTTTAGAACATATTCCAGCCGAATGTAGGCAGTTTTCTGCTAACCTGATTTTGGTGAGAGAGCAAAAGTAGAGAAACTCAGTAACATAAGATTTAATGCTATTAATTTCCATTCAGGCTACTTATTTTGTTTCTCAGAAACATATAAATACTAATTAAATACATGGTGTGCCAAATAAATATTCATATAGATAAAAATCAAAGCAAAATCCCAGAGTAAAAGCAATGAATAAAATTCAAATAATATATATATAAACAGAAAGGTATGTAATTATGCTAATGATAAGCCTCAAAAAGGATATTTGGAAAAATGATAAAGTGAAGGAGCCTGTGGACAAGGAAAAATGCTAATAAGAGAGTAATTGCTATAAAATGAAAAATAGAAATTTATTGTATATGTTTATAGAAAGAAAAATATAATTTTGGAGAATGTAGTCAAAGATAATGAAGAATGGTTAAGATTGAAAGGGGTAAAAATGTAGAGCAATATTGATAGAAATAAAACATAGTTTTGGAAGTAGAGGAAAAGGGTTAAGCAAGGGGCCTATTGCAGAATAAATGGAATTAAGAATGATTTGACATGAAAACTAATGACAGAATGCTGAAACAAATATTTTAAAGATGTAAATGAGAATGAAAGGGGTATGTCAAAGAATAGAACTGAAATGAACAAGAAAAGTTCTAGTCTCCAAGAAAATAAATGTTGAAAAGGCAATAATGAATATTTTGAAAATGTTGAAAAAATAGTAAGGCTATGCCTATGGGCTAATTGAAAAATATTAAAATATGGATTTGGTTTGCTTGCGGTGTGGCTGTGTGACTAGTTAGGGTATGTGTAGTGTATGTGAAAGCTACATCCATGCCTGATTACTGGAAGGATGCCATTATTGTTCCTTATACAAAAAGAAAGGTAGGAAGAATAAATGCAGTGGGACTCATTTTTTAAACCTGCCTGGGAGAGTATTTAGCACAATGTGACTGAAAGGATACAAGAGTTGACAGTGGGAAACATTGGGAAGTGGTGGTATACTGGTGCTATACTGGTGCTACATCTGGAAATCTTTTGCGTTTCAATAGGTCACTGAAAAATGCATGAAAGTAGAAAAGAAAGCTAATTGTTTGTGTAGAGAACATAAAAAAGAGATATAAATAAATAAACATATTGTAAAAATAGGTCTGAATTTTGTGTAACTATGCAGTTGAAGACTACTTACTAAATATCTAAGAGTAATATGGTAGAAGTAAAGCATGCATGAGAATAAATTATATGTTTAACACAGAGCAGGAAAAAAACTCAGGTATCTTTGACATTCCATTGGTTAGCTGTATTTATAGATAAATGTATAAAATGATTGTATAAATGTATTTATTTAATATTAAATTTATTTGACGCCTATCTTGTGGTTTGAGGCAACTCTCTGTGTAATTTTATTTGCAGATGATGGAAACAATCATCATGTTTATTATTATTATGTTATCAATAGATGAGAACCTTCATATTTTCCAATGAATGTTAGTTTATATGAGGTAACAAAGAATATGAACTTGAAAATTAATGTAGAAAGCTCCAAGATATTTGTGGCCAGCAAGGAAAATGGAATAGGTAATTGCAGGTTATATAAAAATGGCAAGTAATTAGACCAAGGAGATGAATTTATATTTGTTGGGAGACTGGTGTTTAAAGATGAGTTAATGGACAGACAGTTCTTAAGATGTGTAAATACTAGTAGAAAAGTAATGACTATTATGTGTCTGTTACAAGGAATGCATGTATGTCAAAGGAAGCAAAGGTGGAATAATTTGTTACATGAAAATATGTATGTCAGGACAAACATAAAAGTAATTTGAATGCACTGGGAAATGGATACTTGAGAAATGATTGTGGTAAATTAACAAGAGAGAAATGAACAGAGGCTGAATAGAAAAATGAGTGACCAGTATATAAAATAATACATTTAGATGATTTGGTCATATAAAATGACTATATATGACCAGGTTTTGGCTGATTCCTTGATAAAAATAAATTGAAATTGAAACTTCTAATTTTGTATTTTATTTTATATAAAAGTGCAAAAAAGTTATACTTATTCCAGAAGAAAAATAGTCTGATGGATAGGTCAGATATTTTAAACCAAAATACCATCAAAATGTGCCACCCATGGATAAGCTGCTGTATATATTAATGGTATTTTAAAATTTTGAGGGTCTGCTTATCTGCGTATGGATTTACATGTAAGTAAATACAGGATAAATGGGTACTTTAAAAAGGTGTTGTCCTATTTACTTCTGGAAAGCCCATCCATAGATAAGCTGAATCCATTTTGGCAGCTGTCTTTTGGCACCCACAAATCTGAGCTTATTCACAAATATATTTGATGATAACATCTCAGTCCCAGTGCCTAAGGGAAAAGCCAAGTCTTAGGCACATTTCCTAAGATTGCCAGGTAACCCAGCTTCATTTAGAACAAAGTTGTCGAACTCGCAGCCCACGGGCCTGATGCATCACGTGCTGGCCATACCCACACCTGGTTTAGCAAAGGGGAAAGAAGTTGCGATACGTCATGTGATGGTGCCTTGACGATGCGAGTTTGACACTCCTGACTTAGATCCATGGAATACCTTCTCTGTCAGATCAGATGAGACACACAGAAACCCTAGGCAGTTAGGCAGTTCTGCAAATGACCTGGCCTCGTTCTATATAGGGGTTAAAAGTATTTAATTGTTTGAATTGTACCCAGAAGTCTACTGGCAGCCTATACAGCTCATGTAACAGTGGTGTTACATAGCCATACTATGATGCACTCAATGCCGTACTAAGCATTCTGCTTTTCAAGGGCAGCCCTGTGTACAGTCTGTTGCAATAGTCAAATGGGAGATAGCTAGGGCTTGAGTGACCATTAGAAATGTCTCCAGATATAGGAATGGATGCAACTGGTGTACAATATTATTTGCGCAAGGATCCTCTTGACAATGGCTGTCACTTACTCCTTGAACAGAAACCACAAGTTCATGTGCCCACCAACTCTGTCTGGGAGGATGTCACCCATGCAATATTAATTATGGAAGAACACTTGATGTAGGGACCCTAAAACCCATAGTGTCTCAGTCTTGTCAAGGTTAAGATGAAGCTTGATTTCTTCATGTGGACCTGTTCAGCCTCCAACCTCAGGGAAAGAATCCTGATGGCATCATTTGGATGGCTGAAGTCAGAAATACGCAACTTGCTATCATTAAGATTTTTGAACCTAATCCCTTGATATCTGATGACCTTGCTTAGGAGTTTCATATATGTACTTTAAACAGGAATGGGGACAGAGTGTAGTTCCGTAGCACCCAGCAAAGCAGAGGTGTAGTTCTAAACTCCTCCTTACTTATCACACCAACTAGAACTTGCTTCAGAGGGAGGACGAGAACCACTGAAGAAATGTGCCCAACTACTAAACCCCCCTCAACTGATCAGAAGGATACCATGTTTGATGGTACTGAATGCCACTGAGAAATCATGGATGACCAGGCATTGCTCCTATCCAAAGTCCACCAAAGGTCATCTATAAATACGATTAACTACTATCTTGGTAATATGGCCTGAAATTTACTTAGTCTTACCAGAATATTATTCATTGCAGTGATTTTTTTTGAAAAAGACATCATTCATCATCTAGAAAAATATCACATCTTTGAAAAAAAAATCATTCTCAGTATAGAACTACTTTTTAGCTCAACTTTAAGGCTTGCATAAGATTGGGCTCCCTTGTAGTAGTGTCAGTATAAAAATAATAATGTTCAGTGTAGCAAAATTAGGATTTAGACTTAATAGATTTAGAAATAAAATAATAGAAATAAAAAATAGACTTTGGCCACGTCATTTTTTTTAAAAAAAGGTTGTTTACATTAAAATTAATCTCTTGACTCTAAGGCAAGGATTCCATGTAAAAACTTGTGTGTTATTACATAGGAAACATTTTCATCTCTCAAATAACTGAAGCTTTCAATGTGGCAAATTACTCACAGATTGTTGGGATTTAGTACAGTCCATTTGTCATTTGAGAGGGAGTCTCATTTCATTCTGAAAATACATAAATCCACTTTAAGTGGAGTAAATCGATAGTTGCCATACCTTGTTGGCATAGTTATGTTGGACAAATAAGATCTGGGATTTGGCCAGATGAGTTGTATATTGTGTCTGTTTGGAGAAGGCTATCTTGATATCTGAATTAATTTAATAGAAGATGGAAAAATTATGAGACCTTAGAACTGTTGGACTCTCTGGGAGTTGAGTGGCATATAATTTATTATGATGGTTTGTCATATACTCAGCCGATTTTTAGACTGAATTTTTCATTTTTATCCACCTATCAGGTCCTCCCAAGGATCTGGGATAGATAGGCAGATGTTGTTATTTGGTACATTAAAAGTATCATCAGTGAATGTAAGCTCTTTCAAATAAATCTGCCTTTTGCAATTGACTGATTATGATTTTGCCAATGATGGGGGTATTTAAGTGATGCTCCATATGTTCTGGGATTCTACCCAAGGTATATCTATCCCATTGGTAGTATCTTTGTTTTCTTTTTCATAGTTGTTCTACTTCTATTTGCAGGTCTTTTTATTTGGGATTTTCTCCAGTTCTTTGTCTTCTCTTTTACTGCCTTCAAGTACTGCACAATCCAGAATGTTTTGTCTTTCTTATCAGCAGTTGTTAACTCTGGGGTATTAGGTGGCAGTTCCATGATTATGATAATGATGATGCTTGCATATATATCAAATAATGTCTAGGACAGGCTTTTAAAACTTTGGATTCTGTTAGAAACTAAGTGCATCTCTTCTTCCCAATGATACTTGACCAACAGTAGAACACTAGCTCTCTATCATTAGAACATTACTTCTTGAACAGGGATCTGGGGATTTTGTTTTTACTGACAAGTCCACAGTATGATAATATTTGAAATCTTCTGATTTGTGAATATTAACTATGAAGAGAGAGAGAGAGAGAGAGAGAGAGAGAGAGAGAGAGAGAGAGAGAGAGAGAGAGAGAGAGAGAGAGAGAGAGAACCCAATTCTTAGCAATTTACTCAGTTTTTCTTTGATCGTCTCCTAAAGTTTGTTTGCCACTAAACATTCCATGGGGAATATACTGGGGGGGGGGGGGGGTTATCACAATCATGTTTTAAAAATTACTCATAACCCTTAAATGTGTAAACTGTGTTTTTTGAAATGTATGCTAAAACCACAAAATAAACTTTCTATTCCAAGAAGCAATTAGGCATATACTCTTTCACATATTTTTAAAATAAACAGTATATGTGCTTTTGGAAACATCAAGAATGAACAATTGTAACTTGTGGATTTCCAAGAATGAAAGTTTATTTGTAATTAGAGTTACTTATATACAAACAGAGTATTGATCAAAATATACCATCCCATGAATAGTTCTGTAATTAAGAATGAAAAACATTTGTTTTCTATCTAAGTTTAATTCTAATTTTAAGCAGCAATCTTATTTCAATGTTTGCTGGAAGTAAAATAAAACTTTCTTTGAGGTCTGATTTGGTTTCACAATATCTTAACTGGACAACTAATTACTGTTCTGGAAATTCTCCACTTTATCAGGGTTACGTTTCCTGCTTAGCCTCAAGTATACTCATAACTAATCCTGCAAGGATCCATGATAGCCCAAGGTATCAGTTCATATTTGGAGATAGGCAAGACTCACTTTTTATGCTTTAAATAACAGTTTATTTATTTAGGATTTATTTAGGAATGTGTTAGTTATCCTTCAGTAGCTAAAAAGAAAGATCAAGATACAATACATTAAAACAGCTACAGAAATTAAAAGCAGAACTAAATCTGGTTAAAGTATTGCATCACAAAAGAGAAGCAAATATTTAAAATGAAATTGGAGGATTAAAGTGCTCTTTAAACTGAAAAGAACAGGATGACTTAATAAACAGCATTAACAACAGTTAATGTTAATTTGTATGCATTATTACTATAGTATTATAGTATTATTAACTTGAATTACAGGATATATTTTTGGTACGAAGAAATTGCTGCTGCTGACATATGTAGCTAGTCCAGCAGCAATTCATATTTCTAGGACAGTAGTTATTTACTTAGTTGTAAAGTAATGTTCTTCAGAAGTGAGTTGAAATTGAATGAATAAGTGGACTCTGCCTCTTCTTAAAAGCTGGACCTATTGATAGTGCATTTCGTAGTTAACGTGTACTGCTCTTTCACCTAATATTTGGCACACTGATCAGAGAAAATTTTGGCAGGCAATTTTGAATGAAAGAAACTTCCAACTTTGTCTCTTGTCCAAAGATCCTCTGTAGGAAGATATGATAGTTGGCTGTCTAAAAAAGGTCTTATTAGCAGTAGTCCCTATTTACAAATTGCCCTCCTAAAAAGATTCACTGATACAGTACGCACTTTTGCATACCGTATCAGCATCAGTTTTTCAAAAATCACAAAGTTTTAAAATCTAGCATTTTCCACCTTGCATTATCCTGTTTTCACTAGTCCCATTATGCATGTAGGAAACATGTCTAAGATGTGTTATCTGCTGCCTGAAAATATTTTTTGTGTGCTTTATAAAAGTTTTGATATACAGTAGTATAATAGTTTGTTTTTTTTTTACTAAACTCTGATTTTAAATTCTCTTGGTTATATTTAATAAGATGAATTTTCTATGTAGAATTATAACTATTTAGGTTACATATAAAACAAGTAAGAAAATGAATGAGTGAAACATTACTTTCTTTTAAAAGTATATTTAGTTTATTAAATTAAAAAATGCAATTAATATTCATTGCATGATTTTTTTTCCTAGCCTGTGCTGAATAAGCAGAATTTTGCTTTTGCATCCAAATATTTTTCTCTTCCTCCTCCTGTGCTGCCCAAAAGCTTTTACAGAAGGTTACTCTTTCCTCTGAGAAAAAATCTGTCAATAGAGGGAACTCATTTCTTTTAGTTTTCTAAAGGAATATTTTTTAGCTTTTTACTCCCAATGATAGAACAAGGATTGATATCACTTCTCCCAAAGCCTGCAAATGGCACTGTGGTAACAAAATTCATATCTGAGTTCCTAACAAATTGACTAAAACATGATATTGATTACATATATGTGAGCATTGAGATGTCTTCTATGATTTGGAAAGGAAGTTCAAGTTTTATAATACTTTTCAAGATTTGACTGACAGGCTTACAAGAAGTCAAATTCAGAAGAATTACATTCATGATGATGGAAGATAGATAGGTAGATAAACTTTTGCAACAATATCTGAAAGATATGGTGGTATAGATTATTGCTGCAGGAGTAAATTGGAATGTATTAAAAAAATCAGGATTTTATATTTTAATAAACATAGTTAAACTATTGGACAGACATGAAACCAAAAATGTTTAGATGTCAGTATGAGTGCTGAGGATGGTAGAGGACAGGAAGGCCTGGAGGAACGTTGTCCATGGGGTCGTGATGGGTTGGATACGACTTCACAACTAACAATAACATGAGTGCTATAAATATTATTTTTCTAGAATTGCTAGATAGTCAGCTTTTCTAGTCTTTGTATTGAAGATCTAAAACTGGAAACATTTCTGTTTCACATACCTGTCAGCCTTTTTTTTCTTAAATTGTATTATTGGATTGGGAAATTATATCTCTTTTCCTAATTTTATTTCATTTGTTGTTCTCTTTACAACCAGGATACTTTTGCTCCTGTGCACTTTTATTTACTGGTATCTTTTACCTGTTTCTTGACCATTCTAATTGGTTGGACTAGAAACATAATTATTTTGAAACAAACAATTCAGAAATAAAAGAATAAAAGAAAAAGTTGGAATTGGAACTCAAGCTTCTCCACCCTGCTCCATCGGACTTGGATCACTTTCCCTGGATTCATCTTATAAACATATTAAGGAAAACAGGGTCCAAAGAGAGGTCAGGGAGTGTTAATTTTAACCCAGGAAACAAGATGGTGTCAGCAGGCTACCTGTGATCTCAGTGGCTTAACTGAATCTCTCTGGTAGTCTTTCCTTCTAGTCATGTTAGGCCCATCTTAATAACAAAGCTGCCTTTATAAATCAGCACAACCTGTAATGCAGCTTGTTGTATAAGATAATGCACTGTTTTCTTCTTGTATATGTTTTATTTATTTAATGAGTATTTATAGGCCAGGTCAGTCATGGATATCCTGTCAGAACTGCTACAGTGAAGCATCTCTCAGTCTATTATCCATTATAATCTACAGTTGCTGAAGTTTATAATTTAGCAGTAAAAATCTCCTCCAGGCTAAATCTTGGCATAAGTGTCAGCACTGAGGTAATTCATTTTCTTTACACACCTTAAGAAAAAAAAAAGAAGAAAGAGGGAGGGAGGGAGGAAGCATTTAGAGTTGCCAAGGGGTAACTACACCTACACTTTCTTGGAAAGGCCTCTTTTATTATTTTTGATCCTTCTCCTGTTCTTTTTCTTCCCTTCTCTTTCCCTGTTATTCTTCCTCTTTACTTATTTTTTCTAAAACAAATTTCCACATTAATAAATAGTGCTGTAAATGCCCAATGGGCAACTTACCCAAAGACAGGTGATTCTTTCATGATTTTATAGAGGTAAATAAATCCATGCAATTATAAAAAGTCATTCTCAGCTCTTTTCTCATGGTCATTTTTTAATTAATACAGCTCTATTAAAATCAGAGAATCTGCTCTCATTTTAGCTGTTATTTTTATAACTCCTTGTTAAAACAAGACACTGTGAATATATTAAAACTTGTATAGAAAGAATAGGAAAAATTTAGCCTGTTTTCCCAAGACCTTTTTCAAAAAATAGTTTCATAAATTAGGGGCTAAATGCTAAAAGCAGGTTTTCAGAAGATTTCTTAGTTTTAACATTTTTTGACCTTGAGTTTCAGTAGTCTTGGAATTTCGTTTTATAATTTTTTATTACAAAAAAGCTGCTCAACCAATATAGGCCTTGCTTTTGAAAGAAAACAAGGTCAGCCCTTACACTATGCTAAATTTAATTCACTATTTAAAACTGTCAATGACAGTTCAGCAGAATATAGGAGAGCCATTGTAATTCTTACAAAAATGCCTATTTGATGAAGTTTTTTTTAGGGGGGGGGGAAACCTCATTTCCATAGTCACCAGATAGTTTCTTCATAGACGTCTTCCGTACTTATCTGTGATTTTACACTTTCATTTTATCATTGCATGGGAGATATAGAGAATTGAGTCTGAAGAGCTGAAATGGAAGGAAACTTGTAGCATTGTTTAATTCTTACTATCTGAACCTACAGGTGGTTGACCATTTCTTGACCAATGAGAGTTTGTCATTTGCTTTTTCAGCCTTTCTAGTTTTCTGCTGAGTAAAATGACATTCTAAAGGGTCTCTCTTTGCAGGTCTTGAAAAAGCAAAACACAGCACAGAATGGAATCTTCTGCTGTGCTATGCCATCGGTGCCTTTACCCAGCCTCATCCCTCAACTTCCTGTCAGGAGTAGATCTTTGTTTGCCAGTAATAAGAATGGGAAGAGAGTGAACAAAGAGACCTGTGGAGATAGGATGGCAAGCCCAGAGGCTGTATCCTTGATCAGTGCTTTTGAAGTTTTAAAAGGGAACTGGTAAGGTCTTCAGGTCGACAGCTGGCAAGCCATTCTACATAGTCCATACAGCCGGAGGTATCTGCAAGAAAACATATCTGCTTTTACTCTTTGAATTTTCTAATTGTTGCAGTGCTGAGATAGATGCATGGCATGATATAGCTGGCTTTTTTCCAACAGAAAATGCTAATTTTGTGTGGAGCTGGTTGGACATCCTGAGGGTCTCAGCCATCAATATCCCTTCCCCACTCCCATGCCAGAGTTTGCACTTCTAAAAGGTTCAAATTTTCCTTTTTTTAGTGTGAGAGGTTGGAAAAAATATTAAACATGTAAACCTTTTTGAAAACGATTTAATGAATGCATTATTTTAATACATTGAAATGTAAATTATAATAAATTTATTTTTTTCTGATTCTGTCAACATTTATCTTGATTTTGGCTTCCTTTTGGCAAACCTTGAAATAGAGTGAAATTAATTCATTAGCAACACACTTTCTTTACTACACAAGATCTTTCATATTAGGTTTGGTGGAACTGGTAAGCAATTAGATTACAGACTTAAAGATTCAAGCAACCACCAGAGGAATAAATGGTATTAAATTAAAATATTGTCTTGCAGAACTTGAAAACAGCTGTATGTCTTCATTGCATTCATGTTATGGCAATCCATTTGTGGGGAAAAGTTTTCACAAACTTTTCTCCTTCACGTGTGATTTCCTGTTGTTATGTGTCTCTAGAATCATTATTCTGTCTTTTCTGATTCATATTCCTTAGTTCTTGGCTCATGAATTGCAAATTATACAATGCAACTTCAGAATTCCTATTTGATAATTTAGAATTAATAATCTCATCAGTGTTTTTAATGACTTGAGAAAGATTACATTTCCATGTAAAAGTAATTAGGCACTCAGTGCTTTATACCATATGTTACTGGATTACAACTCACTTAAGCATGGAAACAGCAAATTGCATAATGCACAAGTAACAATGTATGGCAAAGCATTCTCATTAACTTGGCTGCCTTAATACCACTCATCTATGTTACTGAAAGAATATATTTTGGATAATGATTAGGACACCACCCAGTGAATCTACTCCACCCATTCAGATGTGCACAATCCTTCATGCTTTTCCAAAATATGCTCTTCATAAACTCTTGAGAATGGAGAACTGTGTAAACTGATAGCATTAATAGGGGACCAACTGGATTTGTTCCTAATTTGTCTCCAAAATTCTTGTCTGAAAGAAAGCCCATTTCACATTTTGTAGTTGAAAAGCCAACCAGTCAAGCTTTTCCCTTAGATACTCTAAAGCAGGGGAATATTTTTTTTTCTGAACCAAAGATATATGGAGCTGAATGACATGTTAGAACCACACTTTAAAAACAATGGGGGGCAAAAAAAGGATAGGAACTAATTATGGATTTAATTTCGTTTACATGAAATGAAGATGAAATAATCTGATTATTTTCTTGTAAGTAAATAATCAATTGTTGTCATAAAAATGGTGATTTTAGAATAACATTTAGAGGTCAAGGACTTTACCTGAATTGTGTTGGGTTTCCTATTGCCCAGGGCTCAAGTCCTATAAGAAGAGATTGAGGTAACTGGATACCTTTAGCCCTGAGAAAATATGTCAAAGAGAGAATATGATTGCACTCTTGAAGGGATGTCACAGAGAAAGGAACCAACTGTTCTCTATCAGGTTGGAGTGTGGGATGTGGACTTATTATCAAGTTACATGAATGAAGATTCTAATGAGAAAAAAACTGCCTAAGAGCAATTCAACAGTGGAGCTAATTACATGCAAGGTCATAGGCTTTCCTTTTTGATTGTGCTCAAATATAGACTAGATAGTAGTTGGAGAAGCTTTAAATTGGTTGCATGTGATGGATGGACATCAGACTCAGTGTTTAAGTTGTATGCCTACACTGTAGGCTGTAAGGAGTTTTAATAGATCCATTCTGCCTTTTCCTTCCCAATTTTACATTATCATGCCTCAAATGACAACTGAATTTAGCTTTTTCTTCACATTTCATCATTCCTAAAGGCTACTTAATCTGTTACCTATTTTTTGGGAGGTGGTAAAGTTGGCCGTTTGATTTTTAAAACTGAAAACCTATTGCTGTATACTGCAGCTTTCATTTAGAATGACCAAAAGTTCTTGATTATTTTTAGTACAATAATAACATTTTACTAATGGTCCTTTTAGAAATGGATGGGACCATCCAGGATGGAAATATACCTTATCCACTGTTTAGAATAATTGGAGAAAAATAAATGGGATAAGGCTGCGGTTGTTATGCTTTGTATATTTAAATCATATTTTAATATCTTTGCTTACAGTAATATTCTCAAGTTTATAATTTGAAAGACATAACAGAAGGAGAAAAGGATGCTGAGAGATGAGGAACTGAAACCATTTCCTAGAGACAAACTGCATTTCTAATATATAATAGGACCATAGTGTTCACTGTAAGTGACAATCTTAGGCTGGGAGAGTATTCTTTTATTTAAAAATTGTTAACTATTTCTAGCAAGATGGAATCACAAACTATACATCTGAAGTGATTTAAAATATCTCATTTACTTATATGGAAACAATATGAACTTAAGTTTCTCTCATTAAATGAATGGGTGTTGAAAAGTATTAATGATAGTTGGATTAGAACTGCAGTCTTAAACTACACAATCTTCTGTGTAAAGCACCTGAAAATTAAGATGCCTCAAAAATCCCTTTCTAAGTGCCAAACCCTTCCTTCATTTTGCCAATGGTAATGGCTTAATTTTCTGCTTTAGAATGTTCATAATGGTAGAGATATTTATGTGTAACTTCATTTCTACTCACATACAGCAAGTGAGGAATCTGTGGTGAATTATATATTGCCAAGCCACAACTTCCAGCCACCTAGCCCACACAATTATCATAGAAGTGAGAAGTTGGTAGATGTAGCTCAAAATCAAAAGGTTTCCCCATCACCTATATGGTGATGACCATAAACCAAGAAACATCTGAACAATTAGCCCCGGTGGAACGGGCTCGCAATTTGGGCGTCCTCCTTGATGCCCGGCTGGCTATGGAAGATCAGGTGGCAGCCGTGGCGAGGGGGACGTTCCACCAGGTTCGCCGGGTGCGCCAATTGCGACCCCTTTTGGACCGGGAGGCCCTGCACACAGTCACTCACGCGCTGGTGACGTCTCGCCTGGACTACTGTAATGCTCTCTACATGGGGCTCCCCTTGAGGTGCACCCGGAGACTGCAGTTGGTCCAGAATGCAGCCGCGCGGGTAATTATGGGGAGATCGAGGTTCTCCCATATAACACCGCTCCTGCGCGAGCTGCACTGGCTTCCTGTGGCCTACCAGGTGCGCTTCAAGGTGTTAGTTACCATCTTCAAAGCGCTCCATGGCATAGGGCCTAGTTACCTGCGGGATCGTGTCCTGCCTCATACATCCCTGCGACCCATTCGCTCACACAGAGAGGGTCTCCTCCGGGTGCCGTCCTCTAGAGATTGTCAGAGGGCGGTGCCCAGGAGTAGGTCCTTCTCTGTGGCGGGCCCTACCCTTTAGAACGACCTCCCCCCAGACATTAGAACAACAACCGATCTCCGCTCCTTCCGCAGTAAACTGAAGACCCACCTGTTTCGGCTAGCCGGCCTGGCATAATTCGACAACTTTTCCACCCCTAGGTCATTTTTAATTGTCAATTTTAGTTTTTAAACTATTAATGTTATTGGGGTTTTAACCTTTTTCAGTATTGTAATTATTTATTTATTTTTTACCTCCTCTGTATGACACTGTGCTGACTGTTGCTTGTGTACGTCGCCCCGAGTCCCTGTGGGGAGAGGGGGCGACTAATAAGTTTAAATAAATAAATAAAAATAAATTCCACCTACAAAGTCTTATGAAAAAACTGAACCATTTTTGTACTTTAATATTGAACATATATAATTAATTTAGTCTTTCTGTCCAATCTTCCTACAGTGCGGTTCCTATTTAACGTACCAATCTGTCAATGACAACACAGATAGCTTTAGTTTTCTACAATGCAATATGAGATCCAGTCTATTACAGTGTGAGATAGATATATTGCCACATATTATTGACAAGGTACTGTACAGGAATGTTTAACACCAATATGTTTATCTATTAAGATAGATAAAATATGTTTATCTATTAAGAAAGCTTTGCTCTAGTGAGTATCTCTGTTAGGCTGATATCATTATTCTTAATGTTTGAACTTGATGAAATGAATTTCATCTGCAAGTTGTATTGGATTCATTATAATGATTAAAAGATAATTATCCTCTTTTAAAACCTGTTCCATTGTAATCAATTAGACTTTAAGAGGGTGACATGTTTTCAAATTATTAAATATCTCTGTGACTATTACTGAGATTGTGTTGAGTTAGAAGTAAAGTGATTGACTTCAAACCACAAGCTGCATTCAGGAAAATTAAGCAGATAAACTGACATAAGGAAAAGAAACATTACAACATTCTAGTATAAGTATATTTTGTTCTTGACAATAAAAGATTATGCTTGCAGAATGTTATCAGTGGATACAAAGGAATTATCTCTATTCTGTGAGGCTCTGGAACATAAGATTTATGTTAGCTGCTGTGTAAGTTCAGAAAGTAGTATGTAGTAGGGTGTGTGTTCCCACTCCCACACATTAGGGGATAAATCAGCAACAAAAAGCCTCAGAATTTTTCTGTCTGATCTATTAGATGGTTAGTTATCTGGATTAATGACTGCTTCTTTAGGGAGACAGGGAAGCTCAATGGGAATCCTCATGTTTTGCTAAAAAGAGTCATGACAATTGTGCAGCATACAAATATATTATATTTTGATAAAATAGTATAGAAAGTTAGCACCCACCCCATTCCTAGAAAAATGAAACATTTTGAAAAATATTAAAAAGGCAGAATCTTATATTTCTCTGGATGAGAAATGGAAAAAACTCTTGGAAAGTAACTTTCTTAATAGCCCTCAGAAGATGTCAGAACTTAAGAGATAAATAGATAGAGAGCTCTATTCATAGCAAATATTCTCACCCAAGATCCAACAAAGGTAGGATTGGCCCTCAGCTATAATAGGAATTGTCCAACGTCTCTTCATTGCACCATCCTCAGAAACTTCAACTAAACTTAGCTCAGACAAACTCCTAGGATTTGTACATGGCCCCATGGGAATCTGACAACAACTAATAGAATACATGTTCTTGCACAGGAACAGGAAGCTCAAGTGCAAAGCCCAAGAGAAGGTATAAAAACCCCTCACTCTCAACTCCATGTGGTCAGCTGCCCAGAACCATGTGGTTCTGCTTCATCATTAAACCATATTTCTAATCAGTCTCCATGTTTCCAGTGTCTTTCTCCCAGCTTGGAACTGAACCAGGTGGATATTTCTTCCAACAGTAGGGACAGGCAAACCATGTCTGGCAGAAAACACGTGCAACCAACTCTTTTTTTGCACCCTCTCCTGGAGCCTCCCACAATTGCGCCATCAAAAGCTGATAGTGTATTTTCTGCCAGTATTCATCTGCCAAAGGCTCTTGTATCCAGGCCCTACAGTTTGATTCAAGAACATCTTCAGCTTTTTAAGTTGAATAATTCATTCCCTCTTTCCCACCCCAAAACTAACTCCATTTCTAAACTATAACTTCTTTAGCAGCAACATCTGTCATTTTTCTCCTCCCTCTACCCCAGCATTTGGTTAGAAACAGAAAGATGAATAAGTAATTGTGGATTTATTCCTTTCCCTGGCTGTGAAAGAGTTGCTTGCTTTGGAGATAAAACACTTTTACAGCAATAGTAGAAATTGCTAGAAAAGATTTCAGCCAGATATCTTAGGCTGGGTGGATCAGAAGAGTTGCTGCCCTGCAACACCTGATATCCATAAAAAATCCCGAGATTTGGAAAAGATTACACTTCCCAGGGATTCTAACGATTAAGATGTTATTGTGGCAATGCATTAGGGGTCTAGGGAGCAGGCTTCATATATTAACTGTTGTCTGATTTCACATTTACTGTTGATGTGGATTATATTTAATTTCCATTCATAAGGGAGAAATACTCCAGAAACTCTATTAAGCATTTAATAAAGGCTGACCTCTGAGTATCACCACCAAATTATCAGATTGATTTAATATGCCCCTTGTGCACAAAAGATCACCAAATTGCAGGATTAATTTAAAGACATCCAATCTGACACATCAGTTACTTCCACTAATTTTACTTTAAATGAAACAAAAATTACAACACCTCCCACCACATATAAGATGTTATCTGTGTGCTTTTCCTTTTATCTTTTCAAAGCATTAAAGAGATAAATGAGGTGTGTTTTTAATGTTGTTTTAATAGTCTAATTAAGATTTTGTCCAAAGTCTAATATTTTAATATATTATGCTTATTAATATCTTACATCATATTAACATGCTTTCCCTGATCCCTTGCACCCTATATTTGAAAAATGGATGCGGTTGTGTCCACCTCTCCTTAGAGTTGAACTACTAGCTCATCATCAAAAATGCACTGCTCATAGCTGCTAACTTTGGAACAGGTGTATTTTCTGGCACCTCATAAATTTGATTGGCTAGAAAATGCCAATAGTCAGAGGAGGGGGTCCGCTGCAAAAGAATCAGAAGCCACAATCCAACTGACAGTGACATGCCTCTAATTCCTCTTAATGGCAGCTGTAGCTTTTGGCTCTTGATGTGCTCATCCCACTGTGGTTTTCCAACAGCCTCTGTACTTTTAAAAGATTTGCTAATCCTCTACTTTTAAAAGTAAAAGAGGAAGGGGAGAGGGTCTAAACTGAAAATTGACTCTTTTTTTTTGCTCTAGGCATGAAACTATTTTTTTCTTCCTCTTGAGGATTAGCTGACATTCTATTAGTGCAGCAGCGATGACTAGCGGCAGATAAGGGGCCTCTTCTCCTGACACTAGCTCTGCACTGCAATGTAGTAAAACATGACATTTCTTGCAGGGGTGAGCTCCCCACCTTAACATACATGGCTCAGAATTGGCTAGCCATTAAGATTTCCCCCCAGGCAGCCTCTCTCATCTTTTGTTTAGAGCAAGTTTTGACAACAGCAATGCTAATTGATTGAATGTTCCAATAAGAGATTATAGCTTAGAGAAAGAAAGATAACATTTTTATTTCAGAGAGCATTCATTTAATCTGGTTGGCTATATTTTTGCAGCCTAGACAGCAGTGGATTCATTTGCATTGTTTATTGAATTCCTAAATTGGAGAATTTTAACAGTTATTTTATAGGGCTTTTAGCCTGAACTGCCTATTGCTCTGTAGATTTCTCAGTCTTGATGGTCCTTGATGTAATTTTTATTTTACTGTTAGCAGATTGTCCGCATAAGTATAGTCTTTTCTGTTATTAAACAATCCAAGCATCTTTTCTGAGCATTGTTAAATCTCA
This sequence comes from Natrix helvetica, assembly GCF_964273705.1. Taxonomy (NCBI): domain Eukaryota; kingdom Metazoa; phylum Chordata; class Lepidosauria; order Squamata; family Natricidae; genus Natrix; species Natrix helvetica. The sequence continues at coordinate 272,267,522 of NC_138548.1, read as the reverse complement.
CGGGCTAGAAATCTTCCATGAAAGTGAGTACAGGACTCAACTGAGTTAAACAATGACTAAATAGGTCCCTTTATAGCTTCGGGAATTTTAATGTAGACACTTACCCTGCCTCTCTATATTTTTACATCATATATTATCCAAGTTAATTTGAAAAGTATTTTTTAATGTCAGGATTGCGATTCTGAATTATAATAGGCCATGGATATATACAAAGCTCAAAACACGCAGATCAACCCTGAGCTACAAATATTCTCTTCCATTGAACTTTTCAATTCTTGATCATGTAGAATCTGAAAAATATGAATTAACTTATTTTAAACTTAATTTGAATTGAAGGAATTTTAAAGCTGCCATAAAAATTAGTGTGCACACTATAATTTGAAAATCGCAACCATACTAATGTGAATTCAGGAACCAATTTATTTTGAGTATCAACATCATCATTAATTCAGTGACATCAATGTTTCCTGGTGTTGCATACTCAGCAATTTTGTTTTCTCCACCTCCATTGCATTATTTTATCCCTGCAGCTTCAACCTTAGTATTTACTAATAATTAGTATTATTAATAAATGCTAATTATATCAATAGTCAAAATGCTGCAATAAAAGGGAAAGTCACAATTATGCACATATTTCATGGCATATACATTTGATAAAGCAAGGCAAAAATAGAAAAAAGAAAAAGAAAAGAAAAAAAATTGGAGAAGAATCAAAAGTCTTATGGGAAAAGTTAATTAAAACAAACATGTCTCAGGATTTTGGTGTTAAAACTGTGGGAAGGCCCAGCAGAACTAAGGGTGGAACAGAACAGAATTTAGGGATGATGCAAATATGTCCCTTCTTTGATGTAGTAAGCTTCCACTGGGGATGTGCATACATGTGTAACACATGATTGTCTTGAGGGATGTTTGGAAATGAACAGGTGCGGTCAGCCACTGAGGATGAACAATAATCTCTCTGACGACTATGCCAATTTCAAATATCAAATGAGAATGATTATATCTGATTGTTGTGGTTCAAAAATTTCCACATTTTCTCCTTAGCTGCTATTTCTAAGTGTTTAATGGTACTTCTGCCTTTCAAGATCTGATTCTCTCTCTCTCCCTCCCTCCCTCCCTCTCTCTTATCCATCCATCCATCCATCCATCCATCCATCCATCCATCCATCCATCCATCCATCCATCCATCTATCTATCTATCTACAGACCCACCTTCTTTTCTCTCATCTTCTGAAACTAATTTTGGATGGGCTTTCTCTTCAAAATAGAAGGATAAGGACTTTGGTTGTGATTCTAATGGTGAATGTGGTTAACAAAATTTTCTAAAAAAACAAATCACCTTTTTAAGTGTATGGCATGTGTTAGCCAGGGCTGCCTCTGTGAAAGGAATTTTTTGCGTGGTGTTATCTTACTCGCAGGACACTGAATGCCAGTAGGCAATCAGGGGAAGTTCCTTTCCTGTTCCTACATGGTTTATTCACTCATGGGAATGGATCCGCCAAGCTGCCAACCTCAGGAAAGTGCAGGCTCACCACCTTCCCATGTCAGCCACCACGACCCCCTTACAAATCACTGATTGCTATTAATATAAATCAAACTAACTTGATCATTTTAAAGGCCTCTGATAGCTATGAATGGCTAGAATTTTAAAGGGCATTCTGTGCTTAACTATAGTTCATTTCCTCAGAAACAAGACAATGGAGTCTTAAGATGCTGCATTTTTGTGATGTGAGACATACATTTATTCCCACATGTATAAACTGAGCATAAGATAAAAGCTCAAACATTCACTCCTCAATAAATTCCTGTTCCTCATCCAATTGTGAAACAGAATGTAGAAACAAGTCAGCCTTCTTCCTCTGTTTTAGACCCAGTTGTACCGCACAACAAAACATGGGCTTAGAAGGGGAAAAGATGATTCACTGCTGTTGTTTTCTTGCACTGAAACCTATTTATGGCCACCAACTGACCGTTGTTTTGCCTTAAGATGCTTTGTCTAAGAGCACCCATTCATCTCATATATAGAAACATAGTCACAAATTACTATAGGGTCAGGTTGCTTCTGCCTCTGTTCTCTTAGATATTGATCCAATTCCTTCTTACCCTCTTTCCCCTCTATATCTTTACCAAGGTCAGTGAGAAAAGGACAGAAACAATACAATTTCCTTTATCTTTCCAATTATTGTCACTAGAGGAAATGGATAACTTTATGCTTCCATCTTCTTTTTAGTGACCTTGATTCATATCACTGAGCTCTGGTTGTCATTTGGCAATAGAAATCTAGTGACTTCTTTCTATGTTCACAAGAAGTCCCTCAATCAGTTGATTGGTAGAAACTAGATTTTGAAGCCAGAGATTTTAAAGTTGGAATGGAAACCAGGGTTTGCCAAATCTCTGATTTACAGAGCGAATGCCATAAACTGTACTTTAGGTGAAGTGTTCCTTTAAGCATGTACGGCATTTTGTTTTAAAATAAAGTAAAAGAAACGACAGGCAACAGAATGAAAGAGTAAACATAGCAATTCAGCAAGGTTGTTAATTAAGGCAAAAAGGAACATCCTGATTACAGTTCTTCAGGTATCAAGGATAAGCTTGTGAGCTAATTAGAGTAAAACAGCCTTAGAGATTACACTTTATCAGTCATGACACTGCTAGCAATCTATTTCAAACAGTAAACTATTTGATTATAATACTTTATCTGTTCTTTGAAATAGTACACACATACATCTGCCCTAACTATTCTTCCTTCTTTAATTAAAAAGCAAAAACTCCAAAGGGAGTCAAACCATTTCAACTACTTTGCACCTGGTTTCATTCAAGCTGCTTTGTTTTTCCTTGAATGAGCAGGTTTATTGATTCAAATTCACTTCCTATCCTACCCTTCACCAATAGGCCTTTACTGACGCTTTATGTATTTGCCCCCTTATTCCTGGGCAAGAAATAAATAAGTTTGACTTTTGAAAAGTGTATCCATATAATTTGTTCAAAACGTCTTTGGGGAAAAGAGTTCAATCCCATATGAAGAGCCATCATATTAATGCACCATTTTGTTATATTTCATATATCCCTGAAAAGCAGCGCTAAAATGAGATTGAGGAAAAGAGGCAAATCACAGCCCAAGCTTGAACTCTGGTAATGGCTGAGAATTAGGGTAACAGGCCTTTGGTCTGTTTAGAATGGCTTAGAAAGTGATCAGAAATTGTTTGCTTAGCCCTGTTACGAATACAAGGTTGAACTTGTGGCCTTCTCTGTCATAAATAAACTGATGTCCAGGCAAGAGTAAGATGGTCCTCTTTTCTTGATGTTACACATCCTAAAAAATCTTTAGGGCAAGGAGGGTTATGGAACATAAATCTATGAAAATAGCTTTATTAATGCTCCATTGAGAATCCATGCCTGTGAAATCAACAAGGTACAGTTGGCAGGCTGGGAGAAACAGGGGCTTATCTCTTGTTTTTCTTCTTTTCATTAAAAACAGACATGTACTTTTCTCCTGGAAAATCAGCTATGGTCAGTTGTAGGAGAATGCCAAGAGGATGTAAATGAGACTCACCTGATTTACTTAGCATGCATGTCTTTAAACATATGCATTTACATAAAGACAGAGAATATGATGCTTTCTTATAATTTGGATGTGAATGAATAATTCATGGAGGATAATCTTGGAAGTCAGAATACCTGAATGGAACGTCAATGATTAGAAGTAGTACTGATGCCTGTTGCTAGAGATGGAATAGTGGGAACAACAACTGCATTTTAAACTTCCTAAAGGCATCTGTTTGGTCCCAACATTGGAAACGATATACAGAATAACAGAATGATAGAATTGGAAGGGACCTGAGAGGTCTTCTAGTCCAACCCCCTGCTCAAGCAGGAACCCTATACCAGTTCAAATAAATGGTTGTCCAGTCTCTTCTTAAAAGCCTCCAGTATTGGAGCACCCACAACTTCCGGAGGTAAGTCGTTCCACTGATTGTTTTAAGTGTCAGGAAATTTTTTCTTTAGTTCTACGTTTGTTCTCTCCTTGATTAATTTTCATCCATTGCTTCTTTTTTAAAATATTTTTTTATTTTTAATTTTCAAAACAAACACAAAATCTTCCTTCTTTACATACTGTAGAAAGTGTATCAGTTGGTTACAAAAAGGCTTTCATGCATCTCTTCCACAGTCAACAAACATAATTCATATTAACTCAAGTATTTTAACTCAGATATATTTATACATATTACCATAATCATATCTCCATTTTCATTTGATTATAATTGTTTAAATGTCCTTCATCATAAAATATACCAAGATTTAATACATAACCACATACTGGCATTTCATTTACTATTTCTAAAATCATCCAATAACACTGAGTCCTTATGTCCTATTCTAGCTAAACATCCATAATATTTAATAACAAAGTTTTCTAATCCTCCTTTCCAAATCACTGTTTACAATTTACATCCAGTTTCCTTATGTTGTACCCATACCTGTATATATGTTGTTATCATTATCCCTCCTTTATTTAACTATATCCTGCATTATAACATTTCCCCCCTAATAATCAAGACTTAACTGTATCTAATTTAGTTCTTTTTTATTAAACTTTATATATAATCAAAAAGGATTTCTAATCTTCCTTTCATGGGTACCATTCAATATTCATATCCCATTATTACTTATCATAACACTACACATTGCATACATTATTATCATTATCAATTATTTATTTAACTATATCTATTGTCACTAAATTTCACTAAGTTTAACTAGTTTTAAATTATATTCTTCCATCTATCAACCTGTATCTTTCCAGTAGCAAAACAGTCTCATATCTTCTGCCATTTGTGGTGTCAGTCCTCTAATCATCTCCTTAATCAATTTTGTATGGACTCCTTTTAGCAACCCCTTGCTTATAAAATCTCTCATGTAATTTTGATGCCCTTCTTCTGTTTCCTTAATCAGCTTATACAATACAATAGTAGAGTTGGAAGGGACCTTGGAGGTCTTCTAGTCCAACCCCCTGCCTAGGCAGGAAACCCTATACCGTTTCAGACAAATAGCTATCCAACATCTTCTTAAAGACTTCCAGTGTTGGGGCATTCACAACTTCTGGAGGCAAGCTGTTCCACTGATTAATTGTTCTCACTGTCAGGAAATTCCTCCTCAGTTCTAAATTGCTTCTCTCCTTGATTAGTTTCCACCCATTGCTTCTTGTTCTACCCTCAGGTGCTTTGGAGAATAGTTTGACTCCCTCTTCTTTGTGGCAACCTCTGAGATATTGGAATAATGCTATCATGTCTCCCCTAGTCCTTCTTTCTCTTAAGCTAAACAATCTTTGATTGTTAGTAGTGTTATCAATGATATTGCTAATAACATTTCTCTCTTTAAATCCATAAATTCTTTTGTTTTTTTCTTCTTCTATATCTTGCCATCTGGGGTAGATTTCCCCTCCATTTAATTCCTCTTTCAGTATTGCACTCTTTCCATTTTCAGAGACAAACCAATCACCATAAATATCAGCAATTTTAATTTCTTTATATTCATTTTCCTCTTCGATTTTTAGGATTTTAACCACCACTTTTTCCACTTGATAAACACCTCCAACTTCTTCATCATATTTTGCTGTTAGATGCTCTAAGTCTTCCAACTTCTTCTCTATCCTCTCATATGTGTTTGATAATTTCTGTATTTCTGAGAATATCTTTTGCAGACTTAAAATTTCTTTCTGCTGTTGAAATTGTGCCATTATCTCCAGCTAACAAACACCGCTGCTCTAGCTTGGAAGGTTTTAACAAGATTAAGCATAGATTCACAATAATGTTTTATTTTCACCTTTCTCTGGTTAAAGATATACTTCAAAGGGACATCTGTATGCTTTTCTTCTTATCACTCTCTATAAACAAGCAGTGAGACCTTGGAGTGCCAAGCCAGGATAATCAGTGAGAAAAGTAAGAGAGTTTTGTTTCCAATACACAAACCTGCAGCCTCTGAGAGCAGTGTTATTGTTGCAATTTTCTTTGTTTCTTTTTGTATCTTTTTTGTATTTCAAGTTTTTTAAAAGAGTCTGATTCTTGAATGAGTTAGAAGAACACCCACAGTAATGAAAGAGGAGAATTTTAGTCCATAGATTACAAAGAATAATAAAAGAAAAAAAAATAAAAGAAGAAAACTTAATCCATTCGTTTTAAAAGGCTTGCATAAATTCCACCCATGAAGATAGCATTTAAAAAGTAAGATAATCAGCTGTCCAAAACCATTCCAAATTTAATTCTGCTGCTTATTTCTTCTGTTCTCCAATTTAAATTAATTTTAAGTTTTTTATAGACAGTCTCTTTTAAAACGGTAAAAATTCCTCACCAGCTGGAAACACTTTCTCTTTCCGTATCCTTCTGTTTTGGAACTGCTCCTACTTCATCAGCCTAGTGACTGGATTTTTTGTCACCGGCTTGAAGAACTTCTCTTGGATTGATCAGGGACTTTGCGATGTCCCTGAGATCAGCAAGACATATTCTTCCTGTTCACTGTCTCTGAAGGATGGTTTAGGTCTGTTTGGACCACCCAGCAGCAAAAGTATCGACGGCGACCTCAGAGCATTGAGATCGCATGTCATTTCGTCGCAACATTGGCTCCTCCTCCATCCATTGCTTCTTGTCCTGCCTTCAGGTGCTTGAGAGAATGCCACCTTAGATGGACATTAACATATAAGGCTGCAGTAGTTTGAAAAGTGTAATTTTATAATTAAATTCCTACTAAGTAAGTAGATTAGTGAAGCTACCACTAAATTAGCATCTATTGCAAAATTATTCTTGAGCTCAATGTATTATTCCAATCATAACCAGTATGTACATCTGTACTGTAAATATTTAAGAGTCAGGTTGAATGTAACTTTGTTCTTACTCATTATACAGCTTCAATCATTCTACATGCTGCATTGTAAGTTTTCATTTGGTCAGGTCACTACTTATTTGCTAGGAAAGTGCCATTGATGTAGTATTCTAGTTGACTGAATAAAGCAAGAGAACAACATAGAGAACATGAAATATTATGTGAGCATTTCCTCAAATCTCCAAAATTATGGAAAATTCTAGTTAAATATTTATTCATATTAAATATGATCACTGTTCACTTATAAGCTGGCAATCTGGCATGGTCAAGATAACTCATATATGGACTTCCGGTTCCGGCTGCGGTTCGCGACGGGCATGCTTTGCTCGCCCCGCGCACTCCTGGTGGGCTCCCCCTTGGTCGGAGGGGCACAGGAAGCCTTGTGGGGGCTCCTGCCGAAGGGGTGACTTAGCGGGGGGGGGGCTGTGTTGGCGGCGGCCGGGGGGGCTCCCTGCATCGCCCTGGGCATCGGGAGGCAAAAAGGGAGGCGCTTCTGCATCTTCGCGTTGAGGCAGCTGGGCGAAATTGATGATTCGAAGGACGCAGTTACAATGCGGTGAGATGGAGATCCCCCCTGTTCCCCTTTATGACTGAAGGAAAAATAAAAAGACTGTCAGCTCTTTAGAAAAAACTTTCAACCCGTTCCTGGGAAGTGTGGCTGGAGGGAGGGGGATTTCCCCCCCCTTGGATAAGCGGCTTTAAACTGCTCTCCGCCCCCAGAGGAGGAGGAGGGGGGGAGCCCTGGAATGAAGTCACACTCATAGCATAGCAGATTTATTTTACTGCAGTTGTGAAAATGAGGTGATGATCTGTCCTTTTGGAAAACTTTGAAAACTTTTGGTTTGTTGCCTTCTGATCCCGGAGCTGGCAGGGCAAGATGGCACACTTCCGTCGTCTTCATGTACTCTGAAATTTGACTCCACCAACAGAAACTGCTGGCATTTTGTCTTTGTCTCCGTGATACTCAGAGATATCTCTTGTTACACTTTATCCTAGACTTGGAACAATGGATTTTATTGCTTGGACTTAGAATTGAGAAAAGGTCTTTATTTGTCTGGACTCCCTGCCTCGCGATCTCTCTCTGCTACCCACCCTTACAACTGTTTCTTCTCTGTACTGGCACAGTCACCCCTGAGTTCTTCTTACTACAATGCCACCCAAAAGACCACCACTGGGGAAACCGGGTTTTGCTGGCTCTGCCCCAGCGTCTTCAATGTCCAGCCCCAGCGGACAACAGACACTAATATCTTTGCTTCAGCCTAAGCCCACGGAGGCGGACTTTCAACAGATGTTTCAACAACTCTTAAAGGGCCAGGAGGACTTGAAAAACCAATTGAAAGAAATGAATGAACAACTCAGAGAGAACCAAAACCGAACGATCCAAAATTCACAGAGACTGGAACTTTTGGAGGAGGGGACGGCTGAGATGAGGGGGGAGCTGAAGGGGGTCCAGAAAGGAAACCAGGAACTTGAGAACCAACAAATAAAAATGGAATTTGAAAGGATGTCTTTTTTTCTTAGATTTCAAAATGTAATTGAGGCTGATGATGAAGACCTGAGGGATATTATGACAAATTTACTGGCTGAATATATTAAAAAAGACAGACAACAGTTGGGGTGGGACATTGACCTGGTCTATAGAGTAAATTCAGCATACACCAATACACATAATGTTCCAAGGGAGGTCCACATTAAATTCCTTAGAAAGACTACAAGAGATGAGATTCTGAGTGCACAAAGGGGGCAAGCATTAGAATATAAGGATAGAGAAATAGCCATTCTGAAACAAATCCCAAAGAAAGTTAGTGATAAAAGAAAAAACTATTCGTTTTTAGCGAAAAAATTATACCAGAAAGGGGTGTGGTTCAGATGGCTTTTGCCAGAAGGTATGCTAATATTCTGGGAGGACACGAGAGTTAGAATCAATACAACCACGGAGGCCGAGGCCTTCATGGAAAAAAACAAAGCCCTCCTAGATAAACCCGATGACACTACACGGGACATACAGGACACGGGAGGTGCCGGAGCTCTGCTGGAGGGGGGAGAAGAGGCAACATTGAGAAAACTCAGATCACAAAAATGAACCAGAAAATCTGTTTGATATAAAATGATTGAAAGTATTTGAAGATAAAAGGTTATATGCTGACAAAATACTATTAAGTAGCAATAATTCAATGTATTAATAAATGAAAGTTATGAGAATGGGGGGAGGGCCATTTCCTGCATAATGTAACTGTCAAAATTTGTAACCTTATCCACTACCCCTTTTCCTGATTATTTTTCCTAAAACCAATAAAAATCTTGTTTTTTAAAAAAAGATAACTCATATATGCATACTGTCAAAACCAGTGACGTGCGGTGAGGTTTATGGCTGGTGAGGCACTGACACAGGGGTGGGTTTCAAATATATTTAGACTTGTGGACTTCAACTCCCAGAATTCCACAGCCAAGCATGCTCAGTTCCGATTTAAAATGACAGCATTTGTTTCTCTCTCCCTTCCTCTCCCTCTCTCAAACACACACACACACACACACACACACACAGAGAGAGAGAGAGAGAGAGAGAGAGAGAGAGAGAAGTTGTATTGGACTATCTCTCCTACCCCCTTCCCTCTCTCATTCACTCTCAAACAAACACACACACATCCAAAAGTTGGATTGGATATCTTTTCCAGTGGCTTGAAAGCAGCTCCTCTGCCATCCCCTCCCATTCCCCTGCTGCCTGTCCCAAACACCTCCACCATTGCAAATGCAGCCTGCTGTCTGGGTGGTAAATGCCTGGAACGCAATAAAGCCCACCCACTCATCTCCTGCTGGCAGGCTGGGGTGAGAGGAGAGGCAGAGAAGCCAGAGGGGACCCGATCTGAGCCTTCCAAAAGAAAGAGGCTGGGGGAAAGTGTGTGTGCTACAGCATGGCTCTTTGCCTGGCTTCCGTGGATGACTCTGCTTAACAGTTTAAAAAAGCCTCTAAAAAAGCACCCTCTACTATGACGCAGGAGAATTGTGTGCCTCACCTACGTCAGGAATTTTTAACTCTTGCTTAACTCTGCTCGAGTGATCATAAAACGCCTAAAGTCAGACTAGATGAGGCATGCAGTTCTCCTGCCTCATAGTAGAGGGCGCTTTTTTAGAGGCTTTTTTTAACAGTTAAGCAGAGTCATCCACGGTGAGGCAGCAAGTAGCTCAGCCTTTTCTTTTTACATTTTTTTTTTCTTTTCATGATGAGAGCGGTGAGGCTATGCCTCACTTGCCTCACCTGACTGCACGTCACTGGTCAAAACTAGTAATAAGAATACAGTTATGGTTAACATTCCTTGGCTTTTGCCATCAATTCATTCTCTTCATGTCCTGCAAGTAATAAATCACACATTAGAACAATTCGCTGATAAAGCACTTGTAATCTGTCTCACATGTGACCTGCATCTTATAATCAACCTCTCTTCTCCTTTCTTCATAGTGCAGCATTCCGATTTAAATCCCACATCAATCTAGTGGGCTGCAGCTCATGAAAAGTTGCAGTTTTTAATCAAATGCTACCAGTCTCTTCCTGATTAACATAGCTCTTTTTCCACAATGAACCCAGTACAGTTCTTGGTACTGAGGTCTTAAATGCCTAGATAGCTATCCAATCAGATTTCTACTAGAAAATCTTATTTAATATCTCCTCTGTCTTTCTGCAATTGCCGTTACTATTTTTTCTTAATGTTTTTATTTGTTCACAGGGGTGTCCTTCCAGCGTCAGTTTTGGTTGCTTCTTTTTGCATTGTTACTCAACTAGAGGTTTATTATTAAAGCTACAATATGTATGTATGTATTCAATTTAATATACTATATTATCAATTTATTATATATCTCACATGTATAACTCTGCTTGGCTCACATAGTTAAAGCAACACTCAGAAGAAATTAACAAAATCCAAATAAAAACAATGATATATAAAGCATGTTAAAAAGCAAAAATCAATGGCAGAGTTACATTTCCTTTATAACATTCAGTCTTTCTATTGAACAGGTTTTACACTGAAGTCAGATCCCCAAGTACAGAGGCAAAGCCATATCTGAAACACCAATAGAAGATTCATTTAGTACAGTAAGAGCTGTGGCACAGTGGTTAGAGTGCAGTACTGCAGGCTTCTTCTGCTGACTACTGGTTGCCAGCAGTTTGGCAGTTTGAATCTCACCAAGCTGAAAGGTGACAGCCTTCCATCCTTCCAAGGTGGGTAAAATGAGGACCCAGATTGGTGGGGTATGCTGACTCTGTAAACAGCTCAGAGAGGGCGGTAAAGCACTGTGAAGCAGTATATAAGTCTAAGTGTTATTGCTATTTCTTAACTATTCTCAAACATAGATTTTGCCTGTTTTAGTGTTCACATACATGGTTTGTAGAATACACTAAATTGGATAATTTCAAATATAACTCTCAGGGGTGGGCTTCAATTTTTTTAGCAAGGGTCCTCTGCCTGGTTGCTGCCTGGCGTGGCCATGGCGGGCATAGCCAAGTCGGCCTCCTGCACCACGGTGGGAGGGAAGCATTTTTGCCCTCCCCGGGCTCCAGAGGCTTTCCCCAAGCCTCCAGGAGGGCAAAAATGCCTCCCCAGGCTCTGGAGGCCCTCTGGAGTTTCCAGCCTTCAGGAGGGCAAAAATGCCTCCCCAGGCTCTGCAGGCCCTCTGGAGTTTCCAGCCTCCTGGAGGGCAAAAATGCCTCCCCAGGCTCTGCAGGCCCTCTGGAGTTTTCCCCAAGCCTCCAGGAGGGCAAAAATGCCTCCCCAGGCTCTGCAGGCCCTCTGGAAGCCCTCTGGATTTTCCAGCCTCCAGGAGGGCAGAAATGCCTCCCCAGGCTCTGCAGGCCCTCTGCAGGCCCTCTGGAGTCTCCAGCCTTCCCGAACTTCCTGTAGGCCCATTTTTTGCCCTTCTTCAGCCTTCGTGCACGTTACCTGCATCCAAAATGAGCCACCTGGGAGGGGCATGGTGGGGTGGACAGGTCAAGGCCAGCCAGGATTGGGATTTGGGCAGTGACGTGCAGTCAGGTGAGGCAAGTGAGGCACAGCCTCACCACTCTCATCATGAAAAAAAAAGTAAAAGGAAAAAGCTGAGCTAGTTGCTGCCTCACCATGGATGACTCTGCTTAACCTCACTGGTGCTCTCCCTCCCCAAGTGTAGTGACTTCCTCCCCAGGCCCCCATTCATTTCTCTCTCTCACACACACAGCTGGATAAAACTATATAAAAATCTAGCCCAGCTTCACTGATTACAAGTTTGAAAAGGCAACGTGGCTCCATCTGCAATCAAACTACACTTGGGGAGGGAGAGCACAAGCGAGCACTGAGGAGACCACAGGAAGAGGCAGGAAGCCAGGCAAAGAGCCATGCTGTAGTACACACACTTCCCCCCAGCCTCTTTCTTTTGGAAGGCTCGGCTCGGCTCCCCTCCGGCTTCTCTGCCTCTCCTCTCACCCCAGCCTGCCAGCAGGAGGTGGTGGGTGGGCTTTATTGTGTTCCAGGCATTTCCCACCCAGACAGCAGGCTGCATTTGCAATGGTGGAGGTGTTTGGGAAAGGCAGCAGGGGAATGGGGGGGGGGGGAATGGCAGAGGAGCTGCTTTCAAGCCACTAGAAAAGATATCCAATCCAACTTTTGTGTGTGTGGGGGGTTTGTTTGAGAGTGAGTGAGAGAGGGAAGGGGTAGGAGAGATAGTCCAATCCAACTTGTGTGTGTGTGTGTGTGTGTGTGTGTGTGTTTGAGAGAGAGGGAGGAAGGGAGAGAGGGAGGAAGGAGGGGAAGGAGAAGAAAAAGAAAAAGAAGGAGCAAAGGAGAAAAACAAATGCTGTTGCTTTAAATTGGAACTGAGCATGCCTGGCTGTGGAATTCTGGGAGTTGAAGTCCACAAGTCTAAAAATATTTGAAACTCAGCACTGTGTCAGTGCCTCACCAGTCATAAACCTCACCGCACGTCACTGGATTTGGGTGTTCTCTGAACTGCAAAGAATCTTAGCTAGAGATTCTCCTGAACCCCTGCAAACCTCCAGCAGCCCACCCCTGTACTAAGATATGAAGTTTATATTTTATTAAACCAAGATCAAAAATTCATACTATGGCTTAGTTTAATGTCTTAATTAGGTTGTTGAGTCAATATTTTCACTGAAGTATCTCTTATAACTTCAAATTCCATTTTTTGGTCAGCACTAAATCTCTTTTTATCCACAGGCTTGTCACTTTTTAAGAATTCTAGTGGCACCAAAAAAATCCCACTTGAGTTCCATAAACTAATTACCAGTGAATATGCATAACAGAGGAATTGAAAAGGTTAGCGAGTTAAGAATTACTGTTCCAGAAATTATGCTGATTCTCCCTCCTAAGATTTTTCATTTGGTATGATTGAGTGTTGGACTGTAATTACAAGGTAGTCCTTGATTTACAACTGACTTACACTTAGCAACCATTCAGAGTCACAATGTGACCTCCCCAGGAATTCTTTGACCCATCTCCAAAGTTCTGAGGCTAGTCCTTCCCACCACAATGATGTGACTCCAATTCAGATGCTTGGCAACCGGACTGCATTTACAGTACATCCTTTTACAGTATCCTGAGGTCATATGATTGCATTTTACAACATTTACTTTCATTTTTTGGCAAAACCAGCCAATAGCAAACAAGTGTGGCTTTTCATTGATACACGCTATCCAGCATCAACCTGTATGAGTTGGGTAGGCATATAAATTTGATAAACATTTTATGTCAAATTTGTGAGCAGAGGGGGAAAGAAATGACCCCTCCAACTTCCTCCAGACGTTTCCAGCAATTTCTTTTTCTTAGGAGCCATGGAGCTAATCATGGAAACTAATTGCCATGGCCTTTTGGCAAAGAATTTGTAAAAGTTATCTGCAATTTCTTAACACCAATAATGGCCTTTCTCCAGTGCAAATAAACCTTCAGCCAAATTATTTCCTTCAGACTTGCAGGTGTAGTTATAGGTTAAATTCCTCCCTTTTATTTAGGATCCTAATAATTATCTAGTTGTCATCCCCCCAGCTGATGCTATTTGCATTTGTTTTTCATCCCCCCCACCCCCACCCCCGATTAGCACCAGAATATCTAGGGCAGCCCAGAGGGTGGTTTAATGCATTACATGAAACATGTTACTTGATAGTGTTATTTAACAGCATAAAGGCAGACCAAGTTTAATTTCTCATTATGTTGTGCATGAATCATCCAGTTAAATGATTATTTTCCCCCTTAACCATAAGTTATAGGCTTGATATAACTACATAATAATATTTTGCAACCTGTCTTATTACAGGTGCTAGGAAACAAGATTATGCCTTCCTGCCAAGTGCATTTGTCATTCCAGAAAAATAAACACTTTAAGGTGTAACTAATTTTACTGGTTATTGAAGGTGTGATGACAGTAGTTACTCCTAGACAGGAAGAATATAGCGAAGAGGAGTGAAATAGAAATTAATATATATTAAACTATGAATCCTGATTGGTACCCCTTCAGATGGATATTCTGTTTCTCCAGTTCAAAGTTAGAAAGGTGTGAAGTTTGTCAAATAATTGAACAAGTTTGTAAAGCCTTTTAGCTCAAACATGTATTATTATAGCTCATCTGTTCATCCATCAAATACTCTCCTCTCAAATTATTAATTGTAAATTTATAAATAAAAGCCTCAGTAATGTTAAGTTACAAAATTACCATTATTGGTTGATGCCTGATCTCAAACAAAGCTAAATCTGAGCCATGGTGGTGTGGTGGTGCAATGATTAGAGTGCAGTACTGCAGGCTACTTCTGCTGACTGCCTGCAATTTGGCAGTTCAAATCTCACCAGGCTCAAGGTTAACTCAACTTCCATCCTTCCAAGCAGAGGTGGGTTGCTCCCTGTTCGGCCCAGATCAGGTGAACCGGTAGTAGCAGCAGTGGGAGACTCGACCCACATGCGCAAAAGCATTGTGTGCACGAATGAACCAGTAGAAAAAAAATGGAAACCCACCACTGCTTCCAAGGTGGGTAAAATGAGGACCCACATTGTTGGGAGCAATATGCTGACTCTGTAAATCACTTAGAGAGGGCTGTAAAGCACTGTGAAGTGGTATATAAGTCTAAGTGCTATTGCTATTGTTAAATAAGATTGGTACTGATTAATGCTTAGATAGGATACCAAAAAGAAACCTCAGATCTTTAAGCTAGATTGGCCAACTGAAAAAGATGGCAATGGCAAAACACTTCAAAATTGTTGCAAAGACCACATAAAAGTATCATATGTTCACCAGAAGTCAAATTCAATTCAAGGGGGCAGTTACAAAATATCACTTGCACTAAATTAGCAGTGAAAGTGAGGGTAGTTTAATCAAAAGTAAAGAACAATTGTTACCATCCTAGAGAAGAACATTCCCCCCCCCCCCAAAAAAAGCTATAGAGATGAATATAACTAATCTCTTGCCAGTCAGCAAGGATTTATCAAAAAGAAAGTAGGGCAAAAAATTATACATCAGTATAAAAGAGGCCATATGCATAAACACTAGCTACATGTTCTCACAGTAGCAAATGAAACTGCAATCTCATCTTTTAAATTTTAATTAAATTAAATGCTTCAAGGGATAACCTGATAGAATGATGGGTTATCTATCTCTTACTCTGTGTAAAGAATGAGATGAATACATCCCAAGCAATTTTTGAGAAAGTTGCTTACAGTTTGAATTTACCATATGTGATTGAGAACTATACATATATAAAAAGCTACTTATTAAGTGGGGAAAAAGTTTTTGAATAGATTTATGCAGATCAGCCATGGTTAGATTCAAATCAGAAATTCAAAGAGGGCATGTTCAATTTGAGTTTGTGATTTAAGATTCAGTGGTAATCAGATTGATTGGATTTTGGGATCCAAACATAGAATTCAAATAAGAATATGACCATGGGGTATCATGTGGAAAATTCCAAATGCCTAAAATCTGTGTCATTTTTGGCAGAATAAGATGTAAATAGTAGGAAGAGATCTACCAAGTTTCAGTTAGAGATTTTCATGGATTTTAATTTAGCAACATTTTGAAAAATCGGCTGTACATATTTTAAAAAGAAGATAGCATAACAGTCCTCAAAGTAGCAAATAACAGTAGAGAAACTGATCACATGACTGCCAAAAGTACCCCCTGCCAATATAAAAGGGCAAAAATTTTAAAATTATATGAAAACTTAGTTTTTAAGTTTTCACTTTGTTTTTTAGGAGTGCCATATACTGATGCTTTGCTGCCTCTGGTCACTGGAAATTTTGAGATAGCAGGAGGTCTGCTAGACCTCAATGGGTTAAATGGCAGGACAGGACACATTGGAAATATTTGATCTCTTGGTAGAACTTGGAAGAATTAAAAGTTGACTTGTCCTTCTGGGATAATATAAGGTTGTGGTCTTTAATCACCAGGGGTTCTGGGTTCTGGGAATTTGGCATAGTTGATTATTAAAACTTTATTCCACCTGACCGGATAATTAAATGACTTTTAGTTGTGGTTTGCTGGCAATATTCTGTGTTAGTTAGGAGAGATAGCAGAAGCAATAAGGTATAAGCCACAGAAATAGACAAAGGTATAATAAAAGATACTGACATTGGTATTTATAGCATTCATATCTCCCCCTCCTCCCTCCCCTGTTTTTAGGGCATGAGCATGGTAATGTGGCACATTGTCAAGAGATCTTTAGTTGCGTTGACTGTAAAAAATAAAGTTAGCCTTGAACAATTATTCAACATATGGAGAGGTGTATTGAATCCCTAGTTCTGTTGGCTGGACTAGCATACAGGTGGGACATCTCAGAAGCAGAAAAGAGTTAAAAGTGTGGCTTCCAGATAGTCACATTAAAGAAGCTAAAAGACAGGAATGTGAATGAAGCTAAAGCAATACTAGCTTTGCCACCCAATAAGAACTCTGATAGACAAAAAATCTAATAAAACGAAAAATCTCACTGGCTGATTGCTATGGCGATTTCAGGATGCATCATGCCTCTCAACCCTGTCAAAGGTCTCTGTATATAGAATTGAAATTTCTAAATGTAAATTGTAATTAAGGATCTGAGAGAAGCCATTCCATGTCTGAATTATTTTGCAGCCATTCTGTTGCATTAAAGCAGGTCTAACTTTGATCTGTGAATCTGCTTGATTGGGCAATTCAATCAAATAATCTCTTAGACGTTTTGCTTAGCTCTAGGATTGGGGACTTCTATTTGTGCCTGTGGTGCACAACATATAACATGATGGTTATAGTCTACCATATTTGAAGAATAATAGGGATCTCTTTCAATCTTTCCTCAATGATTTCATTTCATTTTATTTATTTAATTTAATTTAGACCCCCTCCCCCTACTCTAAACTGACTTTGGATGCTTTGAGTTTGTAAATATGAAATGGAATTATAAATATATTCAGGTTAACACATTGAGCAGCATTATCCACGGATGCATTTGAAGAATGCCTGAAAAAACAACTTTCTCTAATAGAGGAGTCTTTGCCCCTTCTTTGTCCTTCAGTTTTGAAAATTTAGACTTTTCTATATCCCTACAGTTTCTTAATTGGGATACATGTGTGTTAATTCAATTAATTCCATATAAAACCTCAATTTTCAAGTTTTTAATCAAAAATTCATGCCTCCTAATTCATAATAAATCCAGGCTAAAAACAAATAAGGTAATATGTGATTGTTGTGATTGCCATTGTTGTCATCATCAGGCTGAGAATCTTTCGCTTACTACCACAGCTCTGGGTTGTACAAACTACGAATGGCAGTGTCTTTCAGGGTCCCCCCCCCGCATTGTTCAAAATCTGCTCATATTGTTTTTAAAAAAATTAAAAGATTTTTAAAAATCATATTCCTAACATAAGGGTTTTTGTTTGTTTCTTTAAAGTTTTGGTTATGCATCCTAATAAACCTTCTTAAAAACTTTCATAAATAGTTGCATTTTGGACAGTGTTTTTCTGAATATTAAGCTTTTTAAAAGTTAGAAGAACAAGAATTTTGAAATTTGGTAGATTTGATGTTTTGGGCAAATGTAAAATTAGCTAAGGTAACATAAAGATGCAAAATGAATTATTATTTTTTCTTTATTCATTTTCCAGTCTATTCCATATTCATTTCCAGCTTCTTTTTATAGAAGAAATGTTCACTATAACATTTCTAAAAACAATCCCCAAAACCCTTCTGCAACGGATCGTCTGTCATTCTTCTAAACCTTAGGCAAGTGCCAAATCTACAATTTAGCAAGAAAAAATGTGGGCAGTTTTATGTCCTGTGAGCATGCACATGTAAAGAAAAAAAAAGAAAGGTTTTTTTTTTCCCTCCCTCCATCTCGGGTAACTCCTGGTATGTTGGTGCATTAAAGATGAGAAAAAAATACAGTTAATGAGTCATTGTTCTGTCAACATGTGGCATTCGATCATGGTGTCCTAGTAGGATTTCAGCAAGTAATTAGGAGATGGATACAAGGATAATTGGCACATTTGTTTTTTTGTCTGAAGTCCTGTGGTAATCACTTAAGCTAATTCATTCTGCAGGTAGGAGTGGTAAGAGAAATTCCATCTCAGACTTTTGTGCTCACAGTTTGCCCAGTTCATTGAGAGGGATGTTTCATCTCTTTCCAGTATGCAGTATTCATTTTGCCTAACAAGAAGCAAGGCCTTTCTGAATGATCATGTTGCAACTTGCTGGTGAAGAGGTTTCTCATTGGGGAGAGAACAATTACCACATCACTGCAAACATCAAGGCAGACATGATGTAAAAATTAACAATTTTGGGGGGCTAATACTTGGGCTTTATGTAAACTCACAGACAATCCTATGAGGCACTCAGAGTAGATTATAAGTTTGAGCAAAGCTAGAAAATTGCTGCCATTATACTGTTATTATTAACACCTTGTAATTTGCCCTGGGGAATACCAAAGTTCTCTCTCCTTATTTGGCTTTAATGAAGGAAAATTGCTACCTTTGCAAGTTGGATGGCGCCCGCTCTGATTAGCCTTAAATACAGAGGACTATTATTTTGAAAATGCTTGTTGTTGGAGGAATATTAGTTTTGCATAGGGCAGAGAGGAAAGCTGATGAGATGTGGTTGAAGTTCTTTCTTTTCTGGGCCATCAGAAAAATGAGTCAGATGTTTCCTTCAGTCCTGGTCCTGCTTTAGAGCTTATCAGTGGAAACCATACAAAGGGGCTTCAGCCGGGACCCACTTCAGT
This sequence comes from Natrix helvetica, assembly GCF_964273705.1. Classification (NCBI taxonomy): domain Eukaryota; kingdom Metazoa; phylum Chordata; class Lepidosauria; order Squamata; family Natricidae; genus Natrix; species Natrix helvetica. The sequence continues at coordinate 272,248,435 of NC_138548.1, read as the reverse complement.
TTTGCGGCAGAAAGAACCAGTTGTCAAACCGGCTTATTCTATCAGTGGAAGTGGTAATTGTCCCAATGGAAATAATTTAATTAGAGCTTTGAGAGTCATCCCAGTGGAGTGAAGTTTGCTCTGAATTAGCACTCTCTAATAAAATAAAACCATTTATATATGTCCCGGAGCCTGTTTTTGAACCTTTTGATGCTCTTATAGCTAACATCTTTCCAGTGTATTGAAGCCAAGATGTGTTTTTTTTAAATCTTTTCTATACATGAGTAATCATTCCCTCCCACAGCCTGTACGTTGTCATTAATGTCTCTGGGAAAAAGTGAACTTTAAAGAAAATCCAAGTTTGATCTTATGTATAATTAATTCATATTGTGATAGCGTTGGAAGAAGTCTTTTTCATCGCTGTCATCTTCTTTTGACATGTAATGACTTAGCTACTCATTTCCCCCTTCATTTGAGCTCCTGTGACCGCTTAATAACTCATGCCAAAGCAGAGCAGGTTATGATGTTTCCTCCACCTACCTTCCAGGGAAGGTGAAGGTGTTGCCTCTCATACTTAGACAAATTACTTCAAATAATGACTTTGTGAAAAATTAGTCAGTCATAATTGGAAAATCCTATAGATAAATACCAAAATAAAAGGAAAATAAAGAGTAAATGTTATCATTTTTATGTTTGAAGGCTTCAAGGGGCTTATCATACCAATCTAAGACCTACAACTAGCAGCAATATTGTGGGACTATGATAGCAAAACTTTTCCATGGATCAAAGATTCAAAAAAAAAAAAACCTTAGAAATTTTAGTTGATTACTTATAAATGGAAATTGTATGTTGTAAAGACAGAAATGTTTAAAAAATACTACAAATTACCGGTATGTATAAAAGTTGCCATTCATTGTTAGGCAGAACCATTTGTATTTATTTATTTGTCTATATCAGAGTTCTCCAACCTTTTTGAGTTGGCAGCCTGGAACGGGGTGGGGCTGGGGGTGGGGGGTGGTGCGGAAGGGGATGGTTTTATGGGAGGGGAAGGTACATGCATGTTGACGAGCACCTGTTGCTCAGGTGAGTGAGACCACAAGACCTTGTGACACGCACATGAGTAGGGCTGTGTGTGCACATACGTGGACATTCCAGGTGGCTGCTCACATGGCCCAGTTGCAAATATGCCATGGACCAGTAGTAGGCCGCGGTCCATAATTTGGGGACCCCCTGGTCTATATCATCCCCTTGTACAGATGGAACCAGAACCAAAATATCTTATAGAAAAAAAGTTCTTTTTAAATTTTGGTTGCTCTAATTAAAAACTATCTTTAGAACAAATTCACTATATATATATGCCTATCTTAGAGGAAAAGATGATTAAAAAAAAACTACCACATCAGGTGCAAGTTCTGTTTGCTAAAGAAAATATGGGGTGTGATCTTACAGAAACAAGGTAGAACGAGCAAAAAGTGAACCACCAACACATACACACTGGGAGTCTTACTGGGTCTTTCATAAATATTAATTATAGAATTATGAGAATATATAAGATAAGATAACCTTTGTTGAAATTTTTTACTCTGAGCACACTGGCACACATTAATAATAATACTTTATTTGTCAGTGCACAGCATATGTAGAATGAGATTAGTTAAGATTAAAAATGTAATTCTGTCACCTGCTCTTAAAAGAAAGTATAAATATACTCATACTACACATATGCACGATATGTATGTGTGTGTGTGTGTGTGTGTGAAGTATATATATGTATGTACACACACGCGCACACACACACACACACACACACACACACACACAGCGCTATGAGCATCTCTCATTGGTCTGACAGAAGGAAGTGAACTAACAATAATCTTTTCTGCTGTCCTCACCACTCTCTGCATTTACTTCCTGTCCAAAGCAATAATGCTTCCAAAGCAGGCAGTAATGCAATATAACAAGATGCTCTTGATCATCCCTGTATAGAAAATGGCAAGGACATGGGAGAGGAAGATGTACTTTTCTCATATGACACAGAAAATTCAGGTGCTGCTGTGCCTACTTCGCCACTGTTGAGCAACCAAGCTAACCTATTCGTTAGCTGCACACCCAGAAACCTGATGCTGCTAACCACCTATGAGATATGAGTTGGAAGACACCTTCTGGGTCATCTATTTCAACCTGTGTTCAGGCAGATACCAATCAAATGGCCATTAAATTCCTGTTTGAAAACATTCAGTCTATCATTTAGGCAAATTGTTCTACTATCTAGCAGTTAAGTAAGGAAATTCATCTTAATATTCAACCCAAATCTCTTGTTTTTATGTCATTATTGTTAAAATGTTGCCCCAGGCACTATAGTCAAGTGTACAGCAAAACAAAACCAAAAATAATGCCTGGAAATAAGTTATGAAAAAAGTTGTAAAATTCCGATAGGACCATTTATTTAATGATTGCTTGAAATTATGATGGCATTGAAAAAAGTGACTTACCACCAGTCCTCAGTCTTATGATAGATGCAGTGTGCCAATAGTCAGTTGATCAAAATTCAGCTGTTTAGTAACTGGGATGTATTTGTGATGGTTGCAGTGGCCAGGGTCGTGTGATTGCCCTTTGCAATCTTAAAGGTTTAAACCAGTTGTATAAGACAACTTTAAAATGGAGATTAATTGGCATTAAAATTAGTTCATTATGACTATATCTACTTTATCTCTGAGATACTCATGGATGCACATATGATTTTGATTTCATTCTCACAACAACTTAGGTTGAAATAGGAAAAAGTGAGTCTTATGAGTGAGGTTGGCTTTGATTCCCAGCATGCACAAGTCTTAACTCAGTACTCAAAGAAGATAGTCCTGTCAATAGCAATCAGAGAGAAGGATTATGTATAACTGATGTGTGAAGAAGCATGATGTTTCTGAATTCCAGTTTTGGGATGGGTGGAAAGGGCAAGAAATTATCTTCTGCGCTCTGTGATTTTTCTTATAATTAGGATATCCTGAATGTTTGATCTAGCCCAGCACATTTTTCTTCTCATATATTTCTTAAGGTGAGCAACTTGATTATATGTAGAATTGGTCATTCCCCTGCCACTTGTTTTAATTAACATTTTTTTAAAAGCAGGTAAAAATAAAGGTTTTTTTCAGAGTGAATTATGCTAACTATGCAAATTAATTGCTACAAATTAAATGTTAATTCAAAATTTGATCTAAATATGAGGATTATAAAACAGGATATAATTGGTAAAAGCAATAAAAACAACTAGACAATATTAAAATAGTTTTAAAAAGCTAAATTTTCCAACTTCCAATAAGGCTGATTTTTTGTGCCATCTTAATTGATTTTTCTCTCTCTCTTTTAAAATGAAATGCAGATTGCAAAATATGTTGCATGTTTTAAATCTAATGGGTCTAGACTTTATATGGCATAGCACAAGAAACTAAACAAATTTAAAGGTATAAGAGCACAAAATGTAACCAAAGCCATGCTAGATTATGCCAAGACCTAATTTTAGTCCAACATTTTGTTTCCTCCGTTCCTAAACAGATGCTTCTAGGATGCTCATGAACAAAAATGGTGATATATATACTCTCTCTATCTTTTGTTCTTGGTATTTGCAATTGGTATTTTGAAAGATGCCATTTCCAATCAAAGGAGTGTTCAAAACTAATCATTTTATCTTGTCCCCTTTTAAAGCAAGCTTTATCTGTAGCCATCAGAGTAGAATTATGGAAGTGGAAGGGACAGTAAAGATCATCTAGTCCAATCATCTAATATGCAAGGAAAAACAATGAAGCCACTGGTGTATCAAATCTCTTCTTAAAAACCTCCAGAAATGCAGTTCTCACAAACACAGTTTCAACATACTATAGTTCTTAACATCAGGAAGTTAATATGAAACTAAGGTAGTTGTAATGTACACCTATTATTTCTGATCTTTGTTTCAATAGCAGTGGAAAACACTTTCTGATCATCTTCCCTATTTCTTCCAGTGTTCAGGCTGAACATACCACTTTCCCCCTCTGTGTCCATATGGGTTATGTTCTCAAGCCCTTGTGTCATATTTATCACCATGTTCTGAATCTGTCAATATCCTTCTGGAGATATAGCTCCAGATGTCTTTGATGCAGTATTTCTTCTGTTGCAAGCCATTTCTTTGTTAGCTATTCTAGCAGCTGCTGACCTAAACTCTTCTGTGATGTAGACCTTCAAAGAATCCTCCAATGTATAATTATCACTATAAAGGGTGAAATTCAGCAGGTTCTGACAGGTTCTGGAGAACCGGTAGTGGAAATTTTGAGTAACTCGGAGAACCAGCAAATACCACCTCTGGCTGACCCCAGAGTGGGTGGGAATGGAGATTTTGCAGCATCCTTCCCTGCCACGCCCACCAAGCCATGCCCACAGAACCGGTAGTAAAAAAAAAAGAATTTTACCACTGCTACAGGGTACCTCTTAATCTTAATATTTTGCAAGAGGAGAAAAAGTCCCTGCCCACTTTCTCCATGCCACATATGATTTGTTTGCTTTGATCATGTTGGCCCTTAGTAGTGTGTATGTGGGTACATGAGCACTAAACTCGAGAAACCCAAACTGTTTAGCTTTTTCTCACAAGGAACAGGTTTGACATCCCAATCTTTTTGATTTTCCCATTCTACTTATTTTCTAGCTCTATTTTATACTGTTTTGAATGAGGTGCCCAGAACTATATACAGTACAGGTCTGAGCATCAGCCAATTGCCACTGGTCCTCAGATTCAATAGCAATTCCAAGTACTACACACGGTTTCCTCCAAGCCTGAAGTAGAGCTAAGCTTGTACATACTGTATATCTGAGGAATTGCTCTAAGGTCTAGTGTTAAGACTGCAGGCTTGCATACCTGAGTACTAATCCTTTCCCTAAGATCACAGTCCAAAAGTTATATATTGTTTACTCTTTTCCTTCCCATTAATTGTGATGATTGTGAATATCATCAGCTTCATTATTGGGTTTGGCGCCTACAACACTGTTGGCAATGAGCACATTTTCAGTAGTAGTAATAGTCCCAGTAGTTCTAGCAGTAGTAATAAGCATAATGAGGCAGGATGTAGGTAATGAGTTTTACTAAACAAGTCTCAAGGACTAATGTTGACCAACAGCCCGATGTGGATTGCTGCCTAATGACAGTAGGAAGATTGATCTTGAGGGCAGCAGATATCCTTAACTTTGATCTTGCTGTGCTATCTGAAAAACACTCTTGTGGCACACATTTGCTGATTTGCTAAGCCTAGAAATACCTATGCTTTTGCACCAAGGAAAGGCACTTTTTCTCTTCTGGCATCCATTCATACCATGAAGGATGCCTGGACTCTCTAGGATGACTGAATGAGCCTCAAAAAAAGTCCATTTTTAATTATTGCTCAGCAAATTATGAAGTAGGTTAGGATTGTAATATGTGAGTGGCGACAGCTGTTGCCAATTTCTTTTGTTCTGGATGACAAAACTTTGCTTCAAACAAGCTTCAGCTAGAAAACATGTTTTGGGAGGGAAAAATTATGAAACCAGAAAAAGAACACCTCTGTAATGATAGGTGTTTTCTTTTTTTTGGCACAACTTAAAATTATATTATAGGATAATAGAGCTGTAATGACTATTAGGTAAGGTGATCTGTTTTTCTACTCAGTTTTTAACACTAGACTAATAGTTGGAAAAGCTAAGATTATACTGTGGTTATTACTTGTTTTGCTTCCCTAATGGGCAATAAATAGTTGAACTGTTCCTAATTTTTTTAAATTGAGCAGTGACAGTCTGGGTCAGGTTTAAATAATCCACTGTAGTTGCACATTTTTATTTCTTCTGAAGTGAAGCTTCCGCTCCAAATAGGTTTGCCCCAGTCAGAGGAAAATCTTCCCCAAGTAAAATTACACCTAAGGAAGGAAAGAGCGAGCAGTGCAGTGGTGCTCTGTTGAAAGTCACATGGCGTGTGTGGAAACGATCTGTTTTCTATTATACAATTGCCTTTTTTGGTGGCTGACAATTTCTTTTTTGCACCTCACCAAGAGCTTAGGAAAAAGCGTTATGTGGGAGCGTCTCACAGAAGGATTATTTCAGGAAGCAGGAGTAGTTGGCTGTAGAAGGATGGAAAGATATGTAATGTACATATATTAATTTGGAAATGCACCAAATGAAACTGAATATTTTTTTTTAAAAAAATGCCCTGAGAAAACACAGAAGCGTCTTTGGGGAGGCTTCTTGGGGGAAAGTTTTTTTGGCTCAGTCTCACAAGGCTCACCAGGAGCTGGGAAAGGTTTCAAGGTTGATGCTAACAAGGTCACTCCTGCCTTTGGTGAAGCATTTTTACTGGAAATATTTTAAGAGTCAGCTCCTGCAGCTTTGAAAAGACTCCAGTGTATAAAAAAACAAGCAAGCAAACAAGCAGCATTGCTACTGCAAAGTAGCAACTGCAATAGAGCCCAGTAAACTGGGAGGGAACCTCCAGCTACAATTTAAGCAATTCCTAGATAAAAGGCAGATCTACAGAACATTTGTCACTTCAGATGGATCAAAAAAAACAGGCAGCCCTCAACTTACAACAGTTCATTTAGTGACCGTTCAAAGTCACAACAGCACTGAAAAAAATGACTTATGACCATTTTTCACACTTACGACTGTTGCAGCATCCTCACAGTCACGGGATCAAAATGCAAATCCTTGGCAATTGGCATGTATTTATGATGGTTGGAGTTGACCTGGATCAACTCCAACTGATCAACTTTTGTGACCTTTGGACCAGCAAAGATAATGGGGAAATCAGATTTACTTAACAACCATATTACTAAATTAACAAGTGCAATGATTCACTTAACAATTTTGGCAAAAAGGTCGTAAAATGGGGCAAAGCTCATTTACCAAATGCCTCACTTAGTAACAGAAATATTGGGCTCAATTGTGATCGTAAGTCAAGGGCTACATGTATCTGAAATTGCTCATGAAAAGATGACATATTTTACTACGAGCCTATTATCAATATGCAGCTTTTCAGCAGATTCCTATCCTTTCGGGGATCCTTTCTAAGGAATATATAAGAAATATATAAGCCAAGTCTTCTGTCTGGCCACACAGCTTAGTGACAGTACTTTAAATGTGAATATGTTCCATATTTTAAAATATAAATAGCACTTAGATTTATATACCACTTCACAATGCTTTACAGCCCTCTCTAAAGTGGTTTACAGAGTCAGCATATTGCCTCCAACAATCTGGGTCCTCATTTTACCCACCTCGGCAGTCAGCAGAATTAGCTTGCAATATTGCATTCTAACCATTGTGCCACCATGGCTCTTGTGGTGTGGTATACCATACTGCAGGGGTGTCCAAACTTGGCAACTTTAAGACTTGCGGACTTCAACTCCCAGAATTCCCCATGCTGGCTGGGGAATTCTGGGAGTTGAAGTCCACAAGTCTTAAAGTTGCCAAGTTTGGACACCCCTGCCATACTGTATATATTTTTCTTTACAGAGAAAATTGAAAACTTCTCTATGGTGTAACAGTTCCTATTTTGTAATGCTTTGATTTGTCAATTGTATTTTATCTTCTGGGAACCAGTTTGCCAGAGTGGAGATTAAAAATACCAAGATACAAAACTGGGAGACAGGGAGTTCTAGTCCTGCTTTAGGTACAAATCCATCTGGGTGACCTGAATCAGTCACTGTTTTTCGTGCTAGGAAGCTAGTAGTGGCAAACCACTTCTGAAAATTTTGCCAATAATGCTGCATAAAAAGTAGACTAGATAGTTGCAAGGTTCAAGGAGTCAACACTGACTTGAAGCGTGTGTGTGTGTGTGCGCGCACACACACACACACACACACAATACCTTCTACCAAATTGTATACTCTCAGTGCAGAAATACAGGATAGGATTTAAGTAGAAATAAAAATAGTTTATGTCATGAACCAAACACTGTAAGCATTCCCAAAGTATAGGTACACAATAGTTGTTCTAGAACTATCCTAAATTTCAGTGATTGTTTTTTGTAAGAAATTCAGTGGATGGTACCCATCACGTGCCATGCTCAAATCAGACAGTTTGGTTTAAGGTTTTTCTTGTTTTAAATGTATTTGGGAAATCTCACTATCCAGTTTATGTGAGAAAGTCTCAGCCATTTTATGGACAATAACTACTATATCAGTCTTCAACTTATTCCCCTCCGGATGAGTTGGGGCTTCAGCTCTAAAAATTATGGGAGATACAGTTCGAGGATATTTAGAGAACATCAAGTTCATTTGGGCGAACTACATTGTTAGCAGTTTTCAAACTTTCCTGTTTAGAATTTTTTTAACTGTTTCAAATAAGTTATTATCAATAAAGCTATCAGTTCCAGCAGATGATATAATAGCACAGATTGACTATCATGGTTTAAACAAACCCAAACTGCACTGGAATGTGCTAATATGCCTGTGATTTCAGAGGTCTACATAATTAATTTGTACACTTCCCTACTTTCAGCTGATGGAGAAAAGGGTGTGTAGTGTGCGTGCATGTTGTCTATTTTTGTGTAGGAACTCAATGAAAATAAAATACTTCCATAAAAGTCAACAACAATTATTTTCCAATGACTAAACCTTACCACAGATACAGTAATCCTAACACCTCCTTAGGCACTTCATTAAAAATTACTTTTAAGTAAAGAGTAAACTAGCTAAAGGCTAGACTGGTAATTTGAAAAACATCCTGGAAAAAGGCAGTGGGAACTACTTCTGTCCCACTGCCAAGAAAACTTCATGGATATGTCCCTAATGTCACCAGAAGCTGTCTTTGAATTTAAGAAGACTTTGCTGGTTTAAATTAGGATCCTTTCAAACACAAGTCAGCAATAATGAACAAAGGGCTGCGTAATAAGTTGCATTTTTCTCTTTTTAATTTATATGATAACATGTTGTACTACATGGAGAATGGACATGCATTCAAGAGATAATCTGCTTAACACTTCAATATTATAAAGAGCAGTAATTCTCCAAACTCAGGAGTAACATCCTCCACTTTATTATTCAGGAGTTATTAGCCCAACTCCTTTTGTTAATTTTGGACTCATCCTCTGGCTTTGAAAATCATGAGCCATGGATGTGAGAAGGAAAACCTCTATACAGGTTTTGGGTTTTGAGTTTTTTTTTTTTGCATTGCTCACTCTTGGAGCTATAGTCCAAAAGGACTTCAAAGCATCAGCTTAACGATTGACAACCACAACCATTATTTGTCGATCAATATATGAATGTCAGATATCATAGATCTGTGATAAAGTATAAGTTTGGGTGCTTAGGTTCAATTTCTTACTTCTCCAGTTAAGGGATGGGAAAGACACTGGAAAACCAACCACAGATGGACATGCTTGCTCAGATACAATCAACCAAATCATTTACAGATGTACAGACTGCATTTGCACCTTATGTGAAATTAGGATTATTTTAACTATAGATAGTTTTTATGATGTAGCTGGTCTAGCAGTTAAGACACTGGTCTTATTGAATGGAAGGTTGGCAGTTTGAGAACTAAGTACCACATGATATAGTGAGCTCCCATTTGTGCCTCAGCTCCTGCCAACCTAGCAGTTCCACTTTGGTAGAATGCTAACAGCATTCCAGGTGCTACTGCATATTGTTATGCCAGCCACATGACCATGGAAGTGGCTTGGACAATGCTTGCTTCCTTGGCTACTAAGTGGAGATGAACAGCACCTGCTAGAGTCAAGCAAAACTAGAGAGGGGAAAGCTTTACCTTTTTTTTTAAATGCCAGACAAATGTATGCCTTTTGTAGCATTGGGCTATAAATATTGTATTTTTTTGATTTATTGGCTGCAACTATTTTTACAAAGGATTTTGGGATTCAGTCAATAAAAATAACTCCTAAAGATTGGACATCCCCAATTTTGGGGGGTGATGCAATGGGCATTTAGAATTTTGAGACCATTTTCTTTCACAATGGCTTCTGATGGTGGGTGAAATTCACCTCTCTCCCAAACAATCATTTAGTAGGAGACAAATTAGTGGCAAATTAATATACTTGCTATCCCAACATACCAAAAACTTCCTCTATTTTGTTATACTGTACCTAACATAACATTTCAATTTTACAAATTGAAATAGGCAAGAAAATGGTAAGTGAGCACCTGTCTACCCTAGACAAGTTCAAATCACCAGAACTGGGTGGATTACACCCCAGGGTTCTGAAGGAACTGACAGACGAGATCTCAGAACCACTGAACTATATCTTTCAGAGATCCTGGAGCACTTGGCAACTGCCAGAGGACTGGAAAAGAGCTGATGTGGTTCCCATCTTCAAAAAAGGAAAAAAAAATAGATCCAGGAAACTATAGACCTATCAGCCTGACCTCAATATCAGGGAAGATTCTGGAAAAGATAATTAAACAATGAATTAGCGAGTACCTAGAAGTAAACAAAATAATAGCCAAAAGCCAACATGGGTTTGTCAAAAACAGATCATGCCAGACTAATCTTATTGCATCCTTTGACAAAGTGACAAAATTAGTGGACCAGAGGAATGCCATCAATATAGTTTACTTGGACTTCAGTAAGGCATTTGATAAGGTAGACCATAACCTACTACTAGATAAAGTAGAAGAATGTGGGTTAGACAGCATCACCACCAGATGGATTGGTAACTGGCTGACCAACCGCACTCAACGTGTAGTTCTCAATGGAACTGCATCTACATGGAGGGAAGTATGCAGTGGAGTACCCCAAGGCTCTGTTTTAGGCCCAGTACTCTTCAACATCTTCATCAATGATTTGGATGAGGGAATAAATGGGGAACTCATCAAATTTGCAGATGACACCAAGCTGGCAGGAATAGCCAACACTCCAGAAGACAGGATTAAGATACAGAAGGATCTTGACAAACTTGAACATTGGGCACTATCTAATAAAATGAAATTCAATGGTGAAAATAATAAGGTTCTACATTTAGACAGGAAAAATGAAATGCAGTATAGGTGGTACCTTGCTCAACAGTAGTAACTGTGAGAGGGATCTTAGAGTACTAGTGGACAACCATATAAATATGAGCCAGCAGTGTGCAGCAGCTGCCAAAATTAGCCAACACAATTCTAGGCTATATAAACAGGGATAGAATCAAGATCATGTGGTATCAATACCACTTTATAATGCCTTGGTAAAGCCACACTTGGAATACTGCATTCAGTTTTGATCGCCACAATGTAGAAATATGTGGAGACTCTAGAAAGAGTGCAGAGAAGAGCAACAAAGATGATTAGGGGACTGGAGACTAAAACATATGAAGAACGGTTGCAGGAACTGGGTATGTCTAGCTTAAGAGAAAGAAGGACTAGGGGAGACATGATAGCAGTGTTCCAATATCTCAGGGGTTGCCACAAAGAAGAGGGAGTGAAACTATTCTCCAAGGCACCTGAGGGTAGAAGAAGAAGCAATGGGTGGAAACTAATCAAGGAGAGAAGCAACTTAGAACTGAGGAGAAATTTCCTGACAGTTAGAACAATTAATCAGTGGAACAGAAAATGCCTCCAGAAGTTGTGAATGCCCCAACACTGGAAGTCTTTAAGAAGATGTTGGATAGCCATTTGTCTGGATGGTATAGGGTTTCCTGCCTAGGCAGGGGGTTGGACTAGAAGACCTCCAAGGTCCCTTCGAACTCTGCTGTTGTATTGTATTATATTGTATTGTATTGTATTATATTGTATTTCAGAATCAAAAATAGAAAAATTCAGCCATCCTCCCCTACTAGATACATTATGTTTTTGAGCTCCTAATGGGAAAAAGAACTGGGGTTGAAAAATATTTACTACTTTGGGAATCAATTTTCAAGAGAAGTTGTCATAGAATGTGTGATTTAAACTGCTTTTCCACTGTATCTGAACTTGACCAAATATTTCATGTTAGGTCATTTTAAAAAGAAAACAAAACTAGTAAGTTTGATTCTAAGCTCTATGTTCTGTTCTGATTTATGTTATTTAAAGAAAGCATCTAAAAGCTTTATTTTCACATTTTGTATCTGTCTGGAACTAGATTGGTAAAATTCAGACTTTATACACAGTCTTTTTTTATACATGGGATGTTTATTTATTAGATTTATATATACTTTCCCTTTAGGAGCTCAAGGCACTTACATAGTTGTCCAATACAATGGTGGATGAGTTAATCACATGTATAATTTCCGGAACATCATGATTGCATTACAGAAATAATGTCATGAGGTTTACCATAGGAACTGTGAACTTAATCTGTTTTCATCCAGCCCACGTGATCTTGAAATATAGATAAGGAGAGTGTGAAAAGAAGAACAAAAAGAAAAACTTGTTTGGGGTCAATATTTTCAACAGTCACCACAAATGTATCTCTATATTGTTTACTTAATCCTTTATTTTCTTCCAATTACACAGAGACACTTCTATTATTACTCTTAGAAGAAGAAAAAAATAGCAAACCCAATGCCTATCCAAGAAACACAATTGTTGATCAAATGTCAGTAAAAATACATAAGCAGACTAGCAGTGGTGGGTTGCAAATATTTTTACTACTGGTTTGGGCACACTCCTGTGTGCTTGCGCATGCACGCAATGCTTCTGCGCATGCACTGAAGCATCCAGGCGGGTGGATGGGGCCTCCCATCACTGCCACTACTGGTTCGGCCAAACTGGGCTGAACTGGAAGCAACCCACCACTGCAGCCTAGTCTAAAATATGTTTTTTTAAAAAATATAATAAATCATAAAAATTACTCTCTTTAAAAGAACCAGCTTATAACATTTACTGACTTACGTATGTTAAATGATTTAACAGAATGGAAAAGCACTTTGTACAAAAAAGCAAAATAATCATAAAACATACATGTACAGTATTGAGATTATTCTCCTGGTACGGTAGGTGCAAGAAATTTCCAAACTTTTAAAGTCATAGAATGATTGATTCAAGAAAAATCAAGGTGTCTGGCTGAAACTTTTCCTAGTTGCGAAAGGAGGATTAAAATATTACATGTGGTTGAAACGTCCAGTCAGATAAGAAGCTAAAATGAGTTTGTGGAATCACTCAATTGTTCTACAATAGGTTAAAACATCTCTCAATACCAGCATTCTCTTGCCCAAACCCAACTGGCCCGGCAAACATGTTCAGATCTGACCAGCATTCTTCTACAAAAGAAGATCCCTTTGGCAGAATGTAATAAACACTTAGAAACAACATCTTGTCATCTGACTCAAAATGAGTAAGGCTAATTGTTATAAGGCATAGCTTTGAACCTTTCCTCAGTGCTGCAAGAATGGCTAGCAGCACTGAAAGCTTTCCATTAGATATACTAATTGGATTTAGATCCAGCGCAGTGTATGCCTAACTTGGCCTATTTAAATTGAGAACTTTATGGCCATCCAGATGTTATTTCAATAACATCTGAATGGCCATAAGGCTCTCAACACTAAATATACTTGAGTGGTTTACAAATCAGTGGTGGGAGATGTTGGAATTTGCAGTTTAGAAGCATTTGGAGGTTCTTGATTGCACAACACTGGCCTATATAAAGAATGTGTAGGATATGTTAATTAACCAATGAGTGTCTAGAATGGTATATATGTCCTGTGCTTGAAACAAAAGGCCTGCTGGATTAAAAGTGAGAAATAAAACCAAGGCATGATTTAGAGAGGCACATTAAGCCTACACAAATGAAGGACCAACAGTATTAAGAAGATCCCCGAACTCCTAAGAGCAGCCGGTTAAGTTGCAAAAACTTACTCTCCCAGCTGAAAATTTGAAAGTGTTAGTCCCAGCAATTTTAAAGAGCACCAAGATGGTGAAAGATGGTTTGCTGAAATATCTCTATTCCTTTCAACTCTCAAAGCTTCCTCTCAGAAACAAAGCAAAACTAGTTGAAGGAGCATAGATGCTAATGTTGCAATCTTTCTTTTAGACAGCTGCAACCACTGTGTTGTCTAAGTTACCTGAGTGTGTTTTCAGAATGCTAAAGGTTTAAGTGTGTGATTGCTGAGAAATGCCAGTTTGCAAGTCTCAGCACCCCTCCTCCCTGAGGTGATCTTTTCCAAGGACTAGATGCACCACGTCAAACATCAAGATCTGACATTTGCAACCCTGGGCTGTATCACAAGATGACATATCCGCCTGGGAAATCTTAAGAAAAATGCACCGACAACAGCCGTAGGGGGAAAAAGAAAAAGGAGGAGTCTGTTTAAACCATTAAAAGAACAGCAAGACAAAAATTATTTGAATATATACAGTCACACATGCAAACATTCACAAATATTTATGTAATCTAAATTTTATTTGTGAATGAGTTCAATTATTTGCACTGTTGATTGTTTACACACACATATTGCTTCCCAACAACAAATCAGATTATAAAAGCTTTTGACTTTTCAAGGTTGAACTCCAATCAAGCAACTAGCAAAAACTTTGTGTTTGAGAGGCTAAGAGTTAGCTTCAGTTCAGTGCATGTTACATCCATTTTCATGATCACCTTGCACATTGAATTCATCAAGCAGAGATTACAAAAATATGTGAGTACTTATTTCTAACATAATAGCATAAATCAGATTGTATGTTGAAGCCGGTAAAGTTTAACATTAGCATTTTTATTCATATAAAATAAGACACACAGTTTTAATATAATGTAGTCCAGTTCACCAAATCAGTTATTACTAGGGTTATTTTGTTCTAATCCAGCTGTGGGAAAAAACCATATGCAATAATATACCTTGCACAGTTTTTTGAAACTGTTTCCAGAAAGTGTTGCCACAGTTGTTTGAAACTGAAGCATATATCTTTATGTGCACAATTGCAAAAGCTTAAATCCATTTAATTTTTCTTTCCCGGCTTGTGTAAGTTCTTATATCAAACTTCATATCTAATCAGCTATTGAAACAATAAGTGGCTGTTAGCTATTAGGAAACAGTCATAATAAAGTTCATTTGAAGATTTTCCTGTGGAAAAATCTTCAGAGTGTAATAAGAAGTTCAGCTAAATCATTGAAGTATCACATACGAGATCTGTATCAGGCAACATCTGATTCAAATTATAGATTCAATTCAGAAAACCAATCAAATTCTATTCAAATCATTGATCTGAGAGAATTCAATTTGATATGAACATGTCCTAATCAAATTGTCTGGATTAGACTTGGATTTCCAAACCAATTCAGAACAAGCTGTTCTGCCCATTCACAAAAGTATCAAAATCCTCTGAATCAGTTCAGAGGTATCTGATTCCATGCAGTTTGGTTCAGAAGAGAAGATTCAATATGGGGATGTTATACAATTATGTTTTGCACAGCACTGTTGACTTCTTCAGACTGTAGCTGGGGATAATGAATATTATTGATAGGTGCAATTGATACCTTCTCATACAGGCAACATTAGTACATTGAAAAGAAATATTCTAATATACTGTAGAACTATTCTAATACTAAGAATAGCAATAGGCAACTAAGCAATTGCCTATGTATAGGTAGGTTCATTCTATAGAAAGCCTCTATAGAAGACACTCTCTGGATCTGAAAGTTGAAGATGGTTGTGAAAACGGCTTTGAAGAAGCAGGATAGAGTTTTGATTCTTTGAATTTGACAGGATTGCTAGGGGAGGGGTGGGAGAACGAATAAATAAATGTATCATAAATCAATCCAGAATTTCATTCAAATGAACAGGCTCAAACAGTTATATTTTGAACTTATTATGTGAATCTCAAGCTCCCTTGAGAATGCTGGGAAAAGTTGAAGGAAATAGAAAAGAGAACCAACAAGAAGGTGGATGGAATTGATTATAACAGTAATGAACGCTCCAATGAAAAACTTAAAAGGTCAAGTTGGAAACAGATCATTTTGGTGAGAATCAATACGGCTGCTAAGAGTTAAGAGACTTGACAGTATTAATAATTTATTGGTCAGGGAATGACTTATATAGAGATAGTAGATGGAATTTGCTCTGGAATTGATTGTCTTGTGTCATTTTTTTTCTGCCTTGTGTTCCAGTTGCATTGGATCACAGCAATCTCTTTTTTTTTACCAACATGGATATGGTGGTTGGGAATGAAGGCAGTTATTGGGAAAAGTTTCTGTAATTTATAATTTTTCCCTTACCTGTTTCTGTGGCTTGAAGTTCTTTGCTCCAAGACCTCTAAATGCACCTAATTGTACATAGTTTTTGTTTGTAGCACAACATAGTTAGTAATGCACTACTTATTTTCATTTTGTACTTTTTAATTGTTAACAACTTGCCAAAGCAATGTGGTTTGGTTGAACTAATATGAATTTGCTTTTTTGTCAGAAATCTCTGCACAACCATAATGTGGAATTAAATCTGTGATGTGTTTATTTAATTAGATATTTGCACGCTATTTTTCAGCCCTAGACAGCTATACCAACATGTATCAAGCAATGTGGATCACAAATATCATACACTATGTTTGTGTGACCTTTTAGTCAATTACGTATTATATTTACACAACATACCATGCTTTTTTTCACTTTAATTTGGTTAGGGTTTCCCTTTCTTTGTTCAGATCCAAAAAAAAGGTTTCATTGGTTTTGGCTTTTTGTGGATGTTTTTGCACACTAAAGAACAAGCTAGTTTTTGACTTTCAATGTGCCAACTAGTAAAGCTTCAGACTTATCTTTTAGTGACATCACCAGATGACCTCACAAAAACAAGGGAAAATTTCAGGATTGGTTCTGTAGAACCAGGAAGGAATCAGAATTCCCAGCCATTAACAGGAAATTAAAGCAGTTTTAGTTCCAAAGCTTGATTGTCAGCCACACTAAATCTAAAGATTCTTTGTAACCCAAACTACCTGGACTGGGGCTGTTCATAACATATTCAAACACTTTGCCCCACTCCAAAAAGAGGTTAAAAATCAGGCTGAAATTATTCAAGTAATGTTCTTGACAAAGTTGTTTGCATGTTAAACAACAGTCTATCCATGAATATGAATAAACTAATGTTTGAAATTATCTGACAGGAATACAAATGCACGTATTGGTGAGAACTTCAAATCCCTCCTATTATGAAATCTGAAATGGCCAATGTAAACAGATTGTGTAACACCAGCTTAATATTGCTCAGAACGTTTGCTCCTTTTCCCATCCTCCATAGAAAATGCTGCTACTTGAAAAACTATTAGAAAGATCAAGATAAGATGTGGCACAAACAGGAAAAGAATTGGGGATTATACTTCAAGCCTATGAAGCAATGGAAAAATACAAGGCTGTAGGCAGGGTCATTTTAACACTTTCCAGTTGAAGTAGGATTAGTAGCCAATCATCCTGGGCCAATGAGCTTGATGGTCTGAAAAGAATCTCCAGACCTTGAGGGCTGCCTCAAAGAATGTTGTCCTCTCTGGGACAGTCAAAAGATCACTTTTAGTTAAGTTAGATGTTTAAGTGCTTCAGTCTTCCTTCAGTGAGGGAACCTCATCCACTCTGGTATTAAAATCCTTGTACTGTGGAAGACCCAGCACTCCGACATCAAATATATCCTTCATTCCAAGGTTATTAGGATTCTTCACAAAGCAATTAGGAAAAGAGCTCAGGGAGATTAAAGAGCAGAATGAAATTTTGTTATTGTGACTCAAATAGGCTGGGAATTCGGGGGTGGGGAAGGGTGTAGTTCAAAACTTCGGAAGGTCACCAGATTGAAGAAAGCTGCTCCAGAAGCATTTGTTATGAGTGAGGAGAGATGAGCATCAACTTTTGGACTTGGTGAATCCTGATACCACTGCTGCACCCCACCTGACCCAGGCCACAGGGCTATGCCAGATTTCAAACTGACTGAAATCTAGAGTAGGCAATGTGAGAACTGCGTATTAATAGTAGGAGTAGTAAAACTGAAGAAAAGGCATTCTCTGATGTGTTTCCTTTTTAGAAAGGGAAGAACATTTGCTTTCCAATCAGTTTTTAAATTTTATCTAGCTGACACTCTCAATTTATCCACAGTTTAACGTTAGACAGACTGTAGAGATGGGCTGAAGCATGTAAGAAACTTGGAATAACTATGAATTGTTTTAATATGTGTTTTAGCCATAGTTTATGCTGCCCATCTCTCTTACAAGATGACTCTGGGTAACTTAATTCTTAGAAAAGATAGCTTTTTAAAAATTTTCTTCATTTTTCTTTTCTTCATGCTTTTCTTACAGCATTTCCAGGGATTCCAGTCTACAATTCCTTGCCAATAATCAATATTGAAATGCTAAAGTGAATTTTACCTACAGATATCCGTTTCTGACCGGACGCAGCGTGTGTTGACAGGAGAAGAGAGGTCGACCCTACGCCCCCTTACTTGTGGGGTGCCACAGGGGTCGGTCCTCTCGCCACTCCTGTTCAACACATATATGAAGCCGCTGGGTGAGATCATACGTGGTTTCGGGGTGGGATACCATCTGTACGCTGATGATACTCAGCTGTACTTTTCCACCCCGAACCACCCCAACGAGGCCATCGAAGTGATGTCCCGGTGTGTGGAAGCCGTACGGATCTGGATGGATGACAACCGACTCAAGCTCAACCCTTCCAAGACGGAGTGGCTGTGGGTACCAGCCCCCCGGTTCAGCCAATTAATCCCATCATTGGCCATTGGGGGCATTCATCTTGCCCCCGTGGAGCGGGCGCGCAATTTGGGCGTCCTCCTGGATGCCCGGCTGTCCATGGATGACCATGTGACAGCCGTGGCAAGGGGGGCGTTCCACCAGGTTCGCCTGGTGCGCCAATTGCGCCCCCTACTGGACCGGGATGCCTTGCGCACAGTCACTCATGCGCTGGTGACGTCTCGCTTGGACTACTGTAACGCTCTCTACATGGGGCTTCCCTTGAAATGCACCCGGAGGCTTCAGTTGGTCCAGAATGCAGCCGCGTGGGTAATTATGGGGAGTACTAGGTACTCCCATGTGACACCGCTCCTGCGCGAGCTGCACTGGCTTCCTGTGGTCTATCGGGTGCGTTTCAAGGTTTTGATAACTATCTTTAAAGCGCTCCATGGCTTAGGACCTAGTTACTTGCGGGATCGTATTCTGCCCCATACATCCCTGCGACCAATTCGCTCGCACAGAGAGGGGCTCCTCCAGGTGCCGTCCGCTAGACAATGTCGTGGGGCGGCGCCTAGGAGTAGAGCCTTCTCTGTGGCGGGCCCAGCCCTGTGGAATGACCTCCCCCCGGATATTAGGAATACCTCTGACCTCCGCTCCTTCCGTATTAAGCTTAAGACCCACCTATTCCAAGCAGCTGGCCTGGCTCAACTTTGATCTAACCATATCGCTCCTGACGGGTTTTTAACCGGGTATTTTAATTATATTTAATTTCTAGGGGTTTTATATTTTGTATTTTAATTGTTTTTATCAATCGACCTCCTCCTTGTGTATGTCTCAGTGTATGTTTTTGCTTTATGTTTGTTTTGTTTACATATTTATTTCGTATGTTTTGTTGTACGCCGCCCCGAGTCCTTCGGGAGAGGGTGCGGCTAAGAAATAAATATATTATTATTATTATTATATTCAATTATATTTTTTTCTTATAATTTTTTATATGACCCCAAAAAGTCAACATATAGTCAGTGACTTGAGACTTAATTTAACAATGGCATAAATTAGACTACATTAGATTTTGAGTTGGTTTCAGTCTGGAAGTAAAATGCAGAAGCTGCTTTTTCTTCTCACTATTATCCACTGGCTAGGTGACTTTGGGCAGTCATTCTCTCTTAGACCAATCCATCTCACAGGGTTGCTGTTTTGAGGAAAATAGGAGGAGGAAGATGAGCTGGATATGCTTTGGGTTGTTTTTAAAAGTTAGCGCAATCAAAAATAAATTACAGCCTTCTAGCATGTATTAGTAAAGGTATGTCATTATGGGTTGATGGGTTTTCTTTTTTTTTTTTTACTACCGGTTCACTTGTGCGTGCATGATGGGCAGAAGAATCTGGGCGCATGGGCAGAGCCTACCACCACCGCTACTACTGGTTCGCCCGATCCGGGCCAAACAGGGAGCAACCCGCCTCTGCTCCTAATGCTTTGAGAGTAATTGAGAGGAAAGGGGAAACTGAAGATCTTTTGAAATATTACTGCACTTTGTGTTATAAGTGAAATAATGTTTGTGTTTTCTTTCTTGTCATTAATGTAGGTTGTTTTGGAATTGTTGTTGTTGTTTCTTTTTTCTTTTTTTGGGTGGGAAGAGTTGGGGAGGAATATTCCTTAACAATGCCCAGAATGATATAGGATTATCCCAATGTTGGGTTGTGCAGATATTGATGGAGCTGCTATTGATGTGGGCTATGTGCTCCCAGTGAAATGGCAACCCTTCCCAGCCATTCCAACTTTCCCTTCCTTAGGCAGTTCAAGTTCAGAACCTGTATTTTAAACCCAAATGGGCTGTTCAAAAGGCAACTGGACTTTCTTGGTTTTCTTCCTTGGGAATGTTTTGCTTCTCATCTTAAGGAAACCAACACCTTTGGGGCAACCTTAGTTTTGATGATTGAAACTCTCCATAGATATATATTAAACTGACTTCCTAGAAAATGAGCCATTTTTAGAACCAGAGGCTAAATCTGGAAACTACTTTAGATATGCCACATGTGACATGCCCCCCAGAATATTCTGTACTCTTGATGTGACACAGGAATTTGCCACGGTTCACTGGTATTTTATAATGGACTTTTCACAGCAAAAACTGGCATAATCCTTACCAACCCACTTTTTTCTGAGCTACATTCAAACTGTTGTCTGAGTTATGCTTTTCAACTAACTATTATTATTTAGCTTAAAAAGTAGCAGCTGGTGATTAAAACAGTAGCTGAGAATCTTCCAATTCCCATTATAGTCTCCTCTCAGGCTGCCGTGGAGGTAATGTCTTCTAAACTCAGTGGCCTAATAAATATTGCCGATGACTGTCCATTCTAAAAATTTGTTCAGGAAAATAAATGAACATGATATGTGACCAATAAGGTTTTTTTCAAGTGTTAAACTGTGTCCTTTCTACATTAGATGAGTTATCCCTCCAGTCCTGGTTCTAGAACTGTCTTCCTGTATTTCCTGCAATCTGACACCCACATAGTAGCTTGATTTCCCTCCCCCCCCTTTCTTTATTTTTTTTCTCTTTTTTATATTTGATAATATGCGCTGGCTTTTCCCAACACATTAGAATTCATGCAAATTTAATGGAAAAATAGACACAAATAGCAAACAAATGGGAATTTTTCTTAACTTTTCATCAAACTTTTATTTTCCATTTTTCACTTTACAGTGGCTTTTGTGAAGTTTTAAGAAGTTCAACAACTTGACTGACCACATCTATGATCAGAGAACAGAACCATACTTGATCTCCCCACTCTCTCTTCAGCCATGTTCTTTCTTTTTAGGACTTACCAAGGCACTGTGTAAAATTCTCAGTCTTATAGTTCTCATCAAAAAAAAAGAAGAAAGAATACAGATGTCATGATCCAGGCAACTCTGCTGAGGATTTTTTTTAAATTGACCAGCTGTCTTACAGATGCATATCAATCACTTTCAGTGACCTTGCTGGGCATTTTTCATCTTTTTTTTGTGTGTGTCCATTTGCTATTTGACACAGGAACCAGTGGTGTAACTGCTCATTTAATACCAGACAGTGTAATACCCTTGCAGCTTGGCATGCCTGTCAGGTTGATTTCATTAGCACGATAAGATGCATAGACTCCTTTTTATCTCCTCTGTTCTCCTTCTCTCTGTCTTTCTCTGTAATTTGGGTCTTTAAAGTCTTTGCTGTCTCCTGATCTGCAGATAATTGTTTACTGTAATACTAACCAGGAAAAGAGCTGATAAACTCCAGATGTAGCCAGGTCGTCAAATTCACTTTCTTTGCTCTATGCCCATGGCTATGGACCTCAGATAACATTTTGCCACTGTCTGCAGTTCTCTAAAACTGTGAAGAAAACTGCCCTCGTTAAGATGGACAGTGATTAAACGTTCAGCCTGTTTTTGAGTAAAAGGATCTTTTATTTCATGTTGCAAGCAGCACAACATGTACACACACACACAAACAAACACACACACACACACACTGTCTATTTGTTAGAATACTGCCTCCCGTCTCCTGCCTCACTTAACCCTCTGTCATTTTCACATGCTCTATTCCATGTCCTAATCTCATTTTGCTCTGATAGGAACCAGCATGCAATAAGGTAGCCTTTTGAGATCAAAGGGTTGGATGTCCCTCCCCCAGTCAAGAGGAGTCCCTTGGATTTTTAAAAATCAGTGGATTTTTTTTTTGCAAAATGTAATTGATGAGAAACAAGTTATTCCAAGAAGAGGCCCAAATAGAATTATTTTTAAAAAAAAAATCTTCGAAAGCAACTCCTGGTAAGTTTCCTCTTCCATCTTCCTCACTGTTTCAGGGTTTGTTACATGTTCCATACAATATGGATTCTGTATGGATAAAACCAGATTAGCTTAGTGGTTAAAATATTAGTTCTGGGATTCAGATTGTCACTTAATTGCAGATTTCTCTGAATGATTTCAGGCAAGTTGCTTTCTCTTAACCCTACCTGCCTCACAAGTTGTTATATGGATAAAATGAAGGGAAAGCTCCATATAATCTGTGACATGAATATGGAGCTTTCCCTTCATTTTATCCATATAACAATTTGTGAGGCAGGTAGGGCTAAGAGAAAGCAACTTATTATTATATTCTATTTGCTCTTTAAGTCAGCTATACTTCCATAAACCCAGGGATATTGCTAAAGGCTCCACCAATCTCTTTCCTGGTTCGGGAAATTATTGTGTTTCTTTTGTTTTATTTTATATATAGGTGGAACATGGAAAAAGGTAGAATAACACAATCAGTTTGTTATTATTTAAATGAGGAAATGGATTAACTCTTATTAAATGACTTAATAGTGGTTATTTTCAAATTAATATTGCAATTATAATCTAGGCTATTCATCCTTTCCTTACCTGATATTGAATATATATTCATAAATCAGTTTCCTTGACAGATGGAGGTTTCCTAGTGTGTGGACTCCACGCTAACCTCAGACCCATAGCTTCCATTCACACCTTCTAAATTCTCTCCCCTTTCTAGAATATAAACTGGAATCTCCATTATTAAACTTTGATTGGCAGTCTTAATACTAAATCATTACAAATTGCCAAAAACAGCCAGAGAGAAAACAAATTAAAAAGTGACACAGAACGCAGAGGAAATGGTTTTGAAGGACAGCTGGAAGATCCAGTATAAAGACAAGGTCAGATAAAAGGGGTCTGAGCCTAGGCTAAGAAAGTAGCATGAGTAAATATCTAAAACAAGCCCCTCCTAGAGGCTTGTCTTAGATGTTTACTCATGCAACTTTCTTGGTCCAGGCTCAGACATACAGATAAACTATGTGTGTGTGGTGTGTGTGTGTGTGGTGTGTGTAAAGTGAGGTGGGTAGTGCATTCAGACTTTCAAGATTCTGTGCTATAATTGTGCAGGTAGTCCTTGCTTAATGACCATTTAAAGTTACAATGAGCTCCAAAAAAACAAAAAAAACAAACCCTATCAACCCAGATTTGAAGTTCTGACATTTTCTTCCAGTCACATGATTGCATTTTTGGCACTCAGTTGGTGACCAATATTTATGGTTGTCTGCAGCACCCTGGGGTCACATCAGTGGTAGGTTTCAATTTATTTTACTACTGGTTTGCTTGTGCGTGTTCGCACAACGCTTCTATGCATACGCGGAAGCATCCGGGTGGGTGGGTGAAATCTTCTGCCACCGCCAATACCAGTTTGCCTGATCTGGGGCAAACCAGCAGAACTCGCCCCCTCTCTGGATCACATGTCTATGATTTACAATTTATTTTTTTATTTTTTGTTGGAAACCAGTGTTAACTTCTGATTTTTAGCAAAATGGGTTCACTTCATGACTGCTATGTTTGCCTTACAACTACCATGTTTGCTTAGTGCCACTATATATATTGAATCAGTCACATGATGGCCCACTCAATGAACAGCACAACTAACACCCATAATTCCAGACTCATTTATGGTCATAAATTGATGACTATCAGTACAGCAACAGTATGGATCTACATGGCATTGGTTTCCTAGCATGGTCTACCTTGAAGGGCTGATGGGTGTTGATGGTTATAATGTCAGGTTTAGACACCTTTCATTTTCTATGCATTTATTGCATTCAACAATAACTTGGAGATATTAGTTATTCAAAACAATAGTCTCGTATAACGTGGGGTGTTGATTGAGTTATGGTTTATAATTGTTCTATACAATTCTGACCAACCACATTCTATTAGTGATCCTTATTTTTCTGTAATTATATAGAAGACAATTAAGCACCTACACCATATTGTAGTGATTTATGTCACCACATAAGTACATAAGATTTATACAGTGACTACACTACGTAAGACTTATGCAGTGACTAAAAAAAAAAACCCAAATAAATTGCAAAGAAAGATAAAAGAAATAAATTAGCATATATCAGCCTTACAATAGCAAAATACATGTAGCAGCATTCTATATCCATGAAGGCTAATTTCTCTTTCTTTCTCTTCCTTGCTTTTGCACATTATGTTTAATTAAATTTATTTCATCCAGTAGCATCCAGAATCACAAATGTCTATTGAGGCAGGAGAAGGAATGTAATTTATCAGTGTTCTTCTACGAATGAAACAGACCATTGGAGGATGGTGTTCCTGCTCCCCCTGCAGTCTTCCATAAGAGTAAAAGGAAAAGTATATCATTGAGTTGTAGTCGATTCCTGATGACCACACGAACACATCTGTGTAATTTTATTTGGCAACATTATGGAAACAGTAAGTCATTGTTTTCTTCTAGATCTAGAATGTTTTCTCAATTTCCTGATCTAGTCTGCAGCCCTGGTGGTCTCCATTCAAATGATAATCCAGGCTGATCCTGTTTAGCTTCTTGAGATCAGACAAGGCCTGCAAACTTCCCACATCTACTCTGGAATAATAGGTAATTCTTTGGAGTAAGTTGGGGATATCTGCAGGACTACTGGGGGAAGTAGAGAAAGAGAGAGAGAGAAATTGTGTGAGAAGAAATTAAATTATATGTTTCATTTATTCCTTAAATCCACATTTTTGCAAATAAAATAAAGTTTGTAGAGGATTTCTCCCATTTATTCATTTCCACTGTAATTGAATGTGAAGATTATGATGAAAGAGATAATTCTGCACATGTCAATTCTCTCTCCTTCCTCTTAGATTGCAAAAGACAAAGCAACAATAACAATATAAGAAAAGTGTTAACAGAAGTAGTCATACAAACTTTTTTTCCAACTTAAGACTTCGAAAATAATTTATAACTTAAACCTTTCCCTGTTGCACTGGTCAGCATAAAGTTGAATGGGAATGTGACTGGTATGTTTGATTTTTTTGCTTGAAAGTGCCATGGCACAACATGATTTGTTACAGAGATGGTATCATCAGACCAAGCACATAATCTCACATATATTTTCATGTGCCAGCTTTCATGTTTCATGAAAGCTGGCACATGAAAGCTGGTTTCATTAAGCCATTAAATACATTAACTGGTAAATGCAATTTTTTTTTTGCATATAGTAATGCTGAAAGTTTATTTTGCCAACACTTTTGGCTCATTTTGCTTTTGAAGTAGTTATACATTACTTGGGTTAATGGTTAGACTGTGTTCTTGTTTATGTGCAACTGAAAGATAGGATGCCAAATTATGATTTTAATGTAGATTTTATTTGTTATTTGTATTATTTTATTCTAGAATTTTTAACTAGATATTTCTTGAGTATTTTTACTGTAAAAGTACTCTTGGTCTTTGACTGTAATAAATATTGATTGACTGACTGAATTGTATTTATAGCAAGACTGGTAGATTTGTGGCCATTTAGATATTAGAATACATACCTCTACAGATATATTCTAGCACTGAATGTGTTAATTAGCACTTCTGGGAAGTGTGTGTGTGTGTGTGTGTAATTTTTTTAAAAAAAAATAAGTTAAAAATTAACACAAACTAATATAAAGAAGAAAAAAGACCAAAGCAAAAGCAAAAAGTGCAAGAAAAGTAAAAGTAAAGAAAAATATAAAAGAAAGAGGAAAAAAAGATAAGAAGGTGGCTTTTGATATTCTTCACAGCAGTTATATGTACAAATATATTTTGATTTCCCTCTCTAAAGATACATATTCTTCTTCTTTATATAATCCACATTGTCTAATCATCAAAACCATAAATTACAAGCTTTTTCATTTTTATGCAAAAAATTCAGTTTCCCAGTCACCAATAAATGTAGATAATGACTTTTTTCTAATTAAAGAAGTAGGGAGTTGCAGTTTTACAACATATGGAGATTCACAGATGTAGCTAACGTTCATTGCTTTATGTTATTTCATCAGAGACTAATTATAAATTCAAGCATTTGCTGAGACATATATTGAGGTAGATAAGGTATTCAAAGAAAAATAAGAATAATTGCTTGAGAGATGCTGAAAATGTTATTGTCCACAGGTGACCACATATGGGTTAATTGTGAATAGATAAAATTAACATTTTAAGTCTCTCATAGCCTTGAATAAGCCAATCTAATTTATCCAATCTATCTTTGTCTAGTCTAATTGTCCAGATAACAATTCAATAAGGTTATTTCTTTCTCAATATCATTATTTTAGGTTAAACTCGCAAAAATATTAATCTTTCTGTAGAGACTCATCTAAATGATAATTATCTAAAAAACAAAACAAAATGTGAAAAACAAAATATCCTAAGATATTTCTGAAGGCTTCTAGGATCTTCTACTCCTTAGAATTTTTAGCTTTTTCTAAAAGGCAACAATAGGAATTTCAGCATAAGAATATTAAATTTACACTGAATGCTATATCTAGACAATATTGGTGTAAGATATTCTATGACTGATATATTAGCCCAGTTTTAATTACTAAAATATTAAAATAAATATCAGAAAATTTTATTTTTAAAAAAAATTGATGGACATGTAATAATCAGTTTGGATATTTTTTCATAAATGGTAGCAATGCTGTAAAGCTTAATAATGTTGAAAAATATTAATACTAGAATAAAATAAATTTTAAAAGTTGAATTCCAGAAGGAGGAGCTGACGTCGCAACGACACGACGTGTGATCTTGGAACTCCAAGATCGCAGTTGATACTTTTGCCGCTGGACGGTCCTTTTGGATCTAAATCAAAGAGACAGTGACAGGGAAGAGTCCTGCTGATCTCAGGGACACCGCAAAATCCCTGATTGATCCAGGAGAATCTCTTTTTGCTCGTGACAGAAGCGCAGCCATTGAAGCTGCTGAAGTTGGGACAGCTCCGGAACAGGAAGAAAATGGAAAGAGAAAGTGTGTCCATCTGGTGAGAAAATCTTATTATTATAAAAGAGACTACCCCCAAAAAAGTTAAAGCTAAATTAAATTTGAAAACAGAAGAGAACAAGTGGCGAAATTAAGCTACATTAGGCAGTGTGTTATACCTTTTTTTAAATTTTCTTTTATGGATGGAACTTTTGCAAATGTTTCCTATTCTTTAAATTGAACAGACTAGTTTTTCTTCTTCTACTTTTTTATATTCTTTTTTTATACCTATGGATTAAAATCTTTTTCCTTATTTTCATAATGCTGGATTGGATGGTTTTTTTTTTTTTTTGCTCCATTTAAGAATTTTGTTTTCTTTTAGCCTGGAATATAAAGAAGATATAAACGGAATACAAAGAGGGCTGTAATAACAGAGGGAAAAGGAGTAACACTGCCACTTGGAAGCTGGAGGCTTGGAAGGCTTGGAAATATTGTCTTTTCTTTTTTCTCTTTGATCATTTGACTTTGCATTTCAAGGTTCCTCAGCTTGTTTATAGAGAGTGATAGCGAGAACAGAATGGGCTGTTTATACAGGTGCTCTTCAGGAGCTTTATTGGCAGCTGGAGTGGAGTGAAAACAAACCCTTGTCTTGAAAGATTATAAATGAACTTGCTTTAAATAAAAAGTTTTGAATGCCAGAGTGGCAGTGTTTACAATTTATTTATTTATTTATTTATTTATTATTCATATTTATAGACCGCCCCCTCTCCCGAAAGGGACTCGGGGCGGTGTACAGTCACTAAAATGCGTTATAAAATACATACATAAAACAGTTAAATAATTAAATACGTAGGTGGAGGAGGTTGCAAGACTGTATATAGAATAATAAATATAGTACATTAAAAGCTCTAATAACCCAGGAGTTAAAATATTACCCAAAATTACCCATTAAAATATATCCACCGGGAGGTAAAAACTAAGAATGTGCCAGGCCAGCTAATCGAAACAGGTGAGTCTTTAATTTTTGACGGAAGGAACAGAAGTCAGTGGTAGTTCTAATGTCGGGGGGGGAGGTCATTCCAGAGGGTTGGGCCCATCACAGAGAAGGTCCTACCCCTAGGCGTCGCCCGCTGGCACTGCCTAGTGGACGGCACCAGTAGTAGTCCCTCCCTGTGAGAGCGGATTGGTCGTAGGGATGTGTGCGGGAGGATACGATCCCGCAGGTAACTGGGTCCTGTGCCATGGAGCGCTTTAAAGATGGTAATCAATACCTTGAAATGCACCCGAAAAACCACAGGTAGCCAGTGCAGCTCGCGCAGGAGAGGTGTCACGTGGGAGTATCTTGAGCTCCCCATAATCACCCACGCGGCTGCGTTCTGGACTAGCTGTAGTCTTCGGATGCGTCCCAAGGGAAGCCCCATGTAGAGAGCATTGCAGTAGTCCAGGCGAGACGTCACCAGCGCATGAGTGACCGTGCGTAGGGCATCCTGGTCCAGTAGGGGGCGCAATTGACGCACCAGGCAAACCTGGTGGAACGCCCCCCTTGCCACGGCTGCCACATGGTCATCCATAGACAGCCGGGCATCTAGGAGGACGCCCAAATTGCGCGCCCGCTCCACAGGGGGGAGTTGTTCACCCCCTATGGCCAGCGATGGAGTTAGCTGGCTGAACCGGGGTGCCGGTAGCCACAGCCACTCAGTCTTGGAGGGGTTGAGTTTGAGTCTGTTGTCCCCCATCCAGACCCCGACGGCTTCCAAACACTGGGACATCACTTCGACAGCCTCGTTGGGGTGGTTTGGGGTTGAGATGTACAGCTGCGTATCATCAGCGTACAGATGGTATTCAACCCCAAAACCACGGATGATCTCCCCCAGCGGCTTCACATATGCGTTGAACAGGAGGGGCGAGAGGACCGACCCCTGCGGCACCCCACAAGAGAGTGGCCTCAGGGTCGACCTCTGCCCCCCTGTCAACACACATTGCGTCAAGTTGGAAGAATGGCGCAACATGAAAAAGAAACCTTAACATTGCAAAATATTATGTTTGAACTTCAAAAATTATTAGATGTAACAGAGAAAGTTGAGAAGAGATTGGAAAACATAGATCGTAGAACAGTAAAATTTGATGGAAAAATTGAGGATGTTCATCAAATGAAGAAAGTGGAGGTTAGAGTGCTAAAAATTGAAGGAAAAAATAAACAAAGAGACAAGAAAATTGTTGATACTGACAGTGAAATGAGAGTGGTTGAAAAGGAAAGAGTGGAATATGGAAAGGGGAGATAGATGGACTGGAGCTCTACCCCAGATTTCAAATTATAGAAGAAGAAAAGAGAGAAGAATTGATAGAACTAAGGAGAGAAATTTTGTCAGAAGCACTAGTGATAACCAAAGATAAGCTGATCGAAGAAGCAGATGGAGGATTTCAAGCTTATACAAGATATGCAATAAGCAATAAGTTGTGAAGAGAAGTCCATACAAAACTTACTAAGGAAATAACCAGAATACTAATGCCACAAATGGCAAGAGACATAAGACTGCACTATTACTGGAAAGACACAGGTTGATGTAATGAAAGCTTATAATAAAAAAATAAGTCAAATTTAGTTAAATTTAGAGCATTATGTATAAAATGAAGTGATAATGGATACAGTTAAAATTGATTGAGAATGATAATAATGCATATACTGTATATGTATTGGTTTGATAAGAGAAAATTTGATATAAATTGCAAATGGTGACTACGAAAGGAGGTTTAGAAACTCTGTTATTAAATATAACCAATTTTTATTTAGAACATGTTATAAAGATGTAATGTTACTGGATGATATTGGGAAGAGCTAATGGAATGCCATTATGTGGTTTTGCTTTAAATCTGGAATATTTTATATAAAAGGATATAAAAACAATTATAGTCAAATGAAGGTTGAGGTATGATGATGATAATAGTATATATAAATATATTTGATTTAAAATATATGATTTGATATGAATTGTAGGTGATGACTGTGGAAGGAATGCACAGAATTTTTTGTAACCAATCAACACACTTTTTACAATTTGTAATGGAAGATACTTTTGTGGTTTTTTGTGTGTGTTTTGTCTGTTTGTGTTTATTCAAAAATAAAAAAAATCTTTATATAAAAAAAGTTGAATTCCCACTTCAACCTCTGATATTTTTTACTAATCTTCATGAAACCAAATATTCTTATAAAGTACACTGAATTAATTTTGTATATGCTAGCTACTGCAAAGATCCTATATGTCTTTTATTGGAAAAGATGTTTGATCACTTTTATAGAAGAACAGTTAACTACATTGTGGGAATATGACTTAATGTCTAGAATAATTTTGTATTTCAGGAGTAATTCTAACATAGAGATTAATTCAGTTTAGAAAATATTTTTCTAGATTACAGTTTAATACATGGATCTGTGCCACATCCACAATTAGGGTTTCTGTAAGTAGAAAGTGCATATTTTAATTTTATAGGAGTTTTAAATTAGATTTAGACTTTTACTGGTATGGACAGAATTTATTGCAGATAATTGAATTTTATGACTTATTAACTATAGAGTTAATATTGATTATAAAGCTTTTAAAATGATATATCCAGTTATTCACATTCAACTAATGATACTCTCATAATTTATAATGACTAACATACAGTATCTTAATCCTCTTAAATCCTGAGCAGTCCATTAAAATTGTGAAACAAACAGGTGATTTAAAAAAGAGAATTTCTAACTGTTTCCATTAGGAAACCTCATATGTGAAATTTCTCTACTTTCCAATAATGGTAACACTTTACTGAAGAAGTAATAGACAAGTTGACTTCCTTCATTAACAAATAGTTTGTCATATGCCAGTCCAGTACTATATACCTAGAGATACGTCTGTTCTTAAGAGGTTTCATTGGATTTTCAATTTTTTTTGCACAGGCAAAGTACCAGTGTAGATCTTCAAAAGGGGTGGTATTAACCTGGAAGGCCTGAAGGTTAAAAAGACAGCTTTATTTTTTCCCTTATACTGTAGTTCTGCATCTGTTTCTCTGCAATGCAGTTTGAAACAGGGTGGATACACACAATGGAGCCATACATTTCCATTGCTGAGCAAGGCAGTTGTTAAGTGAGTTGGGGCCTATTTTATGACCTTTTCTGCCTTTTTTGTTATACAAATCACTGCAATTGTTAAGCGAATCTGGCTTCCTCTAAATTAACTTTGCTTATCGGAAGCTGGCTGGGAAGGTTACAAATGATCATCACGTGACCCACCCCGCTCCCACATTTCAATCACGTGTCCCTGGAGATACTGCAATGGTCGTAAGTGTGAAAACTGGTCCTAAGGCGCTTATTTCAGTGCTGTTGTAACTTCAAATGGTCCTCAACAAATGGTTGAGTTCAGTTACAAATACTGACACCCAGCCAGGTCCCTTGTTCCTGAGGGCCCCATGGTAGCCTTATCCCTATTTTTCTTATGTCTATATCATTGCATGGAACTGCAAATATAATGGCAGGATGTATAGGTAGATGAAACCTGCCTGAAGCCCTTTGGTTCTGATAGTGCTGTTACATGGAGGTTGGACATCCTTTTGTGGAGATTGGATGACTTTTGGATGTCTGTGTGTGTGTGTGTGTGTGTGTGTGTGTGTGAGAGAGAGAGAGAGAGAGAGAGACAGAGACAGAGACAGAGACAGAGACAGAGACATAGACAGAGAGACAGACAGAGACAGAGACACAGAGAGAAATGTATAAAATATAATGGACCCTAAAGTCACAAAATCAAACTGACCATGTGTGTTAAGCGTTTGTGATAAGGCCTTTATCCTGCAGCCTTTTCTTAATAAAAGAAAAAGAGAGGGAGGGAGAGAGAAATAGTAGCTTCGATTTCACCCACCAGCATCCAGAGTACCCCCTACAGCTTATTCATTTAGTGTATTAATTCAGTGAACGCATCTAGCCTTCAGCCGACATTAAGTTGCCTACCCCTCAAATCATTTTCCAAATGTCAGCAGAAGGCTTCAAATGCGTGGAAGTGCTGTACAAATGTTGTTGTTGTTTCTGTTGAAGCTCTGAGCCCATCCCTGGCTTAGATCCTATGTCTCAATTTACAAATTTACCCAATTACTCAATTTACCCACGCCATGTAAATTTCACTTTGCTCCTTGGCCGACTTTATAAGTAATAACAGCAAGTACTCACAAAGTATAAATTAGCCAAGGACAATAAGGTATCAGATTGCCTCTAAGGCAGAAACAAATGAATAGTTTGGCTTATTAATCACATGCCACCTTAACCTTTGATGTCTTGCTGTTCCAGTTTTGGTGCTCCATTAAGCAACCTTGAGTGACTGCTGCTGCAACCTCCACAAAACCAGAAATTGGGTTGGCAGCACATTTTGAGGACTTCAAAGGCAGTAATTTACCCTGAGATTGTTTCATTAAAGCACCCTTCCCAGTGTGAACAGCAATAACAGAAGAATCAAGATCAAAGAGCTTCCATCTTTTGAGATTTGTTACATAGAAAATTACATGCTGAGGGTGTCTTTTTCACAAATCATCTTGCCTCCCATTCCATGAAGAATGGTTTCAATTAGACCAGAAGCCTCCTTGACAGCTTAGAGGGTTATGATTGTCATTAACGTGGGAGTGGAGACTATTCTTCTCCCTCCCACCTTTCCCCCCACCCATCTGTAAAGCTATTCAAGTCTCTGATGTGCCTCTAGAGTCTAATTAGAAACAATTACACTGATAAACTAATTACAGGCAGTAGTATTTCAGATTCTGAGAAGATTTTTTTTTTTAGCCCGCTTATTATTTATAGAGTTATTTGGATTCTTTGTCCATGTTCCCCTTGGCAGTCTGAATTCTCAGATCTTTATTCCACAGTTTTCTCCTGATGTGGAACTGCCACAAGAGAAACTTCAGCAAAGTTGTGTGGAGACAGACTAGGTGGCACACACGTGAAAGGGCTTCTGGCAAAACTCTTGACTGATCTCCTCCTTGTTGGGATGCAGCTAACAAAAGAAGGGAGCACACAGTTGGATTTGGTAAAGATTTATTATTGCATTATCAGGCTCTGAGCGGCAGACAAATTGTGATATTCCTGCCCAGCTAAATCAGTGATTAACAATGTGCAAATAGCAGAATCTACTGTATATTAATAAAGCAATGAAGTAAAACATCACCTAAGCACATTACAGTGGAATGTATATAATCTTCTGGGAAGATTATATGGTTATATAAAGAGTAGGATTGTACAAGGCCCTCCACTCCAACTTGAGGTGTTGCTACAATCCAGACTCTCACAGTGGTTTAGGTTTAGGTTTATTGGACTTTAAACATATAAATCCAACAACAAACAAACATATATGCCGCCCTTCTCCCAAAGGACTCAGGGGGGGCGTACAACATAAAAACACATATTACAAAAGTTAAAAAAAAAAGATTAAATAGAATATCCAAAAAAAAAAAACAACCCAATAGACATTTACAATGAGATTTAGAAATTAAATTAAAATTAACAATAAAAATTAATAATTTATTTTATTCAGGCCAGGCCGGCTTGCTGGAAAAGCCAACTTTTTAGGGCGCGCCGGAAGGACCGGAATTCAGGAATTATGCAAAGCTCCGGGGGCAGCTCATTCCAAAGGGAAGGCGCTCCCAGCTGACATTGCCTGGCCGACGGCACCCTGAAGAGGCCAACTCTGTGGGATCGTACTGGACGGTGGGAGGCTACTGGTGGCAGTAGGTGGTCTCGCAAGTACCCTGAACCTAAGCCATGGAGCACTTTAAAGGTCATGTTGTGATTGGAAGCAACACAATCATTTGTAAAATTATGTCATAGAATAATAGAGTTGGAAGGGACCTTGGAGATCTTCTAATCAAAACAGGCGACCCCATACCCAAATAAATGGTTGTTGAGTCTATTTTTTGAAAGCCTCTAGTGATGTAGCATCCACAGCTTCTGAAGGCAAGTTGTTCCATTGGCTGATTGCTCTCACTGTTAGGAAATTTCTCCTTAGTTCTAGGTTGCTTCTCTACTTAATTGGTTTCCATTAATTGTTTCTCATCTTGGTGCTTTGCAAAATAGGTTGACCCCCTTGTCTTTGTAGGAGCCCCTCAGATAGTGGAATACTGCTATCATGTCTTTCCTAGTCTATCTTTTCATTAGACTACACATAGCCAATTCCTGTAACGGTTCTTTGTATGTTTAAGCTTCCAGTCCCCTAATCATCTTTGTTGCTCTTCTCTGCGCTATTTCTAGAGTCTCATCATTTGTATTCCAAGTGTGGTCTTATGAAGACTTTGTAAAGTGGTATTAGAATTACATATTAACTTTATCTCTCCTGTCCTGTCCTGTCCTGTCCTGTCCTCTCCTCTCCTCTCCTCTGGAATGCTCCACTTCAATGTCTTGAACTGAAGTTTCAAAATAGTCCAATAACTTGATGGCAATTTTTCTCCATGGAAAAAGATGTCTCTGCAAACATCCCTCTTATCAAATGGCAGAACTGCTCCAGCCAGGTTTTCCAAAGAGAAGTCTTGCTTTATTTGCTTTTTAGATTTACATCCCATGTGAAGACAAAAGCTTATGTTTGCCTTACATGAGATCTCCCCCCCCTTTTTTTTTTTATTCCCATAAATTTCCTGTGCAGTGGAGCTGAGAGGGACTTATAGTCACCAATGAGTTTCTATGGTTTAAGGAGGATTTACGCCTGGTGCATCAGCTTTACAACACTGAGGTACATCCTGAAGGAGCTCTTTGACTAAAGCCTCATTAAATGAAAGCTTCTTCGAAGCGCCATACAGTCTTACAAATCAGTACATTTCTTTCACTGCAATTTCAAAAGAATTTTCCATTCCCTGGGACAAAATAATTGTAAGACCTGTCACAATATGATCTTCTGACTCATCCCACTAGCTTATTATAACAGTTAAAAAGAAATGATGATCAATGTCTCCTGTCAGCCAAAATGATGGGGCAACATTTCTGTAACTGAAAACAGCTGTTGTATCATGTTGTGTCCTCTTCCTTATATATTTATTTATATCCCACCTTTATTATTGTTACAAATAACTGAAAATGGTGAATATATCCAACACACCTTCTTCCTTCTATTTTCTCCATAACAACAATCCTGTAAGTTGGGCTGAGAGAGAATGACTAGTGCAAGTAAAAAGGTTATCATTTCAGAAATAAATGCTATATAGTGCTGTTTATGCATCATAATGTATGATGTGTGCAACTATGAGAACCTAACTACTACATCAAAAATGATGCTTACAAGTATGAAAGCCATCTGTGTTTTGAAAGAAAAATCTAAACTCATTTTGACTTGTATTTCATATTCTTGACAAAAAGCAGAAAATACTACCCTCTGTATTGGTTATAAGAATACCGTGGAAGCTTCAATGGTAAAATATTTCCTATATTTTCATGAGAACATCAGATTTCTGTTTCCCCTTTTAAATCAAGCTCAGCCTTATTCCAATACTTGAAGTATATTTCTATAATGCTATTATGGATATTTTAACAGAAGTATCCTAAGTAAGAAGACAAAACATGAACATCAAGATGATGAAGTGAAGAGGACTGTGCTGGCCAAATGCAATTGTATCTGCTAGGCAGTATAGTTGCTTTTCCTCCTTCACACCACCCTCCTGAAGAAAATATTTTTCTGTTGATTGGATGTTTGTAGACAAGAGGGTGTTTTTCACCACTGAAAGGATTGTAAGAGGAAGGAGAAATTGGCTTCTAAGGATGCTCATTGTCAGAATTTAATTTCTTCCCCTCCCAGTGACCCTTTTCGGCAAAAAAGGAAAGGCTCAACTCCCTTTTTTTTGCTTCTGAAAAGTCCCCAAGGGTAGGATTTGTATTTCAAAGACATGCAAACATCCTCAAAGCCCAATGCCCTTCTCCACAAAGGTTCTTTCTGAAGTTAAGGACAACCAGTGAGAGGATCACTGGTGCTAGTGAGCTTTAACTCTTCTCAAATTTCCACAAGTATCCAATTGTCTCTAGCCATTCTTGAAGTGTGGAAGACATTCCATTTCACATCAGGGGAAATAATCTAGTCCTTTTATAAATTAGACAGCTACCGAGATCTAGTTGGGATTCATGCATGTGGAAGTGTGTTTCTAACTGGATGAAGAACCATGCATGTAACTAGCTAGTTTCAGAAAGATTAAATTCACATAGGCCTGTTAGAAAATTGAGATCATTTTGTTGCTGAACTACTTAAAAGGGAAATGCCCATGGGTGGGCAAAGACGTAGGATGCATTCTTCTGTTCGCTGACAAACAACTGATACGCGTGTTTGCCAATTTTTATTTATTTATTTTCCAGCAACTTTATTTGTACATTACAGATGCCCACTAGAACAGGTAAGTAAAGTACAGGTAATACCTGTTTATTTTTACAACACATTAATTGGGGGTTAATACATCCATCATGGTTAAGCCACAACTTAGTCTAAACTAATTGATGCTCTATAGAAATACTTAAGATTTATGATTTGGTTTTAATTTAATAAACTTAGAATGTACATCTTTTCTGTAAACAAATTAACAATCTATTATATGACACACAGGATTGACAAAGCAGAAATACAGTAAATTCAAGTAATACAGTCCCTCTTCCCAGGAAACTCAGGACACGAGTAACAAAGTCTTGGACTTTAAGAAAGCTAATTTCAATAAACTTAGAGAGAGCTTGGGAAAAATTCCATGGATGAGAATCCTCAAGGGGAAAACAACTCAAGAAGCTTGGGAAATTTTGAAAAATGAGATTACAAAAGCCCAGTCTAGCACAATACCAATGAAGAAGAAAAATAACAGCTCCCAAAAGAAACCAGCATGGCTGCATAAAGAACTATCTGACAAACTGAAAGACAAAAAAGTTAATTATAAAAAGTGGAAGGAGGGGGACATAACTAAGGCAATATATCAGCAAATAGCCCGAGCCTGTAAAGATGAAGTGAGGAATGCTAAGGTTCACAATGAAGAAAGGCTTGCCACAAAAGTAAAAATTAACCAAAAAAAGCTTCTTCCAACATGTTAAAAACAAGAAACAAGTTAAAGAAACAATTGGTCCATTGCTAGGAGAAAGTGGCAAGAAGGTGACAAGCAACAGGGAGAAAGCAGAACTATTTAACTCATGTTTTGCATCTGTCTTTACACAAAGGGATAAAACAGTCCAACTTATCAAAAGCAGCACCACAAAAATCAGATTAGGAACACAAATTGAAATAGGGAAGAAAATGGTAAGTGAGCACCTGTCTACCCTAGACGAGTTCAAATCACCAGGACCGGATGGATTACACCCCAGGGTTCTGAAGGAACTAGCAGACGAGATCTCAGAACCACTGAATTATATCTTTCAGAGATCCTGGAACACCGGGGAACTACCAGAGGACTGGAAAAGAGCTGATGTGGTTCCCATCTTCAAAAAAGGGAAAAAATCCAGGATCCAGGAAACTACAGACCTATCAGCCTAACCTCAATACCAGGAAAGATTCTGGAAAAAATAATCAAGCAACGAATTTGCGAACACCTAGAAGCAAACAAAGTAATAGCCAAAAGCCAACATGGATTCGTCAAAAACAGATCATGCCAGACTAATCTTATTGCATTCTTTGATAATGTGACAAAATTAGTGGACCAGAGGAATGCCGTTGATATAGTTTACTTGGACTTCAGTAAGGCTTTTGATAAGGTAGACTATAACCTACTACTAGATAAAGTAGAAGAATGTGGGTTAGACAGCATCACCACCAGATGGATTCGTAACTGGCTGACCAACCGCACTCAACGTGTAGTTCTCAATGGAACTGCATCTACATGGAGGGAAGTATGCAGTGGAGTACCCCAAGGCTCTGTTTTAGGCCCAGTACTCTTCAACATCTTCATCAATGATTTGGATGAGGGAATAAATGGGGAACTCATCAAATTTGCAGATGATACCAAGCTGGCAGGAATAGCCAACACTCCAGAAGATAGGCTTAAGATACAGAAGGATCTTGACAAACTTGAACATTGGGCACTATCTAATAAAATGAAATTCAATGGTGAAAAGAGTAAGGTTCTACATTTAGGCAACAAAAATGGAATGCACAGGTACAGTATAGGTGATACCTTGCTCAGTAGTAGTAACTGTGAAAGGGATCTTGGAGTCCTAGTGGACAACCATTTAAATATGAGCCAGCAGTGTGCAGCAGCTGCCAAAAAAGCCAACACAGTTCTAGGCTGCATCAACAGAGGGATAGAATCAAGATCACGTGAAGTGTTAATACCACTTTATAATGCCTTGGTAAGGCCACACTTGGAATACTGCATTCAGTTCTGGTCGCCATGATGTAAAAAAGATGTGGAGACTCTAGAAAGAGTGCAGAGAAGAGCAACAAAGATGATTAGGGGACTGGAGACTAAAACATATGAAGAACGGTTGCAGGAACTGGGTATGTTTAGCTTAAGAGAAAGAAGGACTAGGGGAGACATGATAGCATTGTTCCAATATCTCAGAGGTTGCCACAAAGAAGAGGGAGTCAAACTATTCTCCAAAGCACCTGAGGGTAGAACAAGAAGCAATGGGTGGAAACTAATCAAGGAGAGAAGCAACTTAGAACTGAGGAGAAATTTCCTGACAGTGAGAACAATTAATCAGTGGAACAGCTTGCCTCCAGAAGTAGTGAATGCCCCAACACTGGAAGTCTTTAAGAAGATGTTGGATAGCTATTTGTCTGAAACGGTATAGGGTTTCCTGCCTAGGCAGGGGGTTGGACTAGAAGACCTCCAAGGTCCCTTCCAACTCTACTATTGTATTGTATTATTGTATTAAAATTGTCAGTTTTTTTTGAAATGATACATTCTAAGGCACGTATTTTAGGCGAGTGAAAAAAGGAAGAGGACAGTCTTATACTGAATATGTTAAATTCAATTGGAGATTTCAATTTTAGTATACCAGGAACTGGATGGAATTATCTAAATCCTGCTTATTTCAACTGGTAGCTGAAGCAACACAGCTGCAAGTACTGAAGATTAGTTTTAAACATTAGAAGAAGGCACAGCATGAACAGTATCCCAGGTCAGATGTGGCATACAAGTCACAATGCTTAGCTTTACACCTTAAACCAAAACCATACAAGTCATATGGCTTAATGTGATTCCTTTGGCAGTGATTGGTCTTGGAACAGTTTTGCAAGGGTTTCAATCTATATGTGTGCTAGCACAATGCATGCACATTAGCACTCAATAAGATGAAATGGGGACCAAATAGTTAAACAATATAAATACAAAGCTTACTGTAAAGTACTTTTCAAGAACTTGACCTAACTAATTATACACATTTTCAGCAACTTAAAAAATGGTTCACACATGCTGCCTTAAAGCAATCCATTTATTTAACTCCTTCACCAGACTTAAGGTTCTCTACAAAGACATAAAGAATGCTGTTTTTGTTTCTCTTTTGGACCTTTTGGATCTTAAATGCAAGAGATTGACACCAAAGCTTTATAAATCAAGTTTTTATAATTTCATTTAATTAGCAATGCTGATGTCTAAATCTGTTTTAAATGTCATGGTATAATTAAATAAACGTACTCAATGCATTAAAAATTACAGATTAGCAACAATGTCAAGAATCCCATTAAAATCCAACATATCTAAAACAGTCAAGATCCACTTCAGACAATAGCTTCTCTGAAGCCATGTAACAAGATTAGGACCTCAATGCAGAAGTTTGGTAGAAGGCTTCATGGGCTCCATCTTCAAGATTAAAGAAAGGCAAAATTGTATTTCACAGATGAAGTCCACTGGAAATCCACTATCAATGGACAACATAGCTTTTTGAAAATTCTAATAGGTAGTCCTTTAAACTGTTTTTTTGCTCTTTTTTCTAATGAGAGATTTATGAATATGTGGAATTACACCTCCATCAGCAATTGTTGCTTTGATTAATGAATCCAGTTCTTCATCACCTCTTATTGCAAGCTGCAAATGATGAGGAGTAATTCACTTTACCTTCAAATTTTTAACTGCATTCCCTGCCAGCTCAATAACCTCAGCTGTGAGGTACTCTAAGATAGCAGCACTTATACACTGCAGCTGTAGCCCCCATGTGTCCATGACTTGTCATCCTTGATTTCAGATGCCGGTGAATATGACTAAGAGGAAACTGTAAACCGTCTTACTGTGAATGGGATACCATCTTGGTTTTCATCTTTCTGGAGTCCTTCCTAGCTTTTCCTCCAGCCATTTTAAATGATGTCTGTCCACCCACAGGAGGAGAAACAAAGAGAATCATTTAGGCCAATCAAAGAAGACTACTTTTCGGATTTCAATTACCACTGCTACTATTTTGCAATGGCTCCATTTAAAACTTGCATGTTTGCCAATTTTTGAAAGGCTATGTATGAAATTGGCAGATCTGATTGCAACCTCATATGGAAGAGATGGAATTGGTTCATGATTTTTTATATTAATTGAGAGAGAGAGGGAGGGAGGGAGGGAGGGAGAGAGAGAGAGAGAGAGAGAGAGAGAGAGAGAGAGAGAGAGAGAGAGAGAGATTTATACCCTCTCTTGAGTTAGCTTCCTGTTCCTGTGCAAGAAATGTATTCTGATTGGTTGTCAGACTCCCATGGGGCTATGCAGTGGTAACTTTGTAGATTGTCTTGAGTCCCAGGTTTGACTGAGCCTTGTTGGGTGATGCAATCTCCCCAGGTGCCACTAGTGAGTTCTGTTGCTAGATGGGTAGAGGATTAATCCTATCATGTCTTGAGGGCCATATCTTAATCCCATCATCCTGGAGCCGAAGGGGAGAAATATACTTCTCCTTTTCTCATCCATATTCTGCCTTTTTAATATTTCCTAAAACATTTCATTCTTCTAGGAGAGGGGTGGATGCTAATGTTCTACAATTATATCCCTATTTTACCCATGAGAAAGATATGTATGTCTTTCCTATTTTAAAATCTGTGGTGCCTAAAAATGTTTACATTTCGACAGGGTTGTACCCAAAGTACAATAAAGTCTATATCTTTAACATGCAAAAAGTTCTGAATGTGTATATTCACTCATTTAGTCCTGCACTCTAAACTGAACCTCAATTTGCCTCAGTGTTTGCAGAAAGTTAATGTTATGGTCCAACCAACAGGCCAAATATGCTGATTTCAAACAGGAGGTCTCTTTTACAGTTAACCCAACACCCCAATGCACTAGAAAGACTGTGATAACCCCAATTTGAACAAATCTGGCATGTCTTCAATTGTCAGTTCCATAAAAAAAGTAAGTTAAAAAGAACCCAG
The DNA here is from genome assembly GCF_964273705.1 of Natrix helvetica. Classification (NCBI taxonomy): domain Eukaryota; kingdom Metazoa; phylum Chordata; class Lepidosauria; order Squamata; family Natricidae; genus Natrix; species Natrix helvetica. The sequence continues at coordinate 272,206,874 of NC_138548.1, read as the reverse complement.
GTATGATATTGCAAACAAAAATTGTTAGAACAAAAATCAAATGATTTACAAATGTTTTCAGGAAAGGAAGAAAGTCATGAGTCCAAATCAGTAACCAGATCCAACCTTTCTCCCATTTTTGTCTCTTTCTGATTCTGCTTTGCTAATTGTCACCTCTTTTACCCTCCATTTTTTTCCCAGGTGGAAAAATGTGCTAGAAATATTTTTGCCTCAGGACAGAAATATCCTAAAAAAAGGACGAAGTAAACCTCATATTTCTCCATCAATATGGTAGCTAGAGCCATTCTAGAGAATTGCAGAAATGGACAGCCAGCCTCCTCACTAGCTAGAAACCTCTTTGAGTCATTTGAAGCCAGATCTTTTAAATCACAGAGTGGGCTTGAACCCAAACAAAATGACCTTTGAGTAGGAATAGGCCGTCAGGGATATCCAGTGAGGTAGATTTTCAGATTTTACAGGCGCTGGAAGAAATTCCTTCAGTTCCTTTCCTTTATCAACTCACAAGCATAGTATTCCTGGGTCCCTAAAGCAATCGTAGTTTGGAGTTAAGTTTCATAGCCGGGAACAACCAGTTTGCATTACCTACAGACAGAATCATATGAAGGAGAAATACTTCAATATCTACCCTTCAATTCATCTATACTCCCAATTCTGAGAGGACCATGGCTTGTAGAAACCAAGCAGTACAGTTTGCATCCCTGCCAAAGAGCACATCCCAACTATAGACAGGACACCTTAGCTTCTCCTTCATGTGTTGAAGTATCCATTTAACACTACCATTAAAAGACCAGAGCTCTTGGCACAAGCTTCAAAGAAATGGTGTTCGTTTGCTTTTTCTTTCTCTCGACTCTTTATTTCAGAAACATTCTCTCTCCATTCCCAAGTGAAGTGGTGACTGTGCGAGCAACAAGTGTTTCCCCTTATTATTTTTGAGTGTGGATTTAGGTAAAATTCTGGGTCTGGTAAATTTTTGTTTCTCTTTGCTGTGGCAGGAAGCCTCCAAAATTGTAGTTTTGCTTATTGTAGTATAAGATTCTTTGTGTTTCTGCTTCTGCCTTCTCCACTTCCTTCAGCTGCTCTGCCATTTTCTGAATTCCTTGTCTTTTTTTCACTGAATAAACTTATTCAAATTTCCATAGATCACTGTTTCTTATTTGCTTCTTTTGTATGTTTCTTATCCTTCTGCACCCCCCCTTCAAATCAATGGCATATTATCTGATTTCCTAATAGAGTGCTATTAGTCTCAAGTATTATTTCATATATGGCATTAATGCTTAAGGTGTCATTACTGGACTTCTGGAAATCATATGTCTGTTTAATAAAACATAGTATAGGGTCCCAACAGAATTAGTACTGTGGGAAATTCTGGTTCAAAATATTTAATGAAAATATCACAAATAGTAACTGAAACACATGTAAACACTCATCATCTTAACTGTATACTTTAAATAATTATCTTAAACCAAGGGTATACATTCTGAGGTCCTAGGGTTGTATAAGGCTCTCCAAAGTTTTGGGTGCAGTACCCAAACGTTTATGTCAAAAATTGATAATGAATGTAATTTTTAATGCATAAAGGAGGAAGAGCACAGGATATAATCATAATACACAAGAGGAAATTCATAAGGATGACAACCATAGCACAAATTATATTATGCAATTTAATTGTACTTAAACGCAAATTAATATAAAGCTAATTTTGTTTTCAACCCAATTACATCTACTTTTTGATGAGTGGTTGTTGGCACATTACTCAATGCTTGAGTGTGATCTTTAGTTCAGAAAATTATGAAAACCTTTAATGGAGCACATATGAAATTGAAATAACATCTGGACCGGGAGTGAGAGACTTAGATCTTTAAATAATATCTAAGGGATGTGGTGGCTCAGTGGCTAGGACGCTGAGCTTGTTGATCAGAAAGGTTGGCAGTTCAGCGGTTTGAATCCCTACTGCTGCATAACGAAGTGAGCTCCTGTTACTTGTCCCAGCTTCTGCCAACCTAGCAGTTCAAAAGCATGTAAAAAATGCAAGTAGAAAAATAGGAACCACATTTGGTGGGAAGGTAACATCGTTCCGTGTGCCTTCGGCATTTAGTCACACCAGCCACATGACCAAGGAGACGTCTTCGGGCAGTGCTGGCTCTTCGGCTTTGAAACGGAGATGAGCACCGCCCCCTAAAGTCAGGAATTACTAGCACATATGTGCAAGGGGAACCTTTACCTTTAGGCCACCAATGTGATACCCTTCTGGAACGTCTAATGCTATAGTGTTAGAGATACCACTGTGTGGTTCTGTTTCTTCCTGAGCTGGCAGTTCCAGTTGTTATGCATACTGAACGAGCAGTGAAGCCTTTGGAAACTCCAATTTGGTGTTCCATAGAGTTTTGCTTTCTTCCCCATGTTGTTTAATATCTACCTAACATTGCTGGAAAGGATGGAATGGCCATCCTTTCGTTTGGGGTGAGAATTCATAAATGTGCCAGTGATACTCAACAATACATTGTCATCCCAGTGAGCTGTAAATAATATGGAAATTTTGACCTAGCACTTGAGGTCAAAAGTGAGAGATTGGAGGGATAATAACCTCGGATTAATTCCAAGCAAGATGTAATTCTTGTTTATAGGTTATCACTACGACTTAACATCAGTCCCATATTTAACGTGGGATGTTATCATGCTCTGATTGAAAATGCAGGGCATGTTTCTGGGTTTGTGGTTCCAACTGAAGTAGCAGATGAAGTCTTTTGCCAGGGGCAGGCTTCCTTGGACCAGCAGGCTCTTGCATCTGTGATGCATTCTGCTAGCATCTCACACTTAGACTACTTCAATGCACTTTAGATAAGGTTACTCTTAAAAACAATTCTGAAGCCGCCATTGGTTCATCATAATCACCCTCAATATCTACCTAATGTTATCAAAAAAGAATGCATATTTATGTTTTCATAGTTATACATAATTGCAGTATAATTTTTTTATCCAATAAAATTAGTTTTAATTACAATTTAACAACCAACAACTCAATCAATATTTACAATGATGACAAATACAACCAACATATACAAAGTAACATACTACAATACTGTAAACATATCCATAATCCATAATATAAAGACAGTCACTTCTCATGAGATGGGCAGCTGTACAAATTGGATGAGTGAAATAATCCAAGCTTTAGCAGCTTTACTAATAGGAAAAGGCAGCTTTACTAGCAGGAGGGGGTGGGGGAAGGTTTGTTAGTGCTGCACCTGTTCTTTGGTTGCTGCATTGCTGCCAGCAGACTTCTGAGTCCCAAGTAAGATGTAAGTTAACATCTACAAAGCTTCACACAACTTAGCGCCCTAATACTTATAGGATCATCTCTCCCATTCCTGTTTAGCTCAGCTTGTGTATGCATATAAAGAGAGTCTGCTGAGGATCCTGACTCTTTGTGAGATGAAAAGGGGGAGAATCCAAAGGCATCCCTTTTTGGTTACAGTCTTCTCTGCCCCCTCCTTCCTGTGTAACACATTGCCTGTTAATTCAGGGAGGCCCCACTCTGCTTGCCTTCCTGAAAGCTTTTAAAGCAATCGTGTTCCATTGAGCTTTTGATGTGGATGGTGGACCTGGTCCGCCTCAGTAGGTGTCCTTTTGAGGATTGATAGTTTAATTTCCTTCTCTATTTTCTGTGTTTGTCGACAGCCTATGAGAAAGGTATGAATAAATACATTCTTTATGACATAATCAACCAATGAGTCAATCTATAAGCAGAGGTGCTACCTATTTTGTCCTTGTCCCCATAAAAATCTGTCAAGTGTATCCTTGGCCACCAAAAAATTACCAAGCTTTGCTGCATTGGAAGGAATGTGGCTTTGATTAATCAGGAAATTGATCTATTGCAAACTTTCCTTTTCAAAGGCCATTTATTTTTCCTTCTGCTGCAAATGAACACACGAAACTACTTTCTGTTTTGCCCCAGCTGTACTTTCCATTCCAAGCAAGAGTTTATGACTATTTTTCTGTTTTCCTAGATTCTAACACTGTGTAAGAGCTGACTTGGTAATTGAAGTCACATTTTAATGTTTAGTGAAGGAAACCAGTGCTGTATACTTAAATAAATTCAGCTCTGCTATATATGTTTGTCAGCACTCGATTGCCAGCATGATGATGGTGATCAGATGTTGTTTGAGAGGTTGGATATGCTGATTGGTTTTGATAACTTGAAATTAACAGCTGGATGTATTGCTTGTAAATAGTCGTTGTGGTGAATTCTCACATCCCAGCATAATCGGCTCTTCCTGCCAAGACCTCTTTCATGATTCCTAGAATCATCCCCAGAATCCAACGCTTGTGGCCTTTTTTCAGAAGTCAATCAAGTTTTAGGCTTGATTAAGTCAGATGTAAGGGTGACAATTAACATTTGCACATGCTGTAACAGCTACATGTGTAATGGTTTTATATGCCTTAGTGGCTTGTATCTCACGGACCTTACTCTACATTCTTCACCCAGAATATACACTTTCTTCTTTCTTTTTTTCTTTCTTTTCTTTTCTTTCTTTCTTTCTTTCTTTTCTCTCTCTCTTTATGTCTTTCTCTCTATTTTTCTCTTTTCTTTCTTTTTCTTCTTCTTTCCTTCTTTCCTTCCTTTCTCTTCCTTTTCCTTCTTTCCTTCCTTCCTTCCCTCCTTCCTTCCTTCCTTCCTTCTCTTTCTCCTTTCTCTCTTTCTCTCTCCCTCCCCCCTCTCTTCTTTTCTCTCTCTGACATATGCATAGGTGATTTGTCAGTCTGCTTACAAAGCAGAATTGTGCTTCTTCAGTAAAATGTATAGTTCATTTGCCAGTTAACGTACAATCAGACTTCTGCTCATTGAATAAAAGAATAGTTATTTTTGAAAATGGCAGGCATGGATGATATGGAAGGAGAATAGATTTTCCTAACTGTTGATTTCTACAGTATATGTATTAAGCCTAGATGGCCCTAGTTCCCAGATAGCATGACCAACCTATCTGGAAGACATTGGAATGAAGATGTATTCATCAGAGTAGCATGAATAATCTCCAGCCAAGAGTGTCTTTAGTGTTATATCTCATTCCCAGTAATTTGTGTCCCATTCTGCAGACAAAACAGGCAGAAAGTCTTATCTAGAATATTGCATATCTTCCATCCTATCATTATTCCTCATGGACCAATTCTATTCCATGATTCTTGACCCTATGAAAATACCATCCCTATTTCTCAATCCTATTCTTCCTTCAAAGAGCTCAAAGGACCATACTCATTACATGTAGTCCTAAATTTATAACACTTCATTTAGTGACTATTCAAAGTTATAGCAGCACTGAAAAAAGTGAGAGTTTTTCACATTTATGACCATTGTAGCATCCACATGGTCGTGTGATCAAAATTTGAATGCTTGGCAATTGATTCATATTTATGACGGTTGCAGTGTCCCACCTTTACGTGATCACCTTTTGTAATCTTCTGACAAACAAAGTCAATAGAGAAGCCAGATTCACTTAATAGCCATGTTACTAATGTAACAACTGCAGTGATTCACTTAACAACTCTGGCAAGAAAGGTCATAAAATGGGACAAATTCACTTAACAACTGTCTTGTTTAGGAACGTAAATTTTGGGCTTGATTGTAGTCATAGGATTACCTGTATTTATAACAAACTGACATACAACCAATATACTATAATTGCATAGAATGGCTGATTGAGTGAGTCAATCTTCCATTTAACTGAATAACTCCTATGTATTTATTTAAGCATTAATATGACCCCCTCCCTCAACTCAGATCTGTGAACAAGTGACCCAGTTTGTGGGGGAAAGCTGTTTTCTAACTCCATTTAGCCATTCTAAAGGAAGTTGCTGTCATATCCTGCCTTTAATTGTTGTGACATATCACAGCCAGCACCAGGAAAGATATAATCAGGAGGCTTTACTCAAACCCAACCCCCTCAGCCTTTTTTAAACCATAACTTCCCCCTATAGTTATGTTGGTTGTAGGAGTAAAAAAGAGAAGAGAGATGGGATGCCTAGAGAAGCCTGTCATGTGACCATTTTAAGTCACTATTCTTTTTTAAAAAAATACTTTATTGTTAAAAATAAAAGTTGGACATGGTGCAACCATCGTGGTGTTATCTCCGTCATACAAAAACTAAAGTATAACATGAATATCTTATGCATTCCACATAAATTACTAATTATATACACATATGTAACTCCTTATAAATGTTACATTTACATAATATAATACATATATTACATCTTCTTTCAATCTATACATCCTTGTTCTTTCCATTCTGACTTCTGTTCCTCAAATCCAACCATTGGTGAATCTCATAATATTCTGTCTCTCCTTTGGTTTTTCGTTCCAGTGTTAGTCTATCACATTCAGTCTAATTTTTTTAAAATTTCCCTTTCTAGAGGTATGTTCTCACTCTTCCATTGTTGGGCATAAACTCTTCTTGCTACTATTATGATATGTAATGTTAAATATGTTAACCCTTTATTTTGACCTTCTTTTATAATTCCTAATAAGAATAGTTCTGGTTTAAATTCCAATTTAAGCAGAAATTTAAGCCATTATTCTAGCCTGTCTCAGAAATGAGCTGGATGATTTTCCCCACCCCACCCCACCCCAAAATATTCCTTGATCAATTCGGTTGATGGGAGGAGTTGGTTTAGCCATAAAGAGCACAAAGATATTTCAGGCTAAAAACTAAACTCCCTTTGGGTAAATGTCCACAATTAGTTCATACAATATGCTTTAAGCAGGACATGCTTACAAAACTATATTTCTCACATTTATGATTTTAAAATATTTGTCCCATATTTCTGAACATTTTTTAAATTATTTACATTTTTTAAAAACAATGTTTTATTTTCCTAGCCATCTGACAAAAAATGTTTAGCCAGATTCTACTTTTATTTCTCCAATCAACCAGAATCTGGATAGCCTCTGTGGATCTATCTAGAACAACTTGGCACTGCTAGCTTGATGTGGTCAGTTCACCACCTCCAGTTTGTTACTGCCAGCTTGCCACCTCCAAGTCGCCTCTGTCAACTCACTGCTGCCAAGTCACTGAAGGGCAACTCCACATGGCCAACTTACTGTATGGACAACTTACCATGGGTGGCCGGAGGGAGAGCTGGTGGCTGGATAAGATAGCAGACAGACAGAGTGTAGAGTGGCAACAGGAGCCCAGGGCTTCTTATTTCACATTGCTATTGCCACCAAGCTCCAGACCAAAGAGGCTAGGAATGGTAGTGGTGGGTGGGATGGGTGGCAGGGAGGAGGCAGCAGCTGGGACATCCCGTTTTCACATCCCTGCTGCCACTGCTGGCTTCACCAAGATGGCTATGTGTTGTCCCAAGCTTCTGTCAATAAACTAAATATCAATTGATTTTGTGTCCAAGGTTTCTCAGCATTGCTCAAGGTGAGGTGGGATAGTGAATTGTAATTATTTTCATTTGGGCATAGTTTCATCTTAGCTTTTTCCTTTATTTTTGCTATATGTTGAACCTCCATCAGCTTCCTTTCTCTAGCCCTTCCTCTCAATTACCTGAGGTTTTTTTTTTTTAGGAATATTGAGAACTGCTACCCAACACAGAGTTCAAATCAACAATGTATGCTCTGTTACCTTTCACCTGGGCACTTTAGGCTTCTTAGCGCCTCTTTGGTATTACTAGTGCTCCCTACATTAAGATAGACTGCTATGTTATTTATTCAACAATTCACTTGTCAATGGGAAATTCCATGTCAAATATTCTCCTAAAAATATCCTGTATTATGTCTGTAGATATCTTGAGAGTCAAAGGAAAGCCCATCTTAATCATTGCTCCTCAAGATCAGCACAATAATAAAGCAGAGCCATGGAGACATGCCATCGGAAAGGACTAGTGTGCAAGCCAAAACAAAGTCTATTTAATTTATCCATATTAGAGAAGAATCTTGATCTTAGAAAAAGTCTATGATAGAATAAGGCACATTTGAAGACAAGGCAAATATAGACAGTAACCTATCCTTGGAGGAGGGAGTGGAGCTACTGTTGAAAATGTTAAAACACATATGTGCATACACACGTACATGCACACACAGAATATATGTATATATATATATATATTTCAGTATATTTCAGAATTACAGGAGGCACACGCCCTGCTAGAATTCTGGTTTTCACAGTCTCTTTGCTTGTCAAACCTAATATCAAGTGAACTAACCTAATTTGACTTGGCAAAGGCTCATACAATATGGGCTTGATATCTGTGACACAGTCTTTTGAAGTTTCTTATAAACAATGTTTTCTCAGCTTTGGAACAGGGAGTGAAATAATAAACAATGTTTCTGATTCCAAAGCTGCTGCAGAAACCTGCTGATCAGCACGCAGCTCATCAGCAAGAGCAAAACCATGGCTAGGCATCCATATAGGAAGACAATGCTACTTACACTTAATCTTAGATGTGGCCATGCATAGTGTGTTAAAGGCGATGCTTTGCTGGGTCAGCACTTGGCAGACATTAACAAGTAGCTTTGACGGAGGAACGTGATCTGACCCATTCTGGTTAGGAAATTAAGTGTAATTTAAGTGACCACAAATGTGGATTTTCAATCAATGCAGACTTTTGCACTGTCGGTTGCTTACATTTGAAGTAGTTCGTCAAAATAGGAAATTTCTCATTTATGGATTGTCAAATGCAATCTGGAGAATCTGTATTTACATTTAATGTTACTGATGCAGAGGGGAACTTGCTACTGCTTTGTGCTTTTTGGAATTATTAATGGGCTAAAACAAATTATATTGTTGGTGATAGTGATGATGGCAGTAACAGATTGTCTCAGATTTATCCTCATAACAACTTATCCAGACAATCAGGCTGAAAAATAGGGATGTCTCAGGATTACTAAATAAGTTTCCTGGCCAAAATCCAGTCTTATCCCAATTCAATATGCAAAATACTGCATTATATTACCTCTTAATTTAGAGCTGTGTTTCTCAAACTTGGCAACTTAAAATGCATGGCCTTCAACTCTCAGTATTCCCCAGACAGCCATGATTTAACAGGATCTAGGAAACATTGGATGGAACTGCCAAACCAGCATCTTCTGCTAATTTTAGTGCTTTTTAAAAGATAGTTCAGAGTACAGTTTGCACACCTGATCTGAGATGCCCAGGAAAAAAACAGTATGCCTATTGAGACAGTGTTTTCAGAACTGATTTTTTTTAATGGACAAATATTGTTATGTTTTTGGCATTTGCATATTAGTACAATAAAAAAGTCTTATGGTAGCTGATAATTTCTTCTATTCCCTTTATTTTTTATGTGCTACTAAAAATATTTTTTTATCATGTAGTCTTTAGTCTGCGAACAGGAAAACCAATATATCCATGATATCCAGCAGGTTGGCTGTGTACCTATTTGTTTCCTATGCACAAATTACCAAAATCAACCTCCAGTTAAAAGGACCCCAGGTAGAAGGACTAAGACAGGAAGTTATCTGAGTTTACTGTTTTCTTGTGCAAATGTAAGCAGGATGGACTTTGCAGTGAAGAAAAAGAGACAGTAGAATTATAGACAAAGCCTACTCACTCCCCCTTTTAAGGCACTCCAAACATCAATCCTTTTGCTGCTTAAAATGGATCTTGAATAATTCACTAGGGCTGCAGAAGCTCTGCTAAGTGGGAATTTCCCACACCAGAAATGGGCCCTTCCTTATCAAAAACTGCACCAAATGTACCTTTGTACATTTTCGGTATGAATAGTTCAAGGCTGCTATTGCCAGACATAGTAAAAGGCCTAATGTCCTGATTCTATATGGCTAGATGGGCACATCTCCCCATAACTTATGGTTCCATTTCCAGTGATAATATATATGAAATCAAAAATATGACTGAAGATTTCACCACCACCACCAACAGAAATTGGAAACCAGCAGAGAGAACTCTGAAATGAACAAGGGTAGGAGTATTAAAAGAAAGTAAGTAGAAGACTACTATGACAATAACATCAAGTCTTCTGAAGTTCTCAAATAATTCTTACTCCCCTCTATAGATGTTCTTACATATCAACAAGTAACGAAATTAAAGGCTATCATTGAAGAAAAGGAAATCCAGGGAAATATCTGCAAGTCTTGGCAAAGAGGTACATCTTCAGGGGAAAGGTATGGCTCTTTGTATTTTTGCAAGCTGGACAGGTCAGTCCAGCCTTTATATCTTCCAACAGCTATCTTCCAGAGATAACTATGACTAACAGTCTGATCTTCCTCTTGGTGTAGAAATCCAGTTTTGAAATCTAGCCTAGCAAGTCCATAGAGCATGCCAGAATTCTAAATTGGATGTTAACCCGACCACCACTTGGCCCATTGCCTTTTCCTTGGCTTGTTGTGTACCCTGAACTAGAAATGTTATTTCAGAGGTATATGATTGACCACAATGACAAATAGTGCTGCATTAGATAGCAGCTTGGACTTAAATGACATTCTCACCTTTCATGAGTTTTAGGATTCTTTTTGTCTTAAAAGAAACGGCATGGATTTTTACCTTCTTTTAGAAATTTACATCCTGGTATCAAATATTTCTATGTCCAACCTAACTATTGATAATTGATATATCGATAAGAAAGGAACAATTTCCTTTATTACTTTCAACAGGAAGCATATTGGTGTTCTTTCCCTATAACTCAATCAGGCTGAGAATGCCATGCATGTTTTTAAATTAAATGGAAATTAATACTGTCCAGAAGTTTAAAGTCAAAGATCAGCAGGACTTAAAAACAGTGGATATTTAGTTTCATGCCAGAGGCTTCCTTTTTGGTGGAAATGACAGGAATCTAATGGCTAAAGGACTTCCTTTAACTCTTAATGAATTAGAGGAAAAATTACCTATAACCAGCAAAGATTTGCATTCGAGCAGCTGGACTCAAGTAAAACATAGAACCATGGTTGATAATTCTCTTGTATTTTGTACATGGCCTCAGGGTACTTTATGTGCAATAAGCTCTGTGCTCTAAACTCATCCTTAATCATGAATTGTGCCAATGATTTCCAGGGAACTCATTATAATCTTTTTTATAAAAATTGCCTCTAAAAACATTCCATCAGATTTTCTCCCAAACCATAATAACCAAACCACAATCAAATTGAGAATTCTAGTACAAATCTCTGTAAGCAGATTCTTGTATGCAAGTCATTTTATGGAGAGTGACCAAATTTGCTAGAAATTCTTGGGATAGTAATCCCACACATTCAGGGGAGAGGGAGCAGGTAAGGGGAAACTGCCCTACTTATTATGATGACGTGTTATTCCAATGAATGAAGCTTGGTAGCACTTCCTGTATTGAAGAGGAGACATATTTTATTTATAGACAAAATCCTTTGTATGCAACAGTGGCCTGACATTTCTTTTTGCCAGATGGAAAGATCTTCTAGTTCAGGTCACTTCTCCACAATGTCTTCCAGACCCATCCAACTATTGTGTACCACCTAAGAAACTGGCCTTTTATCAGCTCAAAAATGGCTGAATGATGCTAGAAGATGTCACTAGTTACAAGTTGGAAAATCTATTTAATATTTTTTGTACATTACCCAGCTCCCAATGACTCTGGATGGTTTTCATATAAAAAACATTCTGAATAACAGAGTGATATAACAATAACAACAACAGCAACAACAATAGTAGGCAAAGGCAAGCAAGGGTAGTACCAATAGTAATAGGCACCTTGGGTGCAGTCCCAAAACAACTGGTGTACTACTTGAACACCATAGGCATTGACAAATCAGTCAATTGCAGAAGGCGGCTTTACTTGGAACAGCTTCCATCCTGTGATGATATCTGTAACACTGTCAAACATCCACATTTGCCTTGATATGGACCTTGATAAAGTCCTTCATAAGGACTCGATAGAAAAAAGGACTCAAGAAACAAAAATGATAAGGACTTGATAGACAAAAATGCCAAACCCAGTCTGAACATCTGGCTGACTGTGTGATGAATAATAGTAATAATAAAAACAAGGAACAGACAATGGCAAAATCCGGCAACATCAAGGTGTAAACCCATAGTGCCCAGAAGGGAGGTTCAATCACTCTTGCCAAAGGCCTATGTGATGAGTCAGGTCTTCAAGCCTCTCAGCAAGATAAGAGCCATCTGGATTTAAGGAGAGCAGACGCTTCACTAGAGAAGGTTTAGTGAATGGATCAAAACAAATTACATTGTTGTTGGTGATGAAGATGGCACATTGTTGCTGGTGATGAAGATCTACTTTATCCTCATAACAACCTACCCAGAGGATTAGTCTGAGAAAAGGGATATTTCAGGATTACTTCCTGAAGCTTCTTGGCCAAAATCCAGTCTTTGAAATCCCAATTCAATATGAAGAATACTGTGCTATATTACCTCTTAATTTAGAGCAGTATTTCTCAAACTTGGCAGCTTAAAATGTGTGACCTTCAACACTCGGGATTCCCCAGTCAGCCATGATTTACAGCTCCAAGACCTTACAATAGGACTTTGACAGCATCACTTGACTGGCCAGGGGTTCAAATGTTCAACTGGGTATCACTGACATATTGATGACACTGGACCTCATGTTATTGATTGACATTACCTAGCAACCTCAGGTAGATGCTGAATAAGAGTGGTAAAATTGTTCAGCCTTGAAGAACCTCATACTACAGGGATCTCAAACTCAATTTCTCCTCCTGCCAACATCAACTGTAATTGACCACAAAGGTAGGGAAAAAAACACGGTAATACTCGCTCTAACCTCTGTAGCCAGTCTAAGATACTATGGTCAATGATATCAAAAGTTGCTGAAAGGTCATGAAAAGGCTGGATAATTGTAGCATCCCCATCCGAGCCCTGACAAAAGTTATCCTTAAGTGTGAACAATTCAGGCCTAAACATTTTTTTTTTAAAGATAATCTGCTTCTTTCTGAAAATTTCCAACATTTTCCACACTCTTCCTCCAAAATGCGAGTTTGAAAAATGATCAGAAATTAGCCAATAGAATTGGGTCTGGTGGTGGTTCTTAAGAAGGCATCATATCACTACCTTCAAGGCAGATGGAACTACTTTCTTACCTAAGGATGAGTTCATCATTGCTTGGACCAAACTAGAAATAATCTCCCAAAAGACCTTGAACAACCAGGAAGGACATTACAGGTAGCCCTTTACTTTAAAACAAACCTACCTTGGGGTTACTTATGGCCCAGATTTGAAGTTCTGAATGATTCCCCCCCTCCCAATATCTCTGTGGTCACATGACCAAACTTTTGAGTTGCATAAATGCAACGAGGCTGCATTTATGGCTGTTTGCAGCTTTCTGAGGTCACATAACTGTGTTTTCCAAAGGTTTCCAATGGTTTTACCAAAAGCCAGTTTTTTACTTCTAGGTTTCAGCAAAACTGCACCCACTATTTTGCTTAACCACTGTGATGTTTAATGATTGCTGTGTTCAGGCTCCATTACAATCATAAGTCGAGGACCACATGTATTCTAACATATTGGTTGCCAGATTTACAGTCTTTGGATCCTGTCTCCTCCTTCAAGATTTACAGACTCAAAACCTTCCCAAATAATATGGCAAGACTCTCTCCCTCTCAGCCAGAGGAGACTCCAACTCACAGCCGATTTGAGTGATTTTATTTGACAGATATCTAGAATAATCCTCACAGTAACCCTGTAGAATGGCTCTTTTGAAAGGAGGAAAAAACCCCAGTCACTCTGAACACCACTGGCCACTTACCTACAAATGTAGTAAGAGCAGAAAAATAATTATATTTCACCAATCTTATTGCCGTGTATCATTTCCAGTATCGGTTCACTCCAATGGCCCTCTAAACATTGTTTTCTGTGCTTCATCTTCCAGAGCATCTTGGCAAATCAGGAAATCTTCTGAGATCATCATTCAGGGAAAGTCAACACAGGAACAATTGAATTCAAGGCACGTCTTCTGCAAATGACCTGCTCATCAGGAAAAAGCCCAAGGTTTCTCTGAAACTCAATGGGGTGGATTAGTGTCTGGGCAGACTGATAGGTCCAGCTTCCAGGCCTGAGAGGGAATGGTACTGGAAATCTCAAAAGTGATTAGGAGTGGATATGGCCATAGCAAATGACAGATCTTAGTGTCTTCTTCTCTCAGATTATTTTGCAATTGCCTTGAGACAAAAAGCAGATCCAATTTCTCTCTCTATCCAGGTCTTACTTTGGTTATGGTTGATCCCTCCCACATTCCTCCCATCAACTTTTAAAATGCACATGCTGCTCCATTACGTTTTGAACATGTTTTAAAAGTTCATTTTCTTTCTTTCTTCTGCTCCACAGCCTACTTTGGTGTGAAATGGCATAAAAATGGATGCGAGAAATCACAAATAACACATGACAGAGGGACTATTAATTAAGGCTCCTTTCAAAGTTGCAGAACATGTTATGAACATTGGCTAATAAACTGTTTGCAATCTTATCCTATTAAAGGGAGCTTGGCTTCTGTCTTCCATGTTGCTCTTACCTCAAGCCTGGATTATTATCATACACTGTATTTTACATGGGGATAACTTTGAAGGCAGTTTAGAAACTTCAATTAGTCCAAAATGCAGCGACCAGACTTTTGTCTGGTAGTTGCAAGTCAAAGCATATGTCTCAGATCATATATCAGTTCCACTGGCTTCTATTTGCTTCTACGGCCAATTCAGAAGGCTGCATTTTGCTTTTAAAACCATACATAGCTGAGAACCAGATTTTATTAGGGACACTTGCTCCCATCTAGAGCAGAAGGGAATTAAAACCTACAGCAGAAGCCTTGGTCTCAAAAAAGAGAGTGTTTTCTGTGTAGTAAACCACAGCCATTGTTACTGCTTTCCCCCCAAAACGAACAATGTGGAGTTCAACCCCTTTCACTGCTAAAAGGGGCATGCTTTTCATATGACTTTTAGAACAATTTTGTTTAATAATATTTTTTTATTATGGTCACAGACCAGCATTAACCACTTTACATTGCAATTTATGTTCTTGTTGCCATTGTTTTTGTTTTTGGTTTTTTTGTTTCTTTGACTTGGCTTTAAATTTTAGTTGTGTTTTGAATCCACAATAAGGAACCAGAACCAGAAATTGGATTTGTTAATGTGTTAAAAATAATTTTCTTTACAGAATACCTTTGGCACCATTTCCCTATTTATAGGGAAAGGTAGGAAATGAGTATCTCTACTAATAAAGCTGCATTTCCAAATGTGTCCTTCCTGTTGAACATAATAAAGAACTTGTACATTTAGATTTGTTTCAGATTTCTGGCTCTGTGCACTTCTAGGCATTTATTCTTTTTCTGTGATGCAGATATTAAATACTGCATGCAATCACCTAATAAGATTATATATAACGGAGTTATAAAAATATACTTAGGAATTTTCAAATTATTGGCTGGTAACTGAAAAAGCCCTCTTTCGATATCGTGTCATGAACCGATACTGAGAATGGTCGACTTAAATCTGCTTCATTTTGTCTGAAAACAGATGATTGCTGAATTATATTGAAAAGGGCTACATCTGTCAAAAATGGTGTAGGGTCTGCTTGGACAGGGGGTTGGACTAGATGACCTACAAGGTCCCTTCCAACTCTGTTAATCTGTAAATATGTGATCACCAGTTGGGTCTAGCATTGCCCAACAGTTTTACCTGTTTCTGAAACAATGCCTTTATTTTGTGAAAATTGTGATTCCCCGCATGAGGTTTTGTTGGCTTCCCTGGCCATGGTTTCAATAAGTTCATCGGTTTTATCTAGTGATAATTGCTCTCTGCATCCCGTGATAAGAAAATGACTCAAGAAATTAAAATAATTTCCTGTTGATTTCGTGTTGATAAAGTTGCACATTTCTGCAAGTTTTCATCTTCCTGAACTGCTAGTTAGCTGGGCATTCCCTCCAAATGAAGGAGTGTGACATATCTTTCCTCGCTTTCGTTTTAATTGGCCTTTTCCACAACATTCCCATTTCTATGAAATTTGTTTTGATAAAGATAATGTGAATTGTACTGTCAAATGCTAACATTGCTATGGGCTGGAAAAGGGAAAACAAGCTGAAATTAAATCCAGACTAGAGGGAAATGCCATTGGTTATTAAGAAACTGGACATGGACTGATGTTCAGAGTGTTGGATGAGGGCTGCAGTCTTCCCAAGACAGCAAGTCTGCAATTAGGTATATTCTTTGATCCTCAGCTTCTTCAGTTTCATATGTGGCTGCTGTGGTGAGGTCTATTTACACCCTTCCACTTAGGATATGAGCTTTGACTGTTCCTGAATTAGTTGAATCTGTTTCTTCATTTTGCAAAACACTTAGTATTTGATATCCTTGGTAAAAGAGTCCTGAAGTTGCAACTGGTATAAAAGCAGCTAGTCTGTTAAATTAATACTGGGATTAGTGTGGTCTGTACTGAAAGATCTGCCAACTGCTTACTGAGCACAATTTGAAGTGCTGGGATTGATCTTTGTACAACTTAGTGCTGATTACTTGAGAAACCTTTTTATTTTGTGCTTTCAAGTCAGTTTTGAAAAAAAAAAGTTATTGCAGTTTTCTTGGTAAGACAATCAGAAGTGGGCTACTATTGTCCACTTCTCAGGGAGAATAAGAGAAAATGACTGGTCTCAGTTCACCCAACTGGCTTTCTGGACCCATATTCACAGCCTCCCAGCTTCTAACCTGATGCCTTAACACTATACTGAACTGACTCCCACTTGAGAAATTATGGCTCATGTTGTGAGCCTGTCTTCCAGTTCAGATTTGCAGGAGGGGCCCTTTTGAAGATGCCTCAGTACTTGTTTTGATACGTGGGAGTGGTGCTGTTCTCCTGGGCTGCTCCCAGCCTATGGAAAGCACCCTGTTAAGTATACTTGGTTCCCGCTCTCTGTCTTTGGAAGATCAGCCAGGTTTTTAATTCTTAATTAATAAGACTGCTCTCTTTGATCAGGGTTTTAATTGTTAATTAATTTTGAATCAGCGGGAATGTAAGTTTAAAAACTTTTTGTTCCTGTTAGCCTCTGTGAGCATTTGATTGCACAGAATAGTGGAATATAAATTGGACATAAAATTAAATGCATAATGTGCCAAATGCAGGCTCATCCTAATTTTATGTAATGCAATTACAATAAACACTGTCTTATTTTTAGCTCTTCTGTGAGTCACTCCAGCATGGTTTGTCTTTTTAACTGCTGAGTTGGATGTTTACAGTGAGGTTGTTCCCTCAACAGCTCCCTTCCTAAATACCATTCAGATTTCCCAACAGTGAACACAGGGAGTCACTTATTGAACCAAACTACTGAGAAACCTTGATGTGAGCCTGGATGAGTCTTACAATGACCTCTAGTGGACTGATGGCATCAAACAAGTCTATCAGCCTCCCCATTCTCCATGCCTCTTGCATGCCTGCCTGCCTTTACAGACACTCAGAGATTTATTGTATGATGACCAACCCATAGTTATGGCATCCATTGCACCTAACGGATAAATAAAGGAAGGAACTACAAAACCCAGGAGTGGTAGAGAAGAGTATAACTCAGATTTAAGAGATTAGAAAGGGCTATCTTGCAATTAACCCGGATGAAAGGAAGTACATTGACATTCGGTACATAGTTTTCTAGGTGAACATCTTCCAATTGCTTGGCTGTGGCAAATTGCAGCCCCTTTCAGGGCCAAGATCACTGGCAGAAATCTCTCAACTTCCTTTCTTGACTTTTTTGAAGATAACCAAATGAGCCTTTAAAAAAAAAAAAAAAAGTTAAATGTCTAAGTTTCTCATGCCATACCAGGAAAATTTTTATTCACTGAATTATCTTTTGTTACAGACAGAGAGGGGGGGGGAGAAGGAGGGAGGGGGGAAAGGGAGAGAGAGAACAAGCTCTGCATTTTTGCTTACTGTATTTCTCTGTCCTGTAGCAGACTGGAAGAAGACAAGGGGGGGGGTGGTGGAATCCCACAAAGTTTACTTCTGACTCAAACCTTTTCTAATTACAAACAGGTTTTCTTTATCTAAAACTCTCATGAGCATTTACCCAATCAGCATGCTACTCCATTACCTAGGATTAACTTAGTTTCAATGTTTGGGGTTTTCCAGCTATAATTAAAAACTTGACCTTATTTGAGAATCAAGGGACTGATCACTATCTGGAGCAGTCTTTTTACTTAACCTAAGCTCCAGATTCACGATAGGCAGAACAAGGATATCTGCTTAGCAAGGACTTTACACATTTTTTAGGTATGACTTTAAGCTATTTTCAGAGACTACTGAAGCAAAGCAGGCGGGGAACAGAGAGCAGCAAAATTGATCACTATTTTATTGGCATATTAGCATATGCTTAAATCAGTCTCTCTAGTCTTGAAATAAGCTAATAATAATGGATTCTTTTTATTATCAATAAATTCAGTCCTCAAAAACTTGGCCTATTAGCAATAATGTTGGTAGAAAGATAAAAGAAGCCCACCTCACAGGCTTGAATTGCAAATTGAGATCTTTCTCAATACTTATTGTGAAATATGGGGTTACAATGGTATTTCCAAATTCATCCATTTTGGAAAAGCAGACTAGACTACAAAAAAGATGTTGAGACTTTGGAAAAAGTTCAGAGAAGAGCAACTAAGATGATCAAGGGCCTGGAGACTAGACCATATGAAGAACAGCTGCAAGTTTTGGGTCTGCCTAGTCTAAAGAAAGGAAGAATCAGGGGTGACATGATAGCAGTATTCCAGTATTTGAGGGGCTGCAACAAAGAAGAGGGGTCAACTTATTTTTCCAAAACACCAAAGGGCAGGACTAGAAACGATGGTTGGAAACTAATCAAAGAAAGAAGCAACCTGGAATTAAGGAGAAACTTTCTAACAGTGAGGACAATTAAACAGTGTAACAGTTTGCCTTCAGAAATCATGGGGTGTTCCATCACTGGAGGTTTTTAATAAGAAACTAGACAGTCACTTGTCTGAAATGATATAGGTTCACCTGTTTGAGCAGGGGGATGGACTAGAAGACCTCCAAGGTCCCTTCTATTTATATTTCTAGTCTAGTCTAATATAGTCTAGTCTAATATAGTCTAGACTATGTTCCTGTTAGATTCCAACAGACTTCTTTGATAAGTCCTCCAGGGGCCCGTTTTCAAATTTATTAATTTTTATTATTTATTATTCAAATTTATTGATTTTATTCAATTAACTGCTAGCTCTTCTTTTCAAATCAGTTTCATGATTTATTCTTGTGATCTACATAATTACACAGGATTACACTACATCATTCAATAGAATGAAGATATCTTGGTAGCCATAGTTACAGCTGCATGGAATAAAGGGTTGACTTATTTATGTTCCTTACGTTTTACTCCATTCACCGGGTCTACTGTACTACCGGAACAGGATAGCCAAATGACTATTTGTGCATGGTGAAGTCATCACAGAAACATGGCAGCTTACTTAACACACTTCCTCTTTTCATTAGGCCAACTTCTTTGCAGATTTTTGTGAGTGCATTTCATTTTCTCCCAACCATTGTCATACAGCCAAGCATAAAGGCCTCTTGAGCTTCTGTGCGGAAAACTCAAAAAAAGCAAGATACAAGCCTACTAAGACTGGATTGTTGGTATTTTTTTTTCTGAAAGCAGGTAGTTACCAGCCATTAATAGTTTGTTAAAAGGCCATGGTATTTTGATAATTAGGCAATGCTACCACTGAAAGAATTTCCATTACAAACATGTTAGCAGGCTAAAAATCTATTCCAAGTTAAACCAGTATAACAAGTGGTTAAGAATGATTTATTTTGAGTTGGCACCTGACTGTAGGAGCAGAAGCAGTGACATGACAGGCATTGTTGTCAAAGTAAAACAAAGTGACAGATTTAAGCAAGGGAAAAAGTTATCATTTACAGGTAGTCCTCAACTTACAAAAGTTTATTTAGTGACCATTCAAAGTTACAATGACATGAAAAAAAAGTGACTTGTGACCATTTTTCACACTTATGACCATTGCGACATCCCCATTTACAGCATTTACATTTACATTCAGATGCTTCACCACTGACTCAGATTTATGACGGTTGCAGTGTTCCGGGGACACGTGGCCATCTTTCGTGACTTTCTGACAGGCAAAGACGATGGGGAAGCCACATCCACCTAACAGCCATGTTACTAATTTAGCAACTGCAGTGATTCACTTTATAAATGTGGCAAGAAAAGTCGTAAAATGGGACAAAACTCACTTAACAAATTTCTCGCTTAGCAACTTCTTGGTTCAATTGTTGTAAGTCAAGCACTACCTGTACTAAGTTTGGGTGGAACAAAACCCTGGATAAGGATTAGATGGTATCTTTTTGCTGCTCTCTACTGGTCATCCAGCTTTTTGCAGCCCAAGTCTTTGGCCCTAATTATAATTCCTGATGACAACAACAACAACAACAGTGATTTCTATCTCTTTCAAATTACCTCTGCCCTTGTAGCTTTTCCCCAGCACCATTGGAGATGCAGCCAATTTCACTGCAATGGAAGTTTTTAATGGGCAGGCTCAAGTTTCAAGGTCAAACCTCTTCTCAGCTCTGTGTTGCAATCCGTGGCACAGGGTAAAGATTCTCTGCAAGAGGCAAAACCAGTTGGATACGTCCATCATGCCCCAAGGCTCAAAAATAATTCTTTGAAATACCTTTGACATTTCTTTTCAATCTGGTGATATGATATCACTGCTCTATTTCCTTCCATTCTCCCTTCACATTAACTGCCCACAACATAGTCTTGAGATTTGTTTACTACTGATTTAGATATCTTGTTATTGAAATAATTATCTTAATTAACACTAATTGCTAATTATTAATCTCGCAGTTACAAGCTTCCCTTGTGCACATATTTGACATTAGTCATTCTGAAAAACAAGGCACGGGGCAAAATGTATAATTACGAGGCACAAAGGACTTAAAGCTAAAGCAATAAAAATCAAAGAGAGGAGGGTGAGAAAAAAAAATGCTTTCAGCATTCCTGTATAATAAATAGGACTTCCTGTGTCACAAAGAACTTTATGAGAAGGCAGAGGTAGGATTCCTGACCCTCCCCTTCCCCCCCCCAGGGAGAAATGGTGAAATTAAACCCTTGCCTTCCAGCAAAGATGGCATTTTGAAAGCTATCTACTCCATGCCAAACGGCTGTTTCCAAGAAGGCAGGGAGGCAAAGCTGAAGCTTATGGCTCCACTTTGAAATTAATATATTTTTAAAAGGCCAGGCAAGCTTTGAAAAGAGAGTGAGAAATATACAAAGAAGATACGGGAGGCTCCTTTGCTTTCTTCCAGAGGAGGTTTCACTCACATAACAGTAATAAAGTCCAAGTGATGTTTCCTCCTAACTTAAACTGGTGCTAGATTGTGGAGGCCTCTAGCCCAAGCTGATTTTTTAAAAAAAGATCAATTCAGCCATCAGACATCCAGCATGAGCCCAGTCTTCTCTCTCAAGGATTTATTAGGCCGATTTTAGAATAGGTAAAATAGAATATCGAGAATGGACTGGCTGATCTGGAAAAGGGGTAATGTTCTAGATAGGAGGACAAACGGAGGCGAGGACAAACGGAGGCGAGCCAGGACTTCAAAAGGTTAACAGCTTTAATGCTAACAGGTTGCCCAATGCGGCACTTCACAAACACGGCCACCAGGCTTAGCTTTGGCTTTTAATTTACTGGAGGTAATTGGGGGCTTACCCTGCCGACCTCTGGCCTGCTCCGCCTTCAACCGGTGGACCTTGTCGTCCTCAGTAGCCAACTCTTCACTGCCGATATCTTCATGATGCACGTCAAGAGGTTTTCCTGCGACTTGAGGCTTGGAAAATCTTTGAATTTCTTCTGTCGATTGTGTTGACAGTTCCATTGCTCTGGCCTCATCAAGCACAGTCTGCAGATCTAGTTCAGGTTTGGCCAGGAGGGGGTGCTGTATGTGGAGGGCTCGTACCCCACCGACAATTTGGTCCATAAGGACATCATCTAAATCTCTGAAATTACAATGTAGAGCCGCGCCCCGTAAAGCAGCCACATACTCATTAATTGTTTCTCCCTCACGCTGGCTTCTCCTATAAAAGGCATGCCGGCACGCTGTGCGAGATGGTGTTGGATCGTAATGATTCCTTAGTTTTGCGATTAACACATCCCATGACACAGTGTGTATGGATTGGGGAGCCACTAGTGTGCCCGCAATATTAAACATCTCCGTGCCACACAAATTTAGAAAACCCGACTTTTTCCGCTGTTCAGATAGATTGGTGTAATCATTGGCTTCTAAAAATTCAGACCAGGAAATATATGAATCCCAGGTTTCTGTGGCCCCATTAAAAACTGTGTATTCATTGAAGCCCCTCTGAGGTAACTTGTTTGCTTAGTCGATAATCAGACCGCAGTCCTCATAGGCTTTGTGACTTCTCTCGACCTATCGTCGAGTGATTCATCTGAGGGAATTCAGCTCTCGTGACTCAGCTCTGTGATTAGTGACTTTTATCAGTTCTGCCTGGGCTCCGCCTCAATATCCCACCTTCGTCGTCAATGTTCTAGCTAGGAGAATGCGGGCGAACAAACAGAGGCGAGCCAGGACTTCAAAAGGCTAACAGCTTTAATGCTAACAGGTTGCCAAACGCGGCACTTCACATTTTGCGCGTCTCAGCTAACTGGCAACAGCTGAGCCCTGTTTGACAGCTCTTTATATATGCCGGCTGTCAAACAGGTAACCAATCAGGAGCGAAGACAGCACCCCCTAGTCAATGGACCAGAGAGAAAACTATAGAATATAGCAGTTTCAGGAGAATCCTGAAAACTGTCACCCTGTCTCAATCTGTCTTGTATTTAATGGACGTGGCAGTTCATATTTATTTTTACATTTCAGCTTTTATGACAGCCCAGTCATGCATGAGTCTAGTGGCTAAGAAGTGTTAAAAGAAATATATGCCAATTAAAATGGGATTGTATTCGCACATGACACTTAACAATCATGTATAGGGTATTTTTCATCTTGGTTTACTGAATAAGCCACAACTGTCAGGATTCATATTGCACATGCTAAGCAGGGGTGAGCTTCAAAAATTTTAGCAAGGGGTCCTCTGCCCAGTTGCTGGTAGCCGTGGCCATGGTGGGCCTGGCCTAGTCATGCACCATGGCGGGAGGGGGTTATTTTTGTCCTCCCTGGGCTCCAGAGGCTTTCCCTGAGCCTCCAGGAGTGCGACAACGGCCTCTCCAGGCTCTGGAGGCCCTCTGGAGAAATGGGCCCATTTCTGCCCTTCCCGAACTTCTGGAAGGCCCATTTTTTACCCTCCCTGAGCTTCCACGCATGCCCTGCACTTACCTGCATCCAAAACGGGCCACGTGGGACTCCTGGGAGGGGTAGGGCAGGGCGGGCGGGGCCAGCCAGAAGTGGGATTTGGGGCATTCTCCGAACTGCACAGAATCTTAGCTAGAGGTTTTCCTGAATCCCTGCGAACCCCCAGCAGCCCACCCCTGATACTAAGCCACAAGCCAGAGATACAAAAAAAAGTAGCTAAAATTTCTCTTGGGCCCTTGCAGTGTTTCTTGGTGACGCCTTTGCTCATTTCTTCTTCATTTCCCTGCTTCTTGGGCCTTGTTTAGCCTACTTTTGCAGGCCAGCCTTTGATGTATCACACAAAGTCAGGTGAAGCCTTCAGACTGACAGAGGCTGAGCACCAGCTATGTACCATAAGTGTTAAACCACTCACATAGGATAAACAAGGTTCATTTGACATGCTAAGCCAAAATAAATAAGCAATCAATATTACCATACAAGCAGTGATCAAGGGGATTGGAAATGGGGGAATTCTTGCTGACTTCTCAGACTGCAGTGACTGTCATTCTCTGCAAAGATACAGTATTGGACTTACCCAGCTGGCCTTCTCACAAATCTTATGGAATACATTTTTTTCCTTGGTATTATTGACATTGTATGAGAAGTAAACATAGGTTTCCTTTAAGGTCTTTAGAGGCAAGGCAGGATATTTAAATGTGATAGATAAATAGAACAATTCCTGCCAAACACTGTCATCAGAAATGGCAATATTCCAAAACCTGCAAAAAAAGGTTTCAGCTTCAAAGACAATATTGGCTTTAAATAGGCATCTTTGAAGAAAAGAACTTAAACAAAAAATACAGTATGCTCTTCAATAGCAATTTATCAAAAATACTTAGTGTTATTCATTTGGGTCGGAAAGATGAAGTTTCTAGCCATCACAGGTATTAATGTATTAATCAATGCTAAGACCATTGCAGCTTCAATTATTGTATAGTACTCATTGCAATGAATCACAGTGATTATTTATTTTGACTAAATCACACAGGCTGTGAATTTCATTGTCATAGTCAAACCTCATAGATGGTGAATTCCAGCCTTGCCACATTCTCCCCATCCCCTTTTTTGTGTCTCTGAGTATATATCTGCTAGCTGAGGCTTATGATATCATGCATCTGAACAAGTGGATTTCGTAAATTTAAAAGCCATCATAAATTTGTTAGCATTTAAAGTGCCCTGAGCTACTAATATTTTCTTGCAGAAAAAAATATGACGTAGCTCATATCAGCAGCTTTGAGGATTGAAGGCAAGAATTATTTCACTTCTTAATAGGATAATGTTGGTGCTGCTATGGTACATGATACTAGGTGTAAAATCAAACCTTACCAGGTGTGCATCCGGTAAGAGGAGACAATTGCTATCATTAGGGCCCATGGTAGTAAGGATGCCAAGATCTATCTATGCAACCCAATTTTTCCTTCATTGTTATTTAGGAAGTCATCTTTCAATGACCGTAACTGGGACCAGCAACTCAGCAATTAAGCCAAGCTGTCACTAAGTGACTTCATGACTGTAACTGTGCTTAAGATCTTGCTTCAGCTTTGCTTTGCTTTGCTTTACAGACCTGCAAAGGTCATAAACGTGAGGATTGGTTGCAAAACTACTTTTTCACCATCTTCATAACTGTGAATGGTTACTAAATGAGGCAGTTGCTAAATGAAAACTATCTGTGTTGGTACGGAGAGTTGGGAATATCAGGAAGCTGAAACGAGGTCAATTAAAACTTTGTCCTTCATGTGACGGTCAGACAATTATCATCTTCTTATGTTCTTCCGTTTTGCTTCTGCTTCTCCCCCTGTATTCTGAATCAGGCGTCTTTTTCACAAACAGTTAGAATTGTATATTCCACCATCTTCAAGGTTATCCAGAGTTTCAACTTCTCTCTGGCATTTAGAAATTACTGATTTTTGTTTGCATTGTTTACAAACTGTGCTATATTCCATCAGCTGAATCTTATTGAGATAAATCTATTGTATTACAGCATTTTTGCTGAACAATTCAGTGTTGCTAGACCTAGACCTGTGATGGTGAGCCTATAGTATGCGTGCTGGAAGTAGCACGCAGAGCGATCTCTCCGGGCATGCCAGCTGTAGCCCATTGCTCTTCCTGGTTCCAGCATGCCAGCCAGCTGGTCTTCACGTGGGAGCACCAGAAACAGGAAAGCAGCTCTCTGGCGTGCATGTGCATGCTGGGGAGCCGAGCTTCCAGTTTCTGGCACAAACATGTGCATCAGCCAGTTGGTCTTCGTACACGCATGCGTGCCAGAAACCGAAAGACTTGGTGACAAGCACACTTGTGCATGCTCGAAACTGGAAGCTCAGCTTCCCAGAGTGCACATACATGCCAGGGAACATCTCTTCCAGTTTCCGGCAGTCCCCCGTGCGCCCACTCCCATTTTGGAACTTGGTGCCAAAAGGTTTGCCAACACTGACCTAGACATTTGAAATGGAGGTTGGGAGTTATAGTTCTATCTCAGGCACAAAACCAGCCGAGTGACCCTAAGCCAGCCTCCCTCCCTCTCTCCTTCCCTCCCTCCCTCCCTCCCTCCCTCCCTCTCTCTTGAAAGGAGGCAATGGCAGTTCACTTCTGACAAATCTTGCCAGTAAAACTACAGGGACCTGTCCTGTTAACCCTTAAAGGCATATGCACACCCTCCATTTGAAGAAGGTGATGGTTTTTTAGGCCTGGAAGACCTCCCACCCCAAAGTGTCTCTCTTCCAAATTGTCAGCAGTGTTGCATTACTATCTTTGGATATAGTGGATTGCCCTTTCCTGCTTGAGTCCAATATTTTGTGGGTTTCTATGCTTCTGTAGTATTTGATTCCTTATTGAATCCCTTATTCAGTGTTTCCATAAGTCAGGCATTTTCCAAGTTTGTAGCACAGTACAATAGTAAATAACATTTTTAAACAAAACTGTGCGACCTCTTCGTGTATATAAAAAGTAACATCGTTGGGGTCAGCTTTAACCAGAAATAGATGTATCCCCTTGAATCGTTCATTTTTAATCTATGTATCACAGACCTTCTCATTCCTTAGGAAACCACAACTATCCAACACTGGCTTCTGCAGCCAAAGTGATGAACACAGCCCAGGGGGGCTGTTGTCAGTGCTCTCACTCTGCCTGCACAAGGATAATCAGGTTTAAAAATAAGGTATGTGACCCCCTCTTCCTTTCTTGTGAGCCTCAAGAGGGGTCATGACTCTCTGTCTCAAAGGTCTCCTTTTAGAGACTTCTGTTATTCTTCACCTTGGCACTGTGTCCCCGAATGATTCCATTCCAGATAATGGCTTTCGGCCACAGGAATTTATAGTCAGTTGAGATTATATCCGAATGATGAGATACACCAGTGCTGTCCCATTGAAACTCCATCCTTACATACCATATCCTGGCATTTTATCCAAGGAAATATTTTAGCAACATTCCCATGATGCACTTTTGGTCACTTACCCCCGCTCCACTCGCCGTCTCCCCTTAGATGCCTTTCCCCCCCCCCAGGTCTAGGGATTTGTTCAGCGGTTCCAAAGAGTCGCCATTAACTTGAAGGCACAAAATAAAACATTCTAGATCTACGTAGCTATTCCAAATGCTGTCCCTCTCTTCATTTTGAATCTCAACTGTCTGTCTCATGCTTTGCTTGGATGTTTCATTATCCTTTCAAGTTGAATATGTCAGAGATCCAGCTTACCGCCTCGACTTATTGCCATTATGTACATTAGGTAATCCTCGACTTACAGCAGTTCATTTAGTGACCGTTCAAAGTTACAACAGCAGTGAAAAAAGCGACTTACGAGCATTTTTTACACTTACGATCTATGTAGCAGCCCCATGATCATCGGATCAAAATTCAGATGCGTGGCAACTGGTTCATACTTATGACTGTTTTGCAATCTTTTGACAAGCAAAATCAATGGGGAAGCCAGGTTCACTTAACAACCATGTTAACTGATCAACTGCAGTGATTCACTTAAAAACTGTGTCAAAGAAGGTTATAAAATGAGGCAAATCTCACTTAACAAATGTCTCATTCAACAACATAAATTTTGGGCTGAATTGTGGCCGTATGTTGAGGACTGCCTATATTCTCTTTGTAATTTCTGCATAGCTCTAAGAACAGGGGTGTCAAACCCAAGGCCCGAGTCCAGATCCTGCCCATGGGGTGCATCAGTGACGTGCGGTGAGGTTTATGACTGGTGAGGCAATGACACAGTGCTGGGTTTCAAATATTTTTAGACTTGTGGACTTCAACTCCCAGAATTCCACAGCCAGGCATGCTCAGTTCCAATTTAAAGCGACAGCATTTGTTTTTCTCCTTTGCTCCTTCTTTCTTTTTCTTCTCCTTCCCCTCCTTCCTCCCTCTCTCCCTTCCTCCCCCTCTCTCAAACACACACACACACACACACACACACACACACAGAGAGAAGTTGGATTGGACTATCTCTCCTACCCCTTCCCTCTCTCACTCACTCTCAAACAAACCCCCACACACACAAAAGTTGGATTGGATATCTTTTCCAGTGACTTGAAAGCAGCTCCTCTGCCATTCTCCCCCCCCCATTCCCCTGCTGCCTTTCCCAAACACCTCCACCATTGCAAATGCAGCCTGCTGTCTGGGTGGGAAATGCCTGGAACACAATAAAGCCCACCCACCACCTCCTGCTGGCAGGCTGGGGAGAGAGGAGAGGCAGAGAAGCCGGAGGGGAGCCGAGCCGAGCCTTCCAAAAGAAAGAGGCTGGGGGGAAGTGTGTGTACTACAGCATGGCTCTTTGCCTGGCTTCCTGCCTCCTCCTGTGGTCTCCTCAGTGCTTGCTTGTGCTCTCCCTCCCCAAGTGTAGTTTGATTGCAGATGGAGCCACGTTGCCTTTTCAAACTTGTAATCAGTGAAGCTGGGCTAGATTTTTATATAGTTTTATCCAGCTGTGTGTGTGTGAGAGAGAAATGAATGGGGGCCTGGGGAGGAAGTCACTACACTTGGGGAGGGAGAGCACCAGTGAGGAGACCACAGGAGGAGGCAGGAAGCCAGGCAAAGAGCCATGCTGTAGCACACACACCGGCCCCACAACGTGGCTCTGCCTGCAATCAAACTACTCTTGGGGAGGGAGAGCACAAGCGAGCCAGGGTCCTTCCCTCCAGTCTTTGCCCAAAGCCCTGCACAGCACCAGGAGGATGAAGTTTGAATTCCTCCCCCTCCCTCCAACCCACACATACCTTTTCCAGCTTTTTTTAACAGTTAAGCAGAGTCATCCACAGTGAGGCAGCAACTAGCTCAGCTTTTTCCTTTTACTTTTTTTTTCATGATGACAGTGGTGAGGCTGTGCCTCACTTGCCTCACCTGACTGCACGTCACTGGGGTGCATAGATATGACCTGTGGGGCTGCCCTAGGAACAGCAAACAACTGGCCCGTGGTGCCTCTGCCAGCAAAAACAGCTCGGGAGGGCTGTGTGTGTCCCACCCAGGCTCCATTTTCAGCTGCAACAGCCTCCTGCCGCCCTCTACAGTGAAAATCGAGCTTGGTGGGGCACCCCTCTGAGCTCCATTTTCACTGGCAGAGGGCGACAGGAGGCTGCTGCACCTGAAAATGAAGCTCTGGAGCCCATTTTTGCAGGCAGAGCACTTGGGCCACCACAGATGTCCCAGACATGAGTGAGGTCAAGCTGGCTTGCCCACCCTGGCCATGCCCACCCATCCACCCCCAAGGTCACACACAATGGCCCTCTGTTCTGACCCCCCTTCTTCCCTCGCCAACACAGAACACACTCTGGACCAAAACTACTTCAACAGGATTTATTGCACAGACAGACAGACAGATCCTTGGCAGCAATCCACCACGACAAGGCTCTCAGAACCCTCCAGCACAGAGACACAATAGCAGCTGTCCAGCATGCTAAGCTTCCAAGACAGAATTTTCCAAATAATTCCTTTGTTGACTTCTGCAAAGGGCGTATGCTCAATCAATCCTTTTATAGACTGAAGGGGAGTCTACGTATCAGCAGCTGAGAGCAATTACCGCCGGTAACTGCACCCTTGCTCCTTGCGCATCTAAGAACTCCCTGCTTATGTCTGAGTCACTGTCCCATGACTCCTCCCCACTGCTCCAAGGCCCCTCCAAAGGCCCCTCCTTTGGCTCTCACTGCTGCTCCATGCCTGAGGCACCTCCTGGTGGTCAACCAGACTCTCCGATCCCTGGTCAGATCAGAACCCTGCCCGGGGTCCTCCAGAGCCGACTCATAGGGACCCTCGCTCTCGGAGTCTGGTGGCAGCTCCACTGGCTCCTGCTGGGCCGCAACCGCCCTCAATGAAATCAAGTTTGACGACCCTGCCCTAGAACAATGCTGCCTCTCTTGCCAGTCATCAGATTGTCTTGACCATTACTGATTATCTACCTTCTGCTCTATCATCAGCCTGTTTTGCTTTTGCTTTTCAGGTGTGTAAACATGCAGATCTGCCTCTTCTATCTTCCGTGACTCAATTAAAACTTTACTCCAGAACCTGATCTCACTCCCTCCTGCCATCATTTCCACTACTTTCGTCATTTTTTTTTCTCTGACCCCTCAGTCCAGAAGCCTATAGCAGATGAAAGGTTTTGCCTCTTGCCAAAGCAATCATTTGGATTAAGAGTGATTAGTAGGTCATTTAATAATTAGCAGGTCATATACCTACGTATGTAGTAGGTACATATCATTGCTTTTCCATTAGTAAATTACAGGAGTTCAGGAGGCGGCACAATCCTTTCTGAAAAATGTAGCACGTGTAGAAACTTATCTCATCTCTTTTTTAATGCAGCTCAATGACATCCACCCACAATTATGCCAAGGGTTCTTCCATTGGAAAAGGCTTTCTCTTCAATTCTAGTTCCGACAACTTGCTTGCTCTTACATGCTCTTCAAAGCTTTCTAAGACTCTGGTTGACAACGTGGTGCCTTCAGGCACTGCCTTCCCAAATTGTGCCCACAGCATCCTGAAATTATATTTCATAAACAGAGATGCTCCAAATCACACAAGAATGCAAATCTGTCTGCTCCTCTAGATCCACCCTACTAAACCTTCCAAACATTTTTCTCCATAAATGGCATTTGATGTGCTTGACATGGCTGCCCTTAAAGGGAGGAGCTCTGCCTGGAGCATTCACACTAGCCTCTAATCTCTCTTTAGTTATTTGCTTGTTGCATTGTATGTAAAAGGACACAGTTTAAACAATTATGGTATATCTCTGCATAGCGGACCATCATATATTCAGTGGCAGATAGGGAGGATTTGTTTCGTGCTGTTTAGGTTGAAATTATCTCCAATAATCAGCTTGTGCAGCACCATTCCTTGCCATATGGCATGGGGATTCCTTCTCTCATGCAAGCATGCTTAGGAGCCTTCAGGCTCTGGCTCCACATTGGTTTCTGAATTAATTACAAATCAGAAGAACAATTAATCTAAGATGAATTAATTATCAAGTGGAACTAGCAGGGTCCGCCCAACATCAAAAGGCCCTAATAATGCTGATTAAAGGGATGCTATTGCTTTCTGAGTCATTAGTCTTTTGCAACAGCCCTGGCTGCTAGATCAGAACTTGTAAATGAGAGTGCCTATGGGGAAAATTTATGAAGAAAAAGTGCTTTGTAACAATTCAGGACGTGACTGATTGTAAACAGGCTTTATACAGGTGGTTTTTTTTTTTGCAGCCCCACCTGAAAATTTCACGGACCAACCTTGGGGGAAGGGGGGGGGGTTGTATGCAAAACCCATGCCTATTCTTTTTTTCCTAAGCTATAGTCGTCAATCTAGTTAACTACATGAATTGGTCAGTTATTTAGTTGACTCAGCCTTCCATCCTTCTGAGGTGGGTAAAATGAGGACCCAGATTGTCGGAGGCAATATGCTGACTCCGTAAACCGCTCAGAGAGGATGCAAAGCACTGTGAAGCAGAATATAAATCTATTGTTGCTGCTGCTGCTGTTATGAGGAGGATGTTCCTTGGGGTCTGAGAAAGAGAGTGTAGAATCCTGGCAGTGACGTCAGGAGTTTCCCCTGTGTCTGCCGGCAACAGCCAAGCCGCATCTGATTGGTTAAGACGTGGCTTGGCTAAACGCGGCCAATCAGAAGACAGGGATTGCCCGCGTTTAGCCAAGCCGCGTCTTAACCAATCAGATGCGGCTTGGCTGTTGCCGGCAGACACAGGGGAAACTACAGAGAGGTAACTAGTGAGGGAAAGGAAGATGTTAGAGCAGTGGTTCTCAACCTTTCCAATGCTGCGACCTTTTAATACAGTTCCTTATGTTGTGGTGACCCCTAACCATAAAATTGGTGTCTCGGTTACTAAGACCATTGAAAATATGTGTTTTCTGATGGTCTTAGGCGACCCCTGTGAAAGGGTTGTTCGACCCCCAAAGGGGTCCCAACCCACAGGTTGAGAACCACTGTGTTAGAGCTTCAGAATCAGAGGTGGTTTGGGCAAACCAGTAGTGGCAACAGCAGGAGGCTCTGCCCACCCACCCAGATGTCATCATGGATGCTCTGTGCATGCGCATAAGGTTCTGTGCATGTGCAGAAGCGCCATACATGAGCGAAGCAAGCACATGTACCCGCGTGCTCCCTGTTCCGAACCAGTAGCGAAGGTAAGAGAAAACCATTAGTGTTCAGAATGATAAGTAGTTAATTGATCTCAATGTCTCAAAAGCCATGGTGTTTAGAGGAAGGAATTGGCTGCACTTTCATCTAGGAAAGAGGCTGAAGGACTATAATAAGCACCGTGTACACTACTTCAATTTCATATATAGGCACCATCAGATTCTAAAGTTTCCTTTGGCATGTTTTTGATCACACGTTAAGTATATCAGTTGTTTGTGTGTAACACATTGTCTAACACTAAGAATGAGTCATGGCAGTGACATATTGTTTATTCCATTACCTGATTCCAATCCCCTCGCTCCACAGTGATATCATTTGTGCATCGGGGGGGGGGGGGGGGGGGCTAAGAAAGCTTCTGACATTGTTCAGATGGTAATCTATGGTGCTATTATTATATATGTATATTTACATATACAATTATAATTATACATATACAATTATATCATTTTTTCTTATATTATTATAACAATATTTATAATGAAATACAAATAAAATGAAGATAATAGGGAAATGGGTGAGGAAAAAGAGATGGAAAGAGAAGCATGGAGTAAGGGGAAAAATATCTTCCAACTTTTTTCAGCTCAGTTGAATAAAAATGAAATACAGGGTCAACCCATACTAACCATTTCAATAACAATAAACTTATCTAATCACTATTTCATTTTTTTTCTGTCTTGAGCACAAAGTCTAGAAGTGGTTTCCAAATAGACACGAAACTGGATATAGTGTTTTAATTAAAGGAGTTAATTTGGCCATCTCTGTTAATTCCATCAATTTTTTCCATCTTTCTGACTTTTTTGCATATTTCCATTATTTCCATTGTTGCACATAAATAATTCTTGTTGCCAGCATAACAAAGCTCCATATTTTGTTTCAAGTGCTTTGTCCAATAGTCCCAAAAGAAAAGTTGTTGTGTAATTATTCTGTGTAAGAGAAAAATAATTACTTAGTTGAACCTGGTTTATTGGTTTATCTGAATGAGACATTATAAAGTGGTATTAACACTTCACGTGATCTTGATTCTATCCCTCTCTTTTTTTGCTAAGGGTCCAAATTTGTTTTGGGTTTTTATTTAAATGGAAAATGTTTGACAGTGTTTTGTACAAGTTTCATATGATTAAGATTTATTTGAGGAGAAGATACAGATTTACAATTTTAATCCTTTTCTTATGTGGTGGGAAGTTTCTATAAACATTGTAGTGTAATGGTAGCCTTTGACATGAAGCCTGTTGAGTTACTGAAAACTAGGTGTAGGAACTGTTGCTCGGTGCCATCAAAGTAGATGAAATTTAATGGTGAAAAGAGTAAGGTTCTACATTTAGGCAACAAAAATGAAATGCACAGTACAGTATAGGTGGTACCTTGCTCAACAGTAGTAACTGTGAAAGGGATCTTGGAGTCCTAGTGGACAACCATTTAAATATGAGCCAG
The DNA here is from genome assembly GCF_964273705.1 of Natrix helvetica. Taxonomy (NCBI): domain Eukaryota; kingdom Metazoa; phylum Chordata; class Lepidosauria; order Squamata; family Natricidae; genus Natrix; species Natrix helvetica. Next base: position 272,173,505 of record NC_138548.1, on the reverse strand, counting down.
CAGTGTGCAGCAGCTGCCAAAAAAGCCAACATAGTTCTAGGCTGCATAAAGAGAGGGATAGAATCAAGATCATGTGAAGTGTTAATACCACTTTATAATGCCTTGGTAAGGCCACACTTGGAATACTGCATTCAGTTTTGGTCACCACGATGTAGAAAAGATGTGGAGACTCTAGAAAGAGTGCAGAGAAGAGCAACAAAGATGATTAGGGGACTGGAGACTAAAACATATGAAGAACGGTTGCAGGAACTGGGTATGTCTAGTTTAATGAAAAGAAGGACTAGGGGAGACATGATAGCAGTGTTCCAATATCTCAGGGGTTGCCACAAAGAAGAGGGAGTCAAACTATTCTCCAAGGCACCTGAGGGTAGAACAAGAAGCAATGGATGGAAACTAATCAAGGAAAGAAACAACTTAGAACTGAGGAGAAACTTCCTGACAGAACAATTAATCAGTGGAAAAGCTTGCCTCCAGAAGTTGTGAATGCCCCAACACTGGAAGTCTTTAAGAAGATGTTGGATAGCCATCTGTGTGAACCGGTATAGGGTTTCCTGCCTAGGCGGGGGGTTGGACTAGAAGACTTCCAAGGTCCCTTCCAACTCTGCTATTGTATTATTGTATTGTATTATTGTATTAGATGAGAAGTCTATTCATTTCTCATCTTTCACCCTAAAGTTGGATGGGCAGCAAATGAAATTCAGTTGTTTGTTGCTTTGGATTTGTAAAATAGAAAAAGGAGGCTAGAACTTTAAGGAGATTGATATCAGAAAAGAAAAACCCCAAAAGCAGCTAATTCTAAGTATAATGGAAATCTATGGACAACATTTTGAAACTTTGGAGGAAAGAGGAAAAAACTGGGTAGTTGAGGTGGAGCTCTCGTCTCACAATCAGGAGGTTATGAGTTCGATCCTAGGTAGAGGCAGACACAGGGTCTCCTGCTTGGGGAGGGGGTTGGATTAGATGACCTGCAAGGTCCCTTCCAACTCTGTTATTCTGTTATTGAAAATTATCTGATAATAATTACCACCTTGAATTTGGTTGCTCATTAAAGTGCTGTCTGCTGGCTCCTCTACTGATGGAACTAGAAAATACTATTTTCCCCAGTTCACTGGGCTTGTGTAAGTAGTCCTCGGATAGTTTCATTTCCAAAATAATTTCCCCCTGTTATTTGTTAAACAAATCATAGTAACCTGATTCATAAGTCATAGACCCTTATAAACAATGGACTATAGACCATGATCCATATTAATGTATCATGTTAAACAAAAATTAAAACAAGTATAACTTAGCATAATGTATAAACTCAGACACCATACTGCAGCATATATACAAGTAAAACTTCTTGTTCGGTAGCAAACAACAAAATAAAAAGCATCTTGCATCAAAACTTGATTCTGATAACTTAATCTATAGAAATAGGCCTGACATGAGGGAGGGGGGGAGGTGAAGGAGATGACACTATCAATTCTACTTAAATAGTTTCAAGACCTCCTAAAGGGACCAATAAATAATATATTAAGTTATTGTAGTACCATAAAGACATTTGAGTTTTACTTTTTAACATTCTAAGGCAGAAGAATTCCAAACCTGGTTGCCTCTAGATATATACTGATATAATTTTCAAAAAGTGGGCAACTTTTTAAGAGTTGTTTTCTGAGATATGAAAATCACAAACCTTGCTGAGCCCATACGAAATAAGTTTTAAGGTTTGATTGGTGGGCACTAAATGAAAAACAATTTCTTTAGTGTCAGCTGCTGGCACCTTTTAAAAAAGATCTTTGTTGTGGCCATAGGCAATGCAGCTGATGCTCATCAGCATCTTTGGCTCATGTATGCTTTGATTCCAGAATCCATAGAAATTGCTAACCCCAGCTCTTACCTCCATAGGCTTTCTCATGGTGGTAACAACAGCAGCAACAATAATATCCCACATTTCTTCCCAGAAAGCAGTCAAAGCAATAATAATAAAACACAGACAATTAAGATATTCCTCCCTTAGAAAAAAAAGAAAAGAAAAAACTTTTTTTTAACTCAAAAAGGCCTAGATGAAAAGGCAGAGTCCTTTCCTAAAAGCAAAAAAAGGAGACTGAATGCAAGTCCTAAGAGAGGATAACTTGGGAGCATCACAGTGGTCTTTCTACTAGGAGCCCAACAAATGATACCAATCCCCGTCTGCATGAAGCAGGCCAGAAAGGAACCACCTTGATGAGAGTAAAAGCTTCAAGAAGCCCAAGAGAACAAATAGAATGCTCTCCCACCAGAGTTTTCAGAGCATATGTATAAAGTGACCAAAGCAGACCAAAGCATTGAACCCTCTCCTGGTTCAATGCCTAATTGAATAGGTCTACCCAGGGGTGGGTTCCGGCAGGCACTACTGCCGGATCGCTCCTGTGTATGCTTGATGTGCACCGCCTGCATATTGGCCATCCCAATTAAAATTGTTTTGCGCATATGCAGAACTGAAAAACAAGATGGTGCCGCCACTGCCGCCAAGGCAACCACTTTGGGGGAGTTGCACAGCTGGGTCGCTGCCAGTTCGGCAGAACTGATCGAACCGGTAGGAACCCACCACTGGGTCTACCCACTTCAATATCTTCATTGTCAATTCTGAGACTGTTTGTTGTACATGCTTTCATTTAATTTGATTTATTTTATATTTAATTTTAGCCCCATCTTGGGCTCCTTGATTTTTTTTTATCAGGGCTTGTAAATCTTTTGCATTTTTTGGCTATCAGAGTGGTGTCATCAGCATAGGTTTCTTCCTCCATATTAAAATCATATTCATTTTCCAGTTGAGTTTTCCATAATGTGTATATATTTGGCATCTAGGTTGAATAAATAAGGGAAGAGTATACAGTCTTGGTTCCCTCCTTTGTCAACCTGGAGCCAGATTGTTTCATCATGTTCTGTCTTTAGTTTGCTTTCCCGGTCTTTATTTAACGTGCTTATGAAGACAATGAGCTGTCCTGGGATTCCTATTTTTCTGAGTACTTTCCAAAGCTTGAGGTGATTGACACAATCAAAGGCCTTTCTGTAATCAGAGTACATAGTGACTTCTTTTTAAAATACTTTGGCTTTCTTAATTATCCAGCATGCATCAGCAATGATGTTTCATGTAAAGTCATCTTGTACATCTGGCATCCATGTAGGGCTCTGGTCTTCACTGGATGATCCTAGTATGTGAAATTAAGAATATTGTACAAGAGTTTGCTCTCTCTCTCTCTCTCTCTCTCCCTCCCTCCCTCCCTCCCTCCCCCCTCCCCCTCTCCCTTCCCCCTCCCTCCTTCCCTCTCACACCCACACACCTACACATCCACACACAGAATAGGACAAGCAGCTGCCATGATTACATCCACATATTCTGTCCAAAATGAATGGAACTCCAAACCAAAACAGATCTGAGTCATTTTATACACAAAATCTGATGTGGAAAATTAATGCCATCTAGTCTGCTATGACATCTGAGCCTGGCAAAGCAAGAAGCAACAATCCTATTACCAGATTATATATTTAAGTAAACATAATGAATGTACCATCAAAATCCAGCATGAGAAATGGGCTTTAAGCAGTGAAGTTCAAGAAGAAGATGGCAGAAAAGCAATCAGGATTTAAACCTTGGGGCATGCATATGGAGACACATGAACTCATACATGCACATGCAAACAGCTAGGCGGTTAGAGTTTTAGAAGGTGGTTTTCTTTGTCATTAGGACTTATTATATGCAACAACAGCAATATATCTACACAATTCATATCCTTGATTTTCCCATAGAATACCTTGAATGCAATTTGAATTCTTAGAAAATTACTGCCTTTGTTGGGTGTAACCCTGACATCCGTGATGGCAGAAATGGGGCAGTTGTTGCATCTCTCACCATGCAACGTGGGCTCAACCACTTTTACTTTGAAATCTCAGTAAATTTCTATTTACTGTCATACTTTATTCTTCACTGTTTCTCTGCAAAACTAGGAGAAAAGATGACTTACTTCTGCAAAGCAAATCTAAAACTTAGAAGCCTAGTATCTGTTCTCTAAGCCAAGCCTTTTCCATATTCCAAGAGGAAGAAAGAAAATCCCAGAGTGCATTCAGAAAATTATTCAAAATTGTTATGCATCTGGGCAGGAACGTTCTCATTGGAATTGTGTAGTACCAGAATTCTGCTTATTAAGCAGAAGATGAAGACAGACAGGACAGTAGACTGTGCTTTGCCATATATGTACATGCTTCTCATTACACGGCATTGTATTAGAACAGCAAATTGTGAAAATATAACCACTATGCTGTTAGAAAGGCCCCAAAAGCAAAATTTAGGTAGTCAATATTTCTTTTTTTTTTTTTTTTCAAGAAGTTTTATTGGTTTTTTTAAAAACATTTATGCGGAAAAGGGTAAGTGGAATAGTTACAAATTTTGGCAGTTGCAAGTATGGCAGACGCCCCCTCCCTCCAGACTCCTAGGTTACATCAAAATATCAAACCTTATTACATAGTCATAAAAAAAATCAGCATATTAATTCTAGAAAAAATACTTTTCAATCAGTTTATATAATTATAATATATAGTCTAGTTGTAAATTCATTAATACTTTCGGTCTGTTTATAACATTGTGGTTTTCTTATTTATTTTTGTGATCTGAGCTTTCTTGGTGTTGCCCCTTCACCCCCCGCTGGCAGAGCTCCGGCCCCTCCCGTGTCCTGTATAACCGTTGTAGTGTCATCTGTTTTTTCTAGGTTCGCTTTGTTTTTTTCCATAAAGGCCTGTGCCTCTATGGGTGTGTTGATTCTGATTCTTGTCTCCTCCCAGAATATCAGCATACCTTCAGGCATCAACCATCTAAACCACACCCCCTTCTGGTATAATTTATTCGCCAATTGCGAATAACTTTTCCTTTTTTCCCTAATTTTTTTGGGAATCTGCTTTAGAATGGTTATCTCCCTATCGTGGTATGTCAGTGTTTGCCCCCTTTGTACACCCAGAATTTCATCTCTTGTGGTTTTCCTAAGAAATTTAATATGAACCTCCCTGGGTACATTATGTGTTCTGGCATATGCTGAATTCACTCTATAAGCTAGATCTATCTCCCATTCCATCTGCTGTTTATCTTTGTGTATGTATTCAGCTAGAATGTTAGTCATAATGTCCCTTATATTTTCCCCATCTGCTTCTATTACATTTTGAAATCTAAGATAAAAGGACATTCTTTCAAACTCTGCTTTCATTTGTTGGATATCAAGTTCTTTGTTCCCCTTCTGTAAGGCCTCTACCCCCCCCCTCGCCTCCGCCACCCCACCCTCCACAAGGTCCAGTCTCTGTGAGTTCTTAAAGATTTGGGCTTGATTCTGTTTAATTTCATCTTTCATTTCCCTTAACTGTTTCTTAATTTCCTCCTGGCCTTGTAAAATTTGTTGAAGCATTTGTTGGAAGTCTATCTCTGTAGTCTTGGGTTGCATCAATTCTGATATCTTTGACTGTGTAGCTGGACTAGACGTTGCAGACGTTGGAGCAGAAGTAGCAAAGCCAGGCTTTCCAGGAGGTGGTCTTTTTGGAGACATGGTTTATGAAGCAAGGAGATCAGTCAAAGTAGAGACTGGGCAGCTGGAGAGGTAGAGCAGGCAGGCGAATTCAGAAGGCAGAGGATCCAAACAGATGGGGATTTCTTTAGTCACTCTAGCAGTAGATGAAAGTTTTTTTTTCTCCAAAGAGTTCAGAAAGTAGCAATCCACAAGAAATTCCTCTGGGTGACTCGGAGACAAAGACCGGAAGCCTGAATTTTAAAGGTGGAGTCAGGTTTCACAGTTCATGAAGACAACGGAAGTGTGCCATCTTGCCCTGCCAGCTTTGGGCTCAGAGGCATAGTAAAATTTTTAAAAGTTCAAAAAGTTCTCAGTTCATCCATTAGTTCTGGAGCTAGGTCGAATGAAAATCACTTTTATAGGGGTGAGGCATCATTAGTTGGCTCTCCCCCCTCCTCCTCTCTGGGGATGGAAGGAAAGTCTTTTCAAGCCGCTTGTCCGAGGGAGGGGGGGAAATCCCCCTCCCTCTAGCCGCACCTCCAGCAGGGATCCGAAAGTTTAACTTTTTAAAAGTGCTGAAAAGTTCATCAATTCAAAAGCGAAGGAATGCAGAAAGGAAGCCTCTCACCATACTGCCGCTGCTTCGTTCGGAAGTGTGTTCTCCGATCGGCATGGGGCGAGACGCGTGCGCACGCACGTCCTCCAAAACTGCTCCCCGATGCCTAGAACGAAGCGGAGGAGCCCCCGCCAGCCGCCGCCGACGCCAGGACCCTCCGCGAGCCGTTCCTTCGGCAAGACGCCCCTCCAAGGCGTCTTGTGCCCCCCCAGAAGCGGGGGAAGCCCACCGGGAGAGCTGGAGCAGGCAGCGATCTGCCTGTCGCCGTAGCCGCCGGAACCGGAAGTGGTGGTAGTCAATATTTCTGTAATTGGTTAGGGGATGTTCAGTGAAAGTCCTCTGTGGTCATGGTTTTTAGACTGGAGGACAGAACAGAGAAGACCTCTTATTTCTATTCCATTTCCCACATTTAAGGGCTTTCTGTAATATTTGTGGTAGAATTTATGAGTTATAAAACAGAATTCTCGTTATGCTTTTTCATTAGCATTGTGCTGTTGAAATGAGCAATGTAGGCAGCCTTATTGATGTAGTATCTTGGGTGTGCTTTGATAAATTCCTTTATGATTTTGGTTTCTTTAATTAGTAGCACTCATTCATTTAAATAAATTATGAGGTTACTACCAGAATAACACATATATGAATTATTCTGTCCTGTTTTTATTTCTTCTCTCAATATAACTTTGTTTGCCTTGAATCGATTGCACAGCTACGCTATCACACTGGTCACCTGATTAACTAGGTTTTTTTAAAAAACAACAACAACAACAACACTGGGCTAAGTGCCCTATTTAACAACAAAGAAGTTTCTTCCCACACAAGGTACCTACAAAAAAGTCTTTCTGACAAATAGCCTTTTAATAAGTGAAGTGAAGGCTGATGAATTGTTGAATTGCAAGACTTCATTGCTTGGGTGTTTAGAAAAGTTTATGCTTAGGGGATGTAATATTATGGTTTTGGTTTTACTTTTTGTTTTTCCCAGGCCATTTATGGCAAAACAGTCTTTATATTTGGAATTTTTTTCCTTTTCTCTCTTGTCACTGGAGATGAGATCCTCCCCCACCTGCTTGGCTTTCTAAAAGACCTCCCAAAAATTGTGAGTGCTCCACCACTGAAGGCTTTTAAGAAGAAAAAGGACAGCCACTTGTCTGGCCTAGGGGTGTTCTACTTGTGCAGGGGATTGGCCTAGAAGATCTCCAAGATCCCTTCCAACTCTGTTATTCTGTTAAAATCTGGCTCTGTTGATTGGCTTGTGGTCCTGACTGGGGCACTTTATATTGGAGGTGAGTAGTGGAGTACAAGAGAAGATTCTACTTCCATACTGCTTGTGTATCTGGTTCCTAGTTTTATTTAAGTTCTCTTAATTTGAATGTTTTTATATGTGTGTTTTTATTGTCATGTAAGCCACTTTGGATAGTGAGATGGGTGGCATATAAATTAAATAAATGAATAAATATTGCATGAAAATTGGCCATTGGAAAAGCCATTATCCTATAATACTTTTAGATAAGACTTCCAATGTCTACCATACATTACACCTGTAAGGGAAATAGGAAGAGATCATTTCCACTTTTGGATACTGGAGTATTCAAATATTAACAACTGAGGAGGCGTTGCTTTCATATATCTGAGCAGGTGTTTTCTTTTCACATAGTAAAGCTGACTCCAGTGCATGAACTGGTTAGAAGCAAAGGTGGCTTAAGAAATATGTTTTTGGATTTCACCTCCATTCTTCACTTAGATGATCCACTGTACGTCTTGGACCATGTTTATCATGGCACCGATTAGTGGATTCTTCCATTTTTTTATTCCTTCCCATTTCCTTTACTTTCAGTTCTGTGAAGACATGTGGTTTCCATTGATAAACCTTTTGAATGAACACACATGAACACACACACACACACACACACACACACACACCTACCTTGACTGCCCATCATTTTTGACATCTTCTAACCAGGAATGTCACCCAATGGATTGATGAAAAAGAAAACAATAAAACCCTCATCATTTTTCTTGTCACCTAGGTGAGATGGGGAAAGCCAAGATGGGGAAACCATCTTACAATTTATAGCTGGTTAGGAAAAAGGAAGAGGAATTCCCAAAACTCATTCATTCACTCCTCCATTTCTGACTTTGTGGGAAAAAATATCCAAGGATGTCAATAATCGATGATCAGATGGAATGGGGCTTGGGGCAGTCCTGCTGCAGCAGACAGTAGCAATTGCAGTAGAGGAGGGTTGTCTACAATAAAGTGAAGCACAGCTTGCAATCTGTACACAACCACTTGTAGTAGCAAAAATTGGAAAACACTACTTTTGATGCCTGGCACAAAAAAAGATGAGCAACAGTTGCCTTTCTAGCAGGTTCAGGTGGGGGGAGGATGACATTGTGTCATATCCTTGGTTTGAAGCCAATATTTGAATGGAGGCAAGCTGATTGTTTGCATCAAGTCTATATGCACTGTATATATGTAACTGCAGCACATGTATCCCCTGAAAGAAGCAAAAGCCCTTTACTTAGAACATTTAGAGCACAGATAAATGTCAGAAACCAGGAAGCAATTTACTTATCTTTGCTCGAATCACTGGACAGAGCATATCTTAATCAAACATAAAACAGTTTTTACTGAAAAGGCAAAATTAGGGCTCAACAAGTAGCAATTGGTTGAGCCAACTCCTTGAATGAGGCTCAGTCACAGCAGACTTATATAAAGACTCCAGATATCGATTTGAGATCATCCACATGCTTGACTCTTCCCCCAACACATCCTGAATTCCAAGACTCAAAGCTACATGAATCCACATTCCAGGCTAATACACCTTTTACTAAGCAAGTCCACCAGGAATTCCTGCAGATCATGTGATAGGACAATCTAGGTATTCATTGGTCAGTTTCAATCTACTTCCCAGTTAAATTCCTTTCATTCCTGGGTTGGATGAACTTGCTTTGTCTTCAAGCAACTGGTAAAGAGTAAGAGGCCAGACTGCTGTGCCACCCCAGCAAATTACCCTTTGAAGGCTGATATTCCTGACACATTTCAGGACTAAAGCTGGTATTTTTTTTAATTGTAAATAAATTGCAAGTTGATTCCTCTCTGCTGGATTATTTAATATGTGCATTGATTTGGGAATTTCAGGCTGATGTAGTCTTTCTGCTTACCTGGTTGCTAAGATAATCAAAAGACAGACAGGGCCTATCCTTCCCTTGGAGATGTTACAGATGGATTATACATGCTCAGTCTGAGGTTTATGAATTTGTGTAAATTACATTAGTATGAAATCTTGTAAACCAACAAGAGCAATATATCTACTGTTGAAATATATAACTATGGGCTCTATTGAACAATCCTACTCTACAGATATCCTTTGGATTGCTGTAAACCACGTTCTATTTATAACCCTTTCATATTTTTCCACTGCTTTTTCTGTGTTTTTCTTACTCTTCTCGCCCCTCCCCCGCCCCAAAGAAAAAGAATAGAGCAAATATTGAATAGGTCTGTTCGTCTGGAAACATCTGTCATCCTTGTTCATATGAACTTTAATCACTTTCAGAAAGGATAGAGTTGCTTTTGGAATGTGGAACCATCCCTTTCAGTCTGTCAAGTCTACACTGAAACTAGATCAGCCACCCAAAATAAATCAGTTAAATGACGTTTACTAATTGGCGGTTTTGCCATGATAATGGTTATGTTTCAAATGTAGATCTCGGTCCTTTCAGCCTGCTCTTTTTGCTCAGGATTTACCATACTCTGTTATGAAAATACATAGAAATGTAATTTCCATGTGCTACAAGGCACCATCAGAACCAAGAACAGGGTTCTGATCTCCCATAAAGGACCATGCTTCCCATATTATACATTGAGTGCTTAAATGCAGATAAGGAAAGATGGCTGAAGAAAAAAGAAAGCTTACGATACGAATGTTATAGTGATAATAGCTAGTTATACATCACTTTGAAACATAGAATATTATTTCTCTTATACTGTTGAGTGGGTTTGGAGGTTTTTTCTTTTTGTTTTTGCCTTTATTCTGATAACCTATTTAGATGTCCTTTATTCTGATAACCAACTCAGATATCCTTGGGTTGATAGTGAGGGGAGATCAATTCCTACTATCTAGGCTTTGAAAAAACCTGAAAACTAAAAAATAGCTGGAGATGTTTTGTGCACACTTTCCTATGAATACAAGAGGCCTGGGCATGTTTGGCCATGATTCCTCATTGGTGTCTGACTTAATTACAAATTGAAATAGTAATTCATTCTTAAATGAATTAGTTATGGTTTCATTAAGAGAAACAGGTGTCTTGCATCTGTAGTGTAAGTAAAATACCTTCATTATAAATCCCATCAAATTTGGCTACGTAAAATGCCAGTTGAGAAAGAAATGGAAAATTAATATTTGGATTGTCCTGCAGGTATTGGTGAAAAATCATGTTGGTAGCATTGTGACATAGCTGGAAACATTCCCATGGAATAGAACTTCAATTTAGCTGTGTACATTCTAACTATGGCTGTAGGCAACTAACTTTCAATTCACAATATATAAGCAGACTGCCATAAAACACATAGCGCATGGAACTTTCCTATGATGTCAGTGAGAATATTGTCTTAATCACTGCCAGCATGGCATGAATTTCAGGGTGCAGATGTTCCTAAAGTTTGAATTACGGCAGACACTAATTTAGAAATAAGAATCGATATAGCAACAACTACATTCCTCACTCCTACAGTCAAAAGGATTTTATCCATGTAAACATACTTGGGAATCTTGGTCAGATGGTTGTACATATTTAGGCTCCAGAAGACCTGGGTGCAGAGCAAGTTTTTTCAATTTAGATCTATCTGCAAATAAGATCTAGGATTATCTCAAACCCATGTCCAAGGTTTTTGATAAGGAATATGCATTCTCAGCATGCACTGAATGCTTACTAATTGTTAGAGGAAAACTTATATATCCAAAGCGGGGGGGGGGGAGAGGAAAAGAGGAACGTATTAGAAAGCAGTAGAAGCTATCAACACCATGATATATATATGCATTATGCGGTATTATGCATTTCATACAGCAACATTATTTGGGAAGCACCATTTCATAAAACCTAGAACTGTAGTGACATTACTTTCCTAGAGCAAAGATACCTTGCAGTCATTAGGGGATAGAAAGTGTAAAACACAACTTCCTGAAATATTTAGCAATATTCTGCCTTAAAATCTAGATCTCCCCATTAGTTTTTCCAGTAATTAATGCTAGAAGATAAATTTGGGGAAAGAGGATAAAAGTGGACCCAGAAGAGACTTGAACAAGTAGCACATTTCTTCACATTTCTTACAACATTACTAGGAGCATAATAAAAATTTGCTCCCAATTAAATACAAATAATCTCATTTTAGGAAGGCTCATTCCCCAAATAAAATGGGAACTCTTTCCTCTTCCTCCCCCTCCCCCTCCATAATTTAAGATCTGTCAACCTGTTTACCCACACTGAGGCTGTCATCTACATTCCACAATGATGACCACAGGAAGTAGATTAAATATTTTCAAATCCCATTCCATTCTGAGCACTGTATCTGAGATCCACAGCTGTTGAAAAAAAACCTTTTTGTTTGCTCTCTGGAGATTGCCAGAAGTTATGTTGCTTACATATTGCTGCTTAGGGCTGTAACAAATGAAGAGTAGAAACCTCACTAGAACTTTTTTCCTTTTCTTTGCTGTCTGAATCTTTTTCATAAATTTTCTCTCTAGTATTTTCCAAAGTGGAGGGAAGTATGTATAAAAGAGGAACTGATCATGTCACATGTGGTTTCATATTCATTTTGCCATCCAAGCTTCCAATGCTGGGGAAGGCCAATAAGGTAAAGACAAGCTTATAGACTTTGTGTCTAGACCTTTAATTAAAAGTAGAAGCTGAACTATATAACATAAGAACAAACACTGCTCATACGGGTATTAGATACCTGACACAAACAAGAATTTTGTAATTAAGGGCAGTGGGAAAATTATGTCAAGAAATGAAAAGCAGCAAATATTCATGATAGAATTAATCAGAAAAGGCATTCTCTTTCAGTGGTCACCACATAAGCAAACATTCTGTTTTTTTAAAAGAGAACAGAAATTGAGCATAACTTGGTACCGTGTTTACTCACTGGGTCACAGCAGAGGTTAAGCAAAAATTTGTTTTAAGAAACCAAAAGAACACACACCATATGATTCAGTAAGCCACATACCACATGTTGTTAAAGTAGGAGAGAGAAAGATTTCGATGTTTTCATGGCTGGGTCATTTTTCTTTGAAGTGGGACCGAGTGCAAATCTTACAGCTTTAGTTTTGACCATGCGTTGTTCATGCTGATTGGCAAGGATCCTACAGCTGGGGGCACCAATTTTCAGTGCACATTTCATGTGTTTGGTGGTAATCAATGAATCCTTTGGGAATCTGTTTGGATACCCTTCAGCTCAAACATGCTTATTTAGTGAAAATTACATGGAGTACCCTGCTGGAAATTGCATTTGGTTTGGGTGACCACATAATAAGAAGAATGTGGCGCTTGATTGAAAAGGAAGCAAGAAAGAGGAGCAAAGATGGTCATGGGTTCAGAATGCAAGACACATGTCAAGAGACAGTAAGAACAAGGTTTATTGCAGGGACAAAATAGGGTTTTATAATTACATATTTTCCTTTTCCAGTGATGTTTGTCCTACTTTGATGCTAGCTTGTTCACGTCATCCAAAAGATCTACAGTTTGGGTACGTAATCTGCTTGAGTATTAACATGAAATGAAATTGGTGCTGGTTTGCTCTGTAGGCAGAGCAAAGAAGAATTACAGAAATACTAGGAAACTTCTAGTCCTTGGACCAGATACCTCTCCTTGGACCACATAGCACTGAATCAGTTCCAAGGCCCAGCTTCTTCCTTGAACTTTACCTTGGAAAAGACAGAAAAGTGGGTTCCATTTTAAGGATTTGTAGCTCAGAGGGGATTCTTTATCCATCTTTTGCCTCTACTCTGTTGTTTCCCAAAAAATTGGTTGCTCAACAAGGAGTGGGGGTCAAAAAGAAATATTTCTTGTTCTTCATCTTGCATCTTATTTATCTGTGATACTTCTGATTTTTTCCAGATTCTTTGTTATAATTTTGTGATCAATAAACATGCAAGATTGCAACCACCATTTTCTGCAATGTTTGTCAAACTGGCTGGAAATTCTAGGAAATTTGGTCCAATAGTAGATAGGGGAAAACTGGATATTTCACAATTCAAACAGTTAGGACAAGAAAGGTTATTCTGTCCATAATGGACAATATCAATATATATGTTTCATGCAATATGCAGATACTAAAATCACCCAGACTTCACGAGGGCACAAATTCTTCCACTTGTCTTTCTTTTTTCCATGTCTTCAGAAGCAACTGTTTTATTTTATTTTCCACAATTTTGCCATATGTTAAAGCTCTCCCCCTTTTACTTTGCTTTCTAACTTTGCAATGCAACTTAAATATTCTTTCATCATTATCTATGACCTTAATAGTCTTCAATTTTTCACTAATGAGATGCCACAGTAAGGGGTAATTAAGTTGGTACAAGGAATATAATTTGGAACAGTTCTCCCACAAAGATAATTGAGCTTCTTATTTCTCTGCTTTTGCCTGTCCTTGTTAATAGCATAGTATAGAATGGTTAAAGTTAATCACTTATCTCTTTAATTTCCAGTTAAATGATAGGATGCATCAGATTTTACTTGCAAAGGTCTGCACAAGAAGCATGTTTGCAAATGGACTTTCAACTGCAACAGATTTGGTGTAGTATGACTGATCAGACAGCACAACTAAGAAGCATCTATATCCAAACAGAAGTATTGGATGACATCTTAAAAAGCTTTTCTACCGAAAGTGGATAAACCTTGACTTGCCATTGAGTTTTAAATGTGGTTTGGATGAGATGTAGTAATATGGCAAGCAGTTTTTAAAAGGGTTTCTAAAATTGTAAATCTGTCTTGTAAACATTTTGACCTTTGGCATTTTTCACAATTATGACATACTAATAGAAACTGCATCTTATTCAGGCCTCATCCTTAGAACACAATTTACAACCACTGGTTGATTCATACAGATTAGCACTTGGAATTCTGCCACTCCAAAATCTACAGAGTGTTGTCAGATTTGTGAACCAGGCTTGCTCCCAATTTGTATTTCAACCCTTATTTGTTAGAAATTTAAATTTGTTAATCACAATCATATGTGTTATTTATTGGTTGTAAGGGCAAATGACACAAAGCGCACCAATTAGTCATTGGGGCAAGCTGGAAAGAAAGGATTTTAATTAGTTCAATTAGTAAATATTCTGGGGTTGAATATGGCAGCAAGGGAGAGAATGAGTATACAAATATATTAAGTTTGTTTTGTGTTTTCATCATCTGGAAAGACATTGATAGACCGTTTGATAAATATAATGTTTTTCATCCAGAAAACAGCTTTTATCAAAGGCTGTAAATATTACACTAGATTGTGTAATGTTGCACTACATAGAAATATTCAGAATTGTTATTGTTTTTAGCTATAGAAAATGATCCATTTCTGGCTGAAACATTCTGGATACATAAATATTTAAGCAACACTACAAAATTTTATCTTTTCCCCCCTTCTTCTTATCACATTATATGACACAGATTCATCTAGTAGAATATTGTTTTGGGGAATCTCTAGGGAGCACTTGAAATTGACAGCATCCTGGTTTAATTTTGGCCACCTACATTTTCTATAATGAAAGAATAAGTTTGCACGCATAGAGGAACCTACACAACCTACTGAGCATCCTCGATTATTGAAATTGAATAGCATTAAAACTTAAGAATTTATTTAATATGTGGGCATAACCAAGACTCTTGACTGTAGCATGATATAAGGTATGATTAATTGAGACATTGCATAGATTGTTATTTGATTTATATAGGTAAAGGTAAAGGTTCCCTTGCACATATGTGCTAGTTGTTCCTGACTCTAGGGAGCAGTGCTCATTTCTGTCTCAAAGCTGAAGAACCAGTGCTGTCCTAAGAAGTCTCTATGGTCATGTAGCCGGCATGACTAAACCCCGAAGGTGCACGGAACACTGTTATCTTCCCACCAAAGTGGTCCCTATTTTTCTACTTGCATTTTTTATGTGCTTTCGAACTGCTAGGTTGGCAGAAGCTGGGACAAGTAACCGGAACTCACTCCATTATGCGGTGCTAGGGATTCGAACCGTCGAACAGCCAATCTTCTGATCAAGAAGCTCAGCATCTTAGCCACTGTTGTGTATTATGTGTCAATCAGGACTAAGGACGATTCCCATTGGTTGAGAAATGAGGAGTGTTCAGGCGGGAAGATAAATAGCTGTCAAACCGAAGAGTTCTGTTTATATATAAATTTTTTATTTTTTATTTTCAAAGAAGACACAACACAAAGAATCCTCCTTCTTTGCATACTGTAGAAAGTGTATCAGTTGGTTACAAAAGACTTTCGTGCATCTCTTGCACAGTCATCAATCATAATTCATATTAACTCAAGTATTTTAACTCCAATATTTATACATATTACCCTCTTCCTATCTCCATTTTAATTTGACTACAATTGTTTAAACATCCTTCATCATAAAATATATCAAGATTTAAAACATAAACACATACTGGCATTTCATTTGCTATTTCTAAAATCCTCCAATAACACTGAATCCTTATGTCCTATTCTAGGTAAACATCCATAATATTTAGTAACAAAAATTTCTAATCCTCCTTTCCAAATCACTGTTTACAATTTACATCTACTTTCCTTATCCCTCCTTTATTTGACTGTGTCCTTTATCATAACATTTCCCCCCTAATAAACAAAACTTAACTAAATTTAACTTAATTCTTTTTTATTAACTTTTATATATAACCAAAAATATATTCTAATCTTCCTTTCATAGGTACCATTCAATATTCATATCCAATTATTACTTATTATAGCAATACACATGTATACATTATTATCATTATCAATTATTTATTTAACTATATCTATTGTCACTAAATTTCACTAAATTTAACTAGTTTTAGATTATACCCTTTCATCTATCAACCTGTATCTTTCCAGTAGCAAAATAATCTCATGTCTTCTGTCATTTGTGGTATCAGTCCTCTAATCATCTCCTTAATCAAATTTGTATGGACTCCTCTTTGCAACTCACTGCTTATTAAATCCCTCATGTAGTTTCGATGCCCTTCTTCTGTTTCCTTAATCATCTTATCTTTAATTGTCAGTGGTGTTTTCAACAATGTTGCTAACAAAATTTATCTCTTTAAATCCATAAATTCTTTTATTTCTTCTTCTTCTTCTGTATCGTGCCATCTGGGGCAGAGTTCCCCTCCATTTAATTCCTCTTTCCGTATTCCACTCTTTCCATTTCCAGACACAAACCAATCACCATAGATATCAGTGAATTTAATTTCTTTGTTCTGTTCTGTTGATCTTAGCTGTGTTAAATTAAACAGTTCTTGTTGCATTGACTACTCTCCTCAGTCAATTATTCCTGCACTCGGAATACACAAAACTGGCGACGAAGGTGGGATTCTAATTTCCCTCAGCCACCGTAACTAGCGACATAGTTCTCAGCCTCAGAATGTCGGCCATTCCTAGCTTCGCGCCCTTCAGCGCAGAGAAAGAATCCTGGGAAGCATTTATTGAGCGATTTGAGTGCTTCATAATTGCTAATGATCTTACTAAGGAGAATAGTGACAGGAAGAAGGGATTATTTCTAAGTGTCTGTGGCCCGGAAATGTTTGGCACAGCCAGGGTGCTGTCAGCTCCAATGCCAGTGAACGCAGTGCCATGAGAGCTGCTTTTGACTAAATTAAAAAATCACTATGCTCCAACCCCTTTGAAGATTGCGAGACATGCCTTTAGACAGTGTATCCAAAGAGAGGGAGAATCGATAAGCCAATACATGGCATAGCTCCATAGGGAAGCGATCAATTACGAGTTCCCTGAATTGGATAACTCACTTGTGGGGCAATTTGTATGTGACCTTAGGGATTTGCAACTTCAATGGAGGCTATTGGCTAAATCTGAGCTCACCCTCCAAATTGTGGTCAATGAGGCAAGGGCCGCCGAAATGGCTGAAAGATCTAAGGCCCAGATTCAGCGTTACCTAATGACTGCCTCCTCAGGGCTCAAATCAGCTGCTGTCAACCAACAAGAAAGCCCCGAGGAGGAGTTGTTTGATGATTGTGATGAGATCGCCCGCCTGAAAACCAGAGCAACTAGGAATGGATGACCCATCAAATTCTCTCAGAATGGTTGCCTAAGTTGCCATTTTAAAACAGCCACCTGCCGCCGCTGTGGGAAAAAAGGCCATTTGGCGAATGTATGTCGGTCTATCTTGCCCTGGGCCAGCCAGGCAAGTGATGCCTATTCGGGAAGGAAGAATGCCGGGCAAACCGGGTGGCCTAAAGCATCCTGCGCTGTTGTGGATGACGAACACCCCCCCCCAAGTAGCTTGGGATGTGCGTTCTGCAGGAGAGCGCTCTCAAAAATAAAATAAAAAATTCTTCACGGTGCAAATTGAAGGATCTCCATGCAAGATGGAGATCGACACCAGTTCCACTAAAACCATTGTCTCAGAGTTGGTTGAGCACCAGGGATTTAGGAGTCACCTGCCACTGATCGTGGTATCTAACCCACTGGCTAGCCTTTTGGGCATTGACTGGTTTGAGCCCCTGGGCCTGACTATTGCCGGCGTCCACACATCAACTGTTTCTGCTGACTTTGATGATCTATCTAAAGAGTTTGCTGATGTGTTTGAGGGGATACTTGGTAACCCCAATAGGCACCCCTATTATGCTAAATTTAGACCCCATGGTTACCCCAATTCGGTTAAAAGTCCGGAGAGTCCTTTTCGAACTTAGGGCTAAAGTTGAGGCGGAATTAAATAAGTTGATCAGCCAAGGGATCTTGAAATCCATTGATCATTCACAGTGGGAGACCCCTATAGTCACCCCTGTGAAGGCCGATGGGTCTATAAGGATCTGCGCTGATTACAAGTCCACTTTGAATAAAGCATTGCAATCTAATCTGTACCCTGTTCCAGTAGTGCAACATTTATTGCATTCATTGGGACAGGGACAGATTTTTGCAAAATTGGACATGGCACAGGGTTATCAACAGTTACCTGTTGATGAGTCTACTGCCAATGCCCAAACCATTATTACCCACAAGGAAGCCTTCCGATGTCGTAGACTCGAGTTTGGAGTGTGCGTGGCTCCTGGCATATTTAATGTTTGATGGAGCGCCTGCTCCAAGGGTTTGACGGGGTGGTCCCGTATTTTGACAACATACTGCTGGCTGCAAAGGATGAAGCAGATCTTGTCCTCAAATTATGGTCTGTCTTGCTACGTTTCAGGGAGGCTGGCTTGCGGCTTAAGAAGAGTAAGTGTCAATTGGGAGTGCCTTCGGTGGAATTTCTAGGGTTTTTGATTGATGCTAAGGAGATCCATCCCACATCTACTAAGGTAGATGCTATTCATAACGCTCCTATCCCTACCTCTAAGAGTGAACTTCAGGCATTTTTAGGGCTGTTTAATTTGTATGCATTTTTTCTTCCGCATAAGGCGTCCATAGTGGAGCCTCTTCACAGGCTTCTGGACAAATCAGCTGTGTGGCAGTGGGGTAGTAAAGAAGCCAAAGCGTTTGCTGCCATTAAGCCCTTGCTGACGTCATCAGTGGTCTTCGTACATATAAAGAGAGACTGCCGTTGACCCTCACCTGTGATGCTTTGCCCTATGGCATTGGTGCTGTTCTAGCTCACAGGCTGCCTAATAGTCTGGAGGCTCCTATTGACTATTTCTCACATACCTTATTGACAACTGAAATAAATTACAGTCAAGTCGGTAAGGAGGTGCTGGCAGCCGTTGCTGGAATCAAGCAATTACATGACTACCTATACGGCCGCCGTTTCCTCCTGGTCACGGACCATAAGCCCCTTCTGGGCATTCTGGCAGGTGACCACCAGACTCCAATGATTCTATCGCCTCGCATGCTACAATGGTCTGAATTTCTGGCTGCCTATGCATTCCGTCTAGAGCATCGGCCTGGAAAGCACCTAGGGCACGCGGGTGCCTTAAGCCATTGCCCGCTGCCCATACTGGTGCAGGATCCGGCTCCTGCATGTCCTGTCCTTGCATTGCAGGACCTGAATGTGCCTCTCACGGCTTCTGACATAGAGGCGCACTCACGCGTGGACAAGGTGCTTCTCCATGTCCTGGACTGGGTGCGCAGTGGATGGCCTCCTGGTCCAGTGATGGAGGAGTTCCTGTTGTATTATCATAGATGAATGCAACTATCTCAACTAAAAGGTTGCCTGCTCTGGGGAAACCGTGTGGTTATTCCCGAGGCACTCCACTTCCAGATTTTGGTGAGATTGCATGAGGGCCACCGGGTATTGTCCACATGAAGGCCCTGGCCTGTAATGCCATTTGGTGGCCACAGATGGATGATACCATCCAGGCATGGGTAGGTCAGTGTAACACATGTCAATTGTCCCACCCAACCCCTCCTATAGGGAGGCCAGGGACTAGGAATCTCCACCAGCTCCATGGTCAAGGCTACATGTGGACTTTGCTGGCCCAATCCAGGGAACTATGTTTTTGGTAGTGGTGGACGCCTTTTCCAAATGGGTCGAGATCATACCCATGGGCTGCACCATTGCCGAAGCGACCGTTAAGGCGCTACAAAGATTGTTCGCTTGTCATGGATTACCCGATGTAGTGGTCTCAGACAATGGCCTACAGTGGATGATGAAACACAGGGACCCAAGGTTCCAACCGCCAAGGCCTCAATGAAACACTGTGTGCCGCCTGCCGGCCAAGTTCATCTACACCACCTGCTAGTACGTCGTTACCGCCCAATGACATCTCGATGGCCAACTCACCTGTTGTGCCACAGTTCCAGTCTAGGGCAGAGTCTCCGAGAAGTTCTGATGGGCGTCATCCTGCAGCTCCAGAAATTGATCTAGTACCCGCTCTGCCGACGCCAGGCCAAACCCTACGACGTTCTGGAAGGAGCTGGCGCAGGCCCGCCTATCTCTCAGACTACACATGTGCAGTCTGGGGGAAAAGTGGTGTTCCTGCACTCGGAATACACAAAAGCCACTGAGCCACCGTGTCCCTTTTTTAAAATTTGATTTCTAGAAAAGCTCTTTTTAAACAAAGTTTATTTATTGAAATGTTTTTGTCGTCATGATATAAAAAAGATATTGAGACTCTAGACAGAGTACAGAGAAGAGCAATAAAGATGATTAGGCAACTGACGGCTAAAGCATATGAAGAACATTTGCAGGAATTGGGTATGTTTAGTTTAATGAAAAGTAGGGCTAATGATGACATGATAGCATTGTTCCAATATCTAAGGGGCTGCCACGAAGAAAAGGGGCTCAACCTATTCTGCAAAGCACCTGAAGGCAGGACAAGAAATAATGGATGGAAACTAATCAAAGAGAGAAGCAACCTAGAACTAAGGAGAAATTACCTGACATATCAACAAGCCAGTGGAATGACTTGTCTTCAAAAGTTGTGGGTGCTCCATCTCTGGAGGTTTTCAAGAAAAGGTTGGACAGCCATTTGTCCAGAATGTTATAGGGTCTCCTGCCTGAGCAGTGGGTTGGACTAGAAGATCTCCAAGGTTCCTTCTAACTCTGTTATTTTGTTATCGTGATAGGTTGACCTATCTGCACTACAACAGCAAAAGCAGCTATTCCAGTCTTTAGTATTAAGGAATATTTTTCAAAAATGGATCTTTGAGAAATCACAGCTCAGACAGAGTCAGTAATTAGAAGCTATCAACAACATGCCCATGTTACTAATAAGAGTAAACATAGATCAAATGAATCTCTGCCTTATTATCCTAATCAACTATAATGGATGCATTGGTGATTTGTTTGTAAGGTGATCAACTCCCATGATTCATCTGCCATGCATGAGTTCATCTGATGCAGAGAAACAAACAAACAAGTATAGAAGGTTAGAAATGAGTACCAGAAGTGACAGAGGAAATGGCCCCTCATACTTCTAACCATGGGGGAAAGAAAAAGTTAAAATCCAAATCCTGATGTCTGGGGGGAGCCAAACTGTCTGACTTAGTCCTGATAAGTGGGACCACTAATGGTTTGGCCAGACATCCTTCCCTAATTGACGTAGTAGTTCTTGCCTCAGGATGGTTTGAACTACATCAGAAACAAGCGTAGCTTCCTGGCTCAGCTTTGAGGTAAAAGGTGGCAGTTTGGATCCAGTCAAGAAACAAACACTGTGATTGAATTTTAATTCACTGTTCAGTAAGGAGAAATATTTTTAGAGACTCAGAGATGAAGTCTTGCTGTATATAAATTCCCACCTTCTCCCTTGGTAAGTATATTTTCCACTGGTTTTTCCTCTTCTGCCAGTTTCCCTCATTTCCCCTTTCCTGCATTCTCTCCAAAGTACAAATTGTGAGTAGGAAAAAGGAAAAAGCAGCATTTGCGGTTAATGTTGAAAACTGGCTCTCAGCCATCTTGATTTTATAAGACCCCTTCTGACAAGTAAGGGCTGCTGCAATCCAAAATCAACGTTACCCTCCTGTGTATCCACTTTATTGAGCTAACTTAGGATAAGCAGAGAGTTTCTGAAAAATCCCTGATGACCACCAGATGGCAGGAGAGAGAGGGGGAAGGGAGAAAAAGGAGAGAGAGAGAGAGAGAGAGAGAGAGAGAGAGAGAGAGAGAGAGAGAGAGAGAGAGAGAGAGAGAGAGAAACTATTGTAAGTCATTGTGATCATTGAGCTTTAATAGGAGCCATGGTAGTGTAGAATTGCAAACTAACACTGCCAAAGCCAGAAATTTGATTCTCACTGGCTCAAGTTTGATTCAATTTCCCATCCTTCCAAGGTTGATAAAAATGAGGGCCGAGATTATTGAGTGCAATATGCTGACACTGTAAACTGGTTAGAGACTGCTGTAAAGCACTATGAAGCGGTGTATAAGTGCTATTTCTAATGCACTTATACAAAATGCTCAAAAAGTGCATTTTTGTAGCTCAGATCTAGTAGCTCTAAACTTGCATTATGGGTTGAAAAGCAAAATTAATTGTCAGTTCAGTTCCTGTTCTAGAGTAAATACTGCAGCATTTCCTCTGGAGCTTGAGGTAATTCCTCTTAGGTGGGAATTCTTCATCCCAAATCTTGCAATTTTCACTTCTTGCCAAGATGTACCTTACTGCCATTCTTCAAGAGCAAACAGAAAGAAAAATGTGGCACTTGCTTCTGTCCAGAAACTTACAGTTTCTTTGTTTTGTCATTGCAAACTCAATAGAAGTAAGCAAATCGGAGAACCCTATCTGTAGCCCTAACCCATTTGGCCTTCCAATTCTCCATTTTGTCCTCTGCTGAGGCAGTAAGGAGCCCCACTTCTGTGGTAGTACAGGGTAAGAGAGGTGAGGTGTTTGAAACAAAGTGCCCTGAGTTGTTCCTGAAACATTTATTCATTAATGTTGAGGAATTAAACTTTCTCAGAATGTAATGAAGACTTTCGCTTGAGCAGTTTCTCATTTTGCACTGAGTATTCCCATGCATTCTCAGAGGCTGGGTTGCTTAATCTAGGAAACATGTTATTTCAAATGAGTAGAGAGCAATACTCTGAATTAATTTAAAACAATACATTCAGTATAGTACTAGATTCTGTAACCTATGGAAATAATCACTGTACAATATTTTAAGTAATGAGCCATGCAGTTTTCTTGGGATGATTTCAAAATCTATGGCTCTGGTACCAAAACCCACATGACCATTAGAGGGCAGCATAGAAATGGAGAGAATGCTAACTCTTGGTTTCATGGCAGCCTGGATTTTGAGAGCATGGATGCAATAGCCCAATGAAAATGATTGGCCGTAACTTCTGGTTTATTTGTTTTCTGATATTTTACAGGTAGTCTATCATTCAAGCATAGAGTTGACTCTGCTTAGAACTTGAAATCAGCCAAATTCAGTTAGATATTGCTATCTCCAGAGATTCATGACCAATTTTCAAGGAGGAATTAGAATGTATGAAGGGACTTCTTCACAGTACAAATCCAGTAATCCAAAAAGATTCTTTTCTTTTTGGAAGTCTTTAATTTTCATTTCCTCTTCTGGTCTAATTAGAAACCTATAAACATGGAAAACAATGGAGGAAAAGCTAAGAAGAGATGACCACGTAGTTATCTGGCTTTTGTGATCATACTTGAAATGAAATGAACTGTAGTTTATTTATACTACCGGTATGTGTATAATTGTTTGTAATTAAAATAAATTAAAATAATAAATAAAATAATAAAATAAAATAAGAATAGAGGAGATATCATGGCTTCCAACTTCTACTTTGGAAAATTTCCAAGAAACGGCTGAGCTTTGTCTGAGAATTATCCAAGTATTTAAGCAATCTCAACGTAATCCAATTTGAGACAAATGAATGTTCCTTTCCTCTAAAGCACATTTACTTTCTCCAGTGAACATTAGTGGGGAATTCTTCGAAACGGCTTACAAAGTGATTTCCAAACTGAGTTGGTGTACTTTGATTTATCTAGCCAAGTGCTGATTCACTCTTTAACTTCATAAAAACCATGAAATTGTTCCAGATCCTCCCACAGTTCTTAATTCCTTTATGCCCATGTGATTGCCGTATGACTTCTCTTCCCTGAACTAATCCTTGCAAAATTAAAATAATTTAGAACATACTCGTTAAAAAAAAGTCTTCAGTAAAGGAGATCCACAAATCAAGAATGCCGAATTATCCAAATTATGTTTTAAACCAGACTGAGCAGGGAAATGGAGAGTGAGAACTACCACCTATACTTTTGTTATTGCTTTTGACAGTTCTCAGCTAATATGACTTATTGGTTGGTTGGTTGATTGATTGACTGAATACATTTATTCCCAACAACTCCCAACAGGAATTCCAAACAATGAACAAAATAAAAGCACAATGCAATTAATGAAGCCCACATTTTTGGGTTGTAAGTTATGACAGTTGTTAAGTGGGTCACCACATCACTGCTCCCAAATTAACAACCCATTTTTTGCTATGGGTTTTTCAAAACTCGAAATCTAGAAATAAATGCCGGGTTTTGGTAAAAACATTGGTAAACATTTGGTAAATCACAGTCATGTGATTGCAAATGGCTGCAAATGGAGGCCGATTGCCAAGTACCCAAAATATGGTCACATGACTGTGGGGCAGAAGGGCAGCAATCACAACTTCAAATCCAGGTCATAAGTAGCTTTTTTGGAGTCTTTTATAACTTCAAATAGTTGCTAAGCATTGGACAAAGGTGTATGAATATGTGCACATCTATTCCTACAGTTTGAATAGATAATATTAATAAATTGCTATATGGACCGAAAAAGTCCAAGGGTCATATTGAGCTGGGATCTGTCGGTTTGTCTATCTGTCTCTGTCTGTCTGTCTCTGTCTTTCTCTCCTATCTCTCTCCCTCTCTCTCTCTCCCTCCCTCTCTCCCTCCCTCTCTCTCTCTATCTCATCTATCTATCTATCTATCTATCTATCTATCTATCTATCTATCTATCTATCATCTATCTATCTATCTATCTATCTATCATCTATCTACCTATCTACCTACCTGGCTATCTAACTGGCTATCTAGCCAGGGGTGGGTTCCAGCCGGCTTTACCTCTGGTTCGCTTGTGTGTGTGTGTGCTTTGCGCACACATGCTAGATGCGTGCATCTACGCGCATGCACACTTCAATGAAAATTGTTCTGCGCATGTGCATAACTTAAAAACAAGATGGGGGCGCCAAACCAGGCCGAACCGGTACGAACCCACCTCTGTATCTAGCCTTCTAAATCTTTCCTATTTGTCTTTTTGTAACCTTCAAATGTGTGAAATGGTGCATCACAGGCAACAATTTTTGAACCTAATTATCTCAAATGGGCTAACTAAAAGAATGTATCCCAAACCCAAGACCCATTACTCTGTGAAAAAGAACAGCTGGAAGTGATTGTTGACAGTCCTTGCCATTCACAGCAAAGTCAGTGGGAAATTTGGCAAGAAACTGCAACTCCAGGTCCAGTAAGTAGGTAAGTGGCTGTGGCTAGGTAGGGGAAGGGACAAAGGGTTGCATGAGAGTAGTGGGCAGGTGGGCAGGGAGGTTAGAGAAGGACCTGCCGGGTTGGAAAAGGGTGTGTAGGATATTTACATAGATCAGGGAGGGTGAAACAATGCAATTAAAATAATTGACTTAATGGGTTACAGGTCGTATAATTTACATTTAATACTCAGCTCCATCACTTTCCTTCATTTATAATTCCTGCCCCATTATTTTGGTTTTCTAATACTGTTAGTTGTTAGATATATATAAAACATAAATTATTGAAATGCCTCAGAAGGAGAATAAGGGTCTGTTTTTATTTCAGAATACTGAGGAACGATTATGCTACAGTGGGACTCCTATAAAAAGCTAGATAGATTCCTCTTATTTGTAGATGAAAGGAAATCTATGTTTTCTTTTCTCTTAGATGCTAGATTTCTCTCTGGCAAGAAGAATTAAAAAACAGAGTACTTGAAAGAATATCATGCAAGGATTATTGCAAAACCATTGGAATTGTGGGGATCATTCTAGCTAATTAGCAAGCACATCTGTGGCATTGATCATACTAAAAAAAATTGGCATCACACAATAAGCATTCTTCATTCTGTGTTGCCAGTACACACATACACACACACATGAACAATTACAAACAGTATCTGCATCAGTATTAGCAAATTGTGTTTTTTTTCCAAGAGCTAAGAGCTTGCTTGGCTTTGAAACATCTTTTGTTTAAAAGTTAAAAGTTTAATGCTGGAAGCTTGCCTTTTAACATGTTTGTGGTGGTGATGGCTACCTTGGTTGGGCTGAGAAAAATCAGAAAATTTGTTGTTTTTTCTCTTTTCCCTAGATATTTGTTCTTGGGAAGGATGTCTCAGTAGAAGAGTCCCTTTGGGGAGAGGGGGCGGTCTAGAAATCAAATAAATTGAATTGAATTGAATTGAAGGAGAATAACTGCTACAATCAGGGCAAATATGAGGTTGATATTGAAGAGAATTCTGAAAGACAATACAGTACTGATGACTGGTGGCCACATAGGCATTCTTGTTGAGAGGTGGAGTGATAGTCTAAAATTGGGTTGTCATAAGTTGTTCTCTGGGATCAGATGAGGGCAGAAAATGGATGATTCATCTCCATGGATCTGAAAACTGTCTAGCTGCTTCAATGGAGCTCAGGCTTCTAATATTTGATGGCGATCATTTATTACACAACTGCTCTTGCTAAAGCCTCATAGAGGAATGGACCAGTCTGGTTTACATGACTTTTTATGCTCACTCATATATTTTTAGCTAACCAAGAGGCCTTTTAATCCATGGAACTTCAGACCTCACTAAAATTAGTGAGACTTTTTTTTTTTTTGGCAAGATGTCTGAGTTCAGCTTGTTAGTGTATAAGATTGCTCCTTAAGCTCTTGTCATTCTTAGCTGTTATTTCACAACACACACACTCATAAACAAGGAGCAGAAATATTTGTCTCGCTTTCAACATAGACACGCATATCAAAATACAATTCTGCCCAATTTAGCAAAGTGAGAGCTCCATTTTCTATAATCTGCCTTGGCGTTATTGCTCTGCTCGTTATTATATTATCGCTCTGCTCAACTCTGATTATGTGAAACCCTGTGTTGCCAGACTATAATTATTACAGCCCAGCTTCTCCTTTTTCATTTTGATCCTTTGAAAACCTAGTCATTATCCAGCATCAGACTGGCTTCCCAAAATGTCAAGATTAAAATGGGCCATGAAAGCTTAGGCAAGGGTGAGTCACTGGAGCAATTTGAACCAATAAATATCAAAGCCATTTCTAAGAAGCAAACAATTCATTTGATACCACATCATTCAACAAGTCTTTCAGAGGATTTTCCTCTGTAGGGTTACACCCTGATATTTACATCCTGATCTCTCCCAGTATGCTGAAGTAGTAGTTTACCTCATTAATGTAATGCTTTGTCAAGCAGGCATTTCTTCTTGTACAGCACGCCAAATTGCCTCCTTCTCACAGAGCTCATCAAATGATCTGAAATATCATCCACTCTCACAATGTATTCTCAAGGCCTTGGCTTGTACATACTCCCTTGGCAATTAGCGATATTTTTATTAGCTGATGTGGGCTCTTGGCCAAGAAAAGGAGGTAAAAGCTTTTGGTTCTTTCTTTGCACATCAGTCATTGGAATGCAAATGTATTATCAAAACAAACAAACAAACATTTTGCATAAATCTGGCAATACCAAATTAATACTGACCATGAAAGCTGACCACACAAAAACGCTGAGAACTTTGCAGTGAAAAGATACAGTTCCTTTCTCAACAGCTTGTAGATTTTCCCAGTAAACTTGGCGATAGAAGGATACACTTGTCAGTGGTTTCCTTATGTACAATTACTAGAAAGATTTAAAGTAGATAAAAGAGCTTCTATGTTGAGCACGGGAAGACTAAATTCAAAAAAGAACTGTGTACAAATGATGAACATGTTATTGCTAAAGTGTATAAATTTCTACTTAAAATTGAAACAGGAGAAGGGCAAGTGAAAGAATGTAGAATAAAATCAACTACAGTGTTGATTATGATATACAAATGGAGCAATGGGAGAATATATTATTTATTGGTTTGTTTACAAATAACTTAAGACAGTGAACATGGTCAACACACCTTTCTCTTTCTATTTTTCTCACAACAACAACCCTGTGGGTGGATTGGGCTGACATGGAGTGACTGGCCCAAGGTTACCCAGTTGAATTTTTGAAAAGATTGATATTTACAATATGTTATAATCTGAAATATAATGTTTATAAAATGGCATATAGTTGTTATATGACACTAGAGAAATTATTTAGAATGTATAAAGTTACTTCAAATTTATGTGGACACCAAGAGGGGATATTTTATCAAGTGTGGCCATACAAAAAAATTTTAAACAATTTTGGACTCAATTACATATATTCAGAAGGTTTTAAAGATGAATATATAATTGAAACTTTCTTTTCTTTTTGGAGTAATGGATAAATAGTTGGAAAAAAGTCAAACTTTATTTTTACACCTGAAAATGCAGTAAAACTATTATATGGACCAGGGGGGTGGGGAAATATTAGACATTACCTACAATGGTGGAATAGATGGTGAAGATGATGAAACTTGTTGAGATGACTGAAATTAGCAACTTTGATCAGGAAAAATGTTTATTTATTTCTAAAATTAAGATTTTTCCCACCTCACTCTCAGAGTATCTCTGGCAGTTTACAGATAAAAGTGCTAAAAATATATATAATGGCACAATACATAACTACTTCAACGAAATGGGAGTCAAGTAAAAATATTAAGCTTTATGCTGACTGAAAACCCCCTGTAGACTTTTTGTGTGAAAGAGGGGAAAAAATAAAATTATGATACCTGTTTTTGAGGATTAGGAAAAAATAGATTATAAAAAAACTATAAGTCATGCTGTAACCATAAGCTAATTTATATTTATACTAATGTTGTAAAGAAAATCAGAATTTAATACTTTCTTTTTCCTTTTCCTATATTTTTGTTTTTGTTTTTTTCTTATTCTTTGTTTTCTTCTCTATTTTCTTTATTCTAAATACCAATTCTCATTAGTTTATATGTTTAAAAAAAATAAAATTATGGAAAAAAGATAAATTTCATCACAAAAATATTCAGCATTCTTAAACTTCATCAAACGCTTATGGGATTTTTTTTCATGCATGGAGTAAGATTTTTACATATATGTTTAGTGATCATAATTCCCTCAATGCTGTCTAACTATTTACTAAGTCTGCATTACTATTACTATTAATCTTCTCATCGTTCCTATCACCCATCTCCTCCCACATATGACTGTATGACTATAACTTTGTTGTTTGTATCCTTACGATTTATATTAATTATTTCCAAGTATGATTTGATTGCTTATTTGTACCCTATGACTATCATTAAGCGTTGTACCTTATGATTCGTGATGAATGTATATTTTATTTTATGTATACTGAGAACATACGTACCAAAGACAAATTCCTTGTGGGTCCAATCACACTTGGCCAATAAATAATTCTATTCCATTCAGTTCAGTTCAGTTCTGCTCTGCTCTGCTCTATTCTATTCTATTTTATTTTAATCGAGAAGCAAGATTCAAATTTTCAGCTTAAATCATATCTGTATGTCTATACATACATATCTTGTCCTTTCCATGAATTCTTCCTGAGACCCTGCTAAAACATTTATAATAAAATACCTATATGGATTTCATCATTTTCTATGAAATTTGCAATCTGGAGTTGTGATTGGAATCTACAGTTAAGAACTGTGTTTTTTTTATAGCATACTGTAAAAAGCCTTATACATTAATGTATTTTTCTAGACTCCCCTATAATTTACTGTAATAGGGCTGGCGTAAAAATGACTTCAGCTTATTTGAAAAAAAAATTGGCTGTTGTAATTGCAACGGTAGACAGCCAAATTTGGCAGAGTGGTGGTTCATTTTCCCTTTGAGCCTTTATTCAGGTTGCTGTTCTAATTTAGCAATAGTATATTCATGTTACCTCACAGGAATGTGGAGCTAATTGTGTTTGTTCTGGTTTTCTTGCTTAAATGTGTGCTTTGTGTGGCTCTCCTGCTTTTTTACTGAATTTTGGGAGTATTTTATCTAAACAAAATTCTTCTGACTTGAATTATTGAGACCATTTAATTGGGATAATATCTGATAATCATTTCACTAAATGAATTCTATGTGTTTATTCAGAAACATTATGCTAAACCTATAATGTTGGCAAGCATCTTCTTATGACAAGTTTTCACTAAAGCCTGAG
The DNA here is from genome assembly GCF_964273705.1 of Natrix helvetica. Lineage (NCBI taxonomy): Eukaryota > Metazoa > Chordata > Lepidosauria > Squamata > Natricidae > Natrix > Natrix helvetica. The sequence continues at coordinate 272,143,468 of NC_138548.1, read as the reverse complement.
AAAACGTTCCTCTCTATTCGTTGACTTTACAGTATCATTGTTTCTGTAACCTCAATTTGGCAAAATGTGACAGGACATGTATCATCAGATTTACAACATGAATGGGATCCTGAATTTTCTAAAGAAATCAGTACAGCTGATTAGGAAAGAACTGATGTGTACACAACTGATTTTGCTTCTCTCAATAATATGATCACTTTATAGAAATGGTATCTCATGTGCTGAACTACCTACATAATTCTAAATTAACTATAATCTTGTCCAGAGAATTAAAAAAAAAAACATAAGTAGATAGGGAAAAATCATGGAATGAGATATTTTTAAAAGTGAATTTTCAGAAGTTTCAGGTATTTTTCACAGTATATATTACTACACTGAATTAATATACAATTGTCGGGTCTAGATATTATTCTAACATACAGTATAGTTTAAATGCATAGAGTCACTTACAGAAATATGAAATTTATTTTGTCTTCTGGCCACTGCCAAGATGTTTCCTCACTTTTTAAAGACACTTTGCACTAAAATATTTAGTTACTAAGTATATATTTCTTATTCCAGTTAAAAATATTTCCCATTTGGTAATGTTTTCCCAATCTGCTGTTATTTCCCATTATCTAGTTTAAAAAATTATATCACATTCTGTTTGTGTATATAAGAGTATATGTGCTTTAATTAATTCATATATGGCATTACTATTTTGTGTTTTAAGTATTTGCACAAGAAGAAAGCAAGCAAGCATGAACAAGCTATAGTCCCATATCAAAGGTTACTTTCGCTTTCTTATTTTCAATAAATCATTGAGAGATGTCCTCTGGTATAAACAAGATACTTTTAAGCAAGATACTTTTTTGCAAATATGCCATCTTTCTCAATTATAGGAACTTCTGTTGTAAGGCCTCAAAGAAAATGCTTGAAATTACAAGCATTTTTTTTGCTATTGAAACCTCGAAGAATTGACTTTGCCTAATAAAATGTATGGGTTTTAAAAAAACAGCTCTAGTGACTGAAAATAAATGGCCAAAGTTAATGTTTTAACTAGAAGGTGTTCAACTTTGGCAACTTTAAGACTTCAACTCCCAGAATTCCCCAGTCAGCATTGCATAGGTTGGATGCCTCTGCTTTAACTAATCCTGGAGGATAGTTAAAGGTAAAATTTGAGGTAGCAACAACAGATGGCCTCCTAGACACATTCATTGCATTGTGTGTTACTCTTTTTTTTAAAAAAAAAACTAGTTTATTTTTTCCCTAAAAAGAGTATTTTTTTTTTAAAAAAAGGAAAAAAGCACCATTCATTAATATTAATTTTTCTGAGGCAGGATTCAACTTTCAAAACCAATACTGAGGAGGATTTAATGTAGGATTAAATAGGAAGATTTAATGTATGATTAAATACTTATTTTTCTCTTTCACAAACAGATTATATTTTCAATGCATGTTCAAGGCATCTATGTGCATAAGAGGGTAATAATGTACAGAATAATGAATAAAAGATGAAAATTTCTGGAGGCACATTTTTGCATTAAGTAGTACATCACTGACAATCAGAGTGCTGATTGTTAAATCCTTGATGCTTTGGATCAGAGGATGATGAAGTTTTCCAAAATCCCAATGATTTCAGAAGTCATCGAAGACCAACTCTAGTTCTATACCCTCTTTCTGATGAAGAAACAAAATTAAACAAAAGCCTGCTGATCAGACTTTAAGCCTAGCTTGTCCAACTTTCTCTTTTTACAGTGGCCTCCCAGAAATCTATCATAAGGCTAGAGATAGGACATGAGCACAATAGCTCTTTCTCACTGATGGTATTGGGCAAACCTCTATAACTAGGCAGATACATTATCATATTTAGCCAAAATAGAATTTATCTCGTATGAATCTGTATGAGCTTTGATTGATTGTATTGCAGCACTTTTTCTAAGTTCTAATGCATGCTGTGATATAAGATGCCGAAGGCCTGGTAGGAGAAAGGGCTGTGTTTCAGGAGGCTGCTTAGAGGCCGGGGGGGGGGTTGCTGGAGACTGGCAGGAGGCTGTAACATCAGGCTTGGCAGAGGAGTTTTCTACCTCCTGCCAGCTGCCTCCTTGACTGTTCCACCTACCCCCCCCCTGCTGACTTTGGCTGACTTTTGGATTAACAACTTGCCCCTGTTTACCATCTGTGCGCGCCCTGGAGGACTACCTCCCTATCTTCGTTTGATTGACCATCTGCCCCTTGCCCATTACCAAGCAAAAAATCTAACTATCCCTCGCCATCCACCATTGACCACCCACCAGCCCCCACTTACTGATTGTCACCTGACCAGCCTACTTCCATCACTACCCCCCCCATCTAGGACTGGACAATTTTCTTTTGCATCGGAACCCGGCTTTTTTAAACTTTTATTGGACTATGGCTTACCGGCCAGAACATCCTCAGCACAGTGCCTAGGCCCTGATGAATTTTTTAATAACATATGTATTCAAGGCTAGACCTAATCCTACTGCGGGAGTCCCCCCTCTCACAGGTGTGGCCCTCCGCCCTTTCGAGGGCCCACCTTGATGACGGATTTATTAATCTCGAGAGGTGGAGGAAGCGGAGACTTAAGGGGTTTTTAGTTAAATGTTTTTTAAAAACTTTTAGGGGTTTAGGGGTTGGGGGGCGGGTGGGTCAGATCAGGAGTGATGACAGAGCCAGGTCACCAGGTGGGGTCACGAGCAGAAGGAGCGGAGGGGAGGAGGGGGGGAGGATATCATTCCCATACGGGGCTCCTTGATTCCAACAGTCGTAGGGAGGGGCAGATACGAGGACAGATTCACAACCCGCAGTCGGTTGGGAGACCGTGAGTGCTGGTTACACCCGGTCGCTTGTACCAACCCCCGGGTTCTAGGTGGTCAGGATCTGCAGGCCCAGGGCCTGAGGCTGTTGCTATGCAATGCGAGGTCCGTCGTCAATAAGGCCCCCCTCATTCACGATCTAATTTTGGAGGGGGAGCCGGACCTCGCAGGAATAACAGAGACCTGGTTGGGCCACGAGGGAGGTTTTAGTGATGGGGGACTTTAACCTGCCATTGGTGGGAGAAGCATCAGAGGGGGTTCGGGAGTTCATGGCTTCCATGATAGCCATGGACCTGACTCAACTGATTCAGGGCCCGACACACGAGGGAGGTCACACCTTGGACCTTGTTTTTGTCTCTGGCCAGTGGTTGAGTGATCTGGGAGGAGGGAACTTAAACATCACTCCTCTGTCATGGTCAGATCACTCACTCCTCCGACTTGACTTCCCTGGTGCTACCCCCCGCTGCGGGGAGGCGGAACCGGAAAGCACTAGATGGTTCCGCCCCAGGCGCCTGATGGAACCAGATAGGTTCCAAACGGAGCTTGGGCCACCTCCTGTAGCCCTGACCCGCCCTCGGGTAGAGGACCTGGTAGCCGCGTGGAACAAGGCGACTACCGGGGCCTTGAACCGGGTGGCGCCTTTGCGGCCTCTCCGGCGGCAATGATCCACCCTGGCTCCTTGGTTTACCGAGGAGCTAAGGGTGATGAAGCGGCGCAAGAGATGCCTAGAGAGTCGTTGGAGATCCTCCCGATCCGAATTTGACCGAGCACAGGTACGAGCCCATTTAAGGACGTACCTAGTGGCATTGAGAACGGCCAAACGCCAATATTGTGCCGCTCTCATTGCATCCGCAGAGAACCGCCCTGCCGCCCTGTTTCGGGTGTCCTGCTCCCTCTTGTTTCAGAGGCCGCGGGAGGCCCCTTTACAGGGCAGGGCAGAGGAATTTGGGAAATATCTGCAGGATAAAATCGCTCAAATCCGGAAGGATTGGGTCCACTTCAGCGGCCCAGTGGAGACGTCCATGGCGAGTCTTGAGAAACCTTTCTGGGAGGAGTTTGACTTGGTTGTCATCGAGGATTTGGACAGATTGCGTGGACGTCTGCGACCTACCACATGTTTATTGGACCCGTGTCCCTCCTGGCTTGTACTGGCATCCTGGGAGGTTACACGCGACTGGCTCCTGGGCCTAGTGAACGCTTCGCTGGGTGAGGGGTCTCTTCCGGCCGCCTTGAAAGAGGCGGTGGTGAGGCCCTTGCTCAAGAAGCCTTCCCTGGACCCTACGGAGCTGGCCAATTATCGTCCTGTCTCCAACCTTCCCTTTCTGGCGAAGGTTGTAGAGAGTGTGGTGGCTTCTCAGTTCCCACGACATCTGGAGGAGAATGATTATCTAGACCCGCGCCAGTCCGGCTTTCGCCCCGGGCACAGCACAGAGACGGCCTTGGTCGCGTTGGTAGATGATCTCTGGAGGGCCAGAGATAAGGGTTGTTCCTCTATCCTGGTCCTATTAGACCTCTCGGCAGCTTTTGATACCATCGACCATGGTATCCTGTTGTGCTGACTGGAGGGGTTGGGGGTCCGGGGCACCGTTTTGCGGTGGTTCGGCTCCTACCTTTCTGGCCGGACGCAATGTGTGTTGGCAGGGGAGCAGAGGTCGACCCTAAGCCCCCTTACTTGTGGGGTGCCACAGGGGTCGGTCCTCTCGCCACTCCTGTTCAACACATACATGAAGCCGCTGGGTGAGATCATCCGTGGTTTCGGGGTGGGATATCATCTGTACGCTGATGATACTCAGCTGTACATTTCCACCCCGAACCACCCCAACGAGGCCGTCGAAGTGATGTCCCGGTGTGTGGAAGCCGTACGGGTCTGGATGGATGACAACCGACTCAAGCTCAACCCCTCCAAGACTGAGTGGCTGTGGGTTCCGGCCCCCCGGTTCAACCAGTTAATTCCATCTCTGGCCATTGGGGGCATTCAACTCGCCCCCGTGGAGCGGGCGCGCAATTTGGGCGTCCTCCTGGATGCCAGGCTGTCCATGGATGACCATGTGACAGCCGTGGCTAGGGGGGCGTTCCACCAGGTTCGCCTGGTGCGCCAATTGTGCCCCCTATTGGACCGGGATGCCTTACACACAGTCACTCATGCGCTGGTGACATCTCGCCTGGACTACTGTAACGCTCTCTACATGGGGCTTCCCTTGAAATGCATTCGGAGACTGCAGCTGGTCCAGAATGCGGCCGCGCGGGTGATTATGAGGAGTACAAGGTACTCCCATGTGACACCGCTCCTGCGCGAGCTGCACTGGCTTCCTGTGGTCTATCGGGTGCGTTTCAAGGTCCTGATTACGATCTTTAAAGCGCTCCATGGCTTAGGACCTAGTTACTTGCGGGATCGTATTCTGCCCCATACATCCCTATGACCCATTCGCTCGCACAGAGAGGGACTTCTCCAGGTGCCGTCCACCAGACAGTGCTGAGGGCGGCGCCTAGGAGCAGAGCCTTCTCTGTGGCGGGCCCAGCCCTGTGGAATGACCTCCCTCCGGATATTAGGACCACCACTGACCTCCGCTCCTTCCGTGTAAAGCTCAAGACCCACCTATTCCAAATAGCTGGCCTGGCTCAACCATAACCTCATATCACTCCTGACGGGTTTTTTAATTTGGTAATTTTATTCAATGGGATTTTAAATTGTGTTTTTTAATTGTTTTCACTCATCAGTCTACCTCCTCCATGCACATGTATATGTCTTTGTTCTTATGTATGATTGTCTTTATCTGTATTTTATTTGTTTTGATTGTACGCCGCCCCAAGTCCTTCGGGAGAGGGTTGCGGCTAACAAATAAATAATAATAATAATAATAATAATAATAATAATAATAATAATAATAATAATAATAATAATAATTAGATAGTGACATTTGAAGAATCCATTGGAATTGTAAAACATGATGCCTTTTTAAATAAATTAATATAAAAATAAGTTATTGTTTGGCATACCAGAAATTAAGAATTAATCACAACCACGGCATGAAATTCTAAATCTTGGGCACAAAGTCCTTTTTTACATTGCATGAGTGTATGTCTCTTATAAAAGAATCAGTTTGGTGTAGTGGTTAAAGCACCAGGCTAGAAACCAGGAGCCTGTGAGTTCTGGTCCTGCCTTAGACATGAAAGCCATCTGGATGACTTTGAACCAGTCACTTCCTCTCAGTCTCAGATGTCAGTCTCAGATGTCAAGCCAGTTAGTCAATTTCTGTCACAACCAATGAATCAACTCTTGGAAGATCTGGGGGAAAAACACAGCAAAACACAAACTGACTGCATTGCAAGGAAATGCTGAAGGGGGGGGGAGTGTGTGTCTCCTATGCTTACCAGAAAATCACTGGTAATTTTTCTCTCAATTTCCTGTATAAACATTGTTTCATAAAAATGGCTGCGGTAGTCCTGTACTATATGTTAGAAACAATGTTTTGGATTTTGTCCAATAGAGGATTCCTATTATTCCATTTTTACTTTGATCATAATGACATCACTACTTGAACCTAAAAATGATCAAAGTGGAAAATTTCCAAGTTTGTGTTAAATTATTGTGTGAATTCTTTAGGTTCCAAATATTTGAAAAATAAAAATCCCCACCATTGCATGAGTTTACACCATTTTCTGAAACATGTTTTCCTGCCAGCATAAATGGTTTGTGCAAATATCTGCTAAAGTTAGGATCTGATTTTTGCCATTTTTCTTGTTTTTGCTGCTTTCAGAAATGCTTTAACAGTGCAATTTTACATTTTCTCTCTGTACAGTATCAGTACAAATGTGGTGAATCCACAAACTATTATCATTTGAAAATTGCTGACATTTGCCCAAATTGCTATATAATTCACTAAGATAAACCTTAAATCCAACTTGTTGCCTAAAGTATGCAGTCTCTGAGGTAATACATTGTACAATCCAAGGATAGCTATTTGAGAATATTAAATAAAGAAATTGTCATTATCTGAAATTAAAAGAGCAGAAAAAAGTGGGAGAAATATTGCCTGCTCATTAATCAAAGGACTATTTTAGTTCTATTTTAACTGTTATGATCCACAAATACATGACACAATCTTGAGAAAATAATATTGCACCTTGAAATGGAATGGTCACAGTGGATGGGTCAGTGTGAAAAATTGGTCCTTTATAAGAGCGCATGCAAAGCTTGTTACATTCTAGGAATAAAAAGCAGATAAACTATATAGACACCCCATCCCATTTATTTTCCTAAGGCTGTAATTATATGAAAACTGGGAATGACTTTCAATCTGAGCAAGGCTAGGTTAATGTTAGGGTTCCAAGTAATATACCCAAAGCAAACAATTCTGAGGCAGATAGATTCCTTAAAGAACAGCTTTATTGGATATATCAGATTGACACAGATTGGTGAAAACTGACTCTAAAGGTTCCTGTGGTTTTCACCTAATTAAAAGTAAAGCTTTCCCCCCTTTCCCAAACAATCAGTCACATGATCCAATCAAGGTGCTATCTAGTTGCTTGGAAACTTCACTCCTCCTCTCTTCAGCCACCTGTGGGAATGTCCTTGGTTCCCAGGGGAAACTATTTTGTTCTGGCTACAAAATCCCAACGATCTCTAGTCCCCTTTCTCTATCCCTCATCACCATTGTGGCAACACTGAAGCCTCCAAGATGGCCTCAGTCAGGCCAATTTCTCAGTTCACAGCTTACTTTTATATAAAAGGTTCTACTATAAGGAATTCTCAGCCTGTAAGGATAGAGCCAATGTTCTATGTTCTCACTTCTGAATGAATGTGTTCAAGATGACTGCCTGTGCTAAGTAAGTTTAGATGCCGGCTGTTGAAGATGTTGAATGAATGTGGCAGTAAAATCAATAAAAGCAAGTCAAACTGTTCCTAAATTTCTCAACATTCCTTAACTATTTTTGTCCTTAATTTCTCTCAAGAGAAAATGCATAGTTGAACAACTTTTAAGGAAGTAATTTTGTTGGCTGGAAAATTGCATTCAGTTTTCTTCAGTGCAGAGAGCCAATTTCTTTTCATATCCAATTGTCCATTTCCTCTGGCATAAAGCTGACGACATTTTAGTGGAATTAAACATATATATTGAGGAACTTCCATTGAGGGAAAACAGGAAAACAGTTTCTTAGTGAGCAGAAATACATTTCTTGGTTTTCCTGCCTTTACAGTGTACTGCATAGAGGGACACATTTTATAAGGATAGCATCCAACAGTAGAAAGATATACCAAGAACTGATCTAAGTTTGAGCATATATAGAATGAGCCACGAAGGAAGGAGTTTGTTAGATATTCACTCTATCTACTATGGTTTCCACCAAGGTCCTCTGTTCAGGCGGGAACAGAGATTGAATCTTATTGGTTAAGAGGTCTGACAGCTCCCTATAAAAGGGCTGCTGTCAGACCAAGCAGTTGCTGGATTGTACAGATTGTTCTATCATTAATAAAGAGCTGTTGTTGCCACAAGCCTGTCTCTGCCTTCTCAATACCCAATCTAACACTGGCGACAAGGGTGGGACTGGAAGGCAAATAGGCAAAGAAGAACAGCAGATCCAGCAGTCAGATCCAGCCCGGAGCTCTCGGTGTGGCATCGAGCAGCCATTTTGAGCGGCAAACTCAAATCGTGCTCTGTACCAAAGTGGCCATGCACGCCCCACCAGCTCCATATGACCCGGTGGCTGAACACTGGGAATCGTATATGTTATGATTCAAATGCTTCCTCGAGGTGAACGACCTGATGGGCGTCCCTGAAACCCGAAAGAAGAACCTGTTCATGGGGTACTGCGGCTGAGAGGTTTTTGAAACCACAAAGAACCTGTCGGAGCCAACCCCACTACAAGCTGTTCTTTGGGCAGAATAACAACAGACTTTGAAAACCCACTATGCGCCCAAACCATTGAGGCATGTTCGCCACCACGAATTCAATATTCGGAACCAGAGAGAGGGCGAATCAATCAATGAATACGTGGTGGCGCTTCATAAGGCAGCCACATATTGCGAGTTCTGTGACTTGAATGATTTAATATTGGACCGCATTATCTGTGGAGTGCGAGACATCGCCTGCAGAGGCGATTGCTTGCCAGATCAAATCTGACCCTGCAGATCACACTCGACAAAGGAAGAGCGTCCGAGTCAGCAGACAAGTCAACGGAGACCCTGCAGTGCCAACAAAACGTGCCACAAGCCACGCAGAAACAAATGCGCATTCACCACAAGGCTGCGGAGCCTGAGCAATCTGACAGCGAAGAAGATGACAGCTACTGCATGTGCAGTAGCCGCATGAAGCCAGCGCAAAAATTCAACTCGCGGATGCCGCCCTGCGCAAGCTGTGGAGGGAACCATGCCCGGTCTACTTGTCGATTCCGAGACGCAACCTGCCGGCGTTGCGAACGAAAGGGGCACATCGCCAAAGTGTGCCAGAGCGAATTCCCTACTACCACATGACAGCCTAATGATATGCCTAACCGCCAGCTGAGGCCCACCCCAGGGGCCTGGCGTAAGTCACAAGGGCTCCCAGAGAGAGAAACAAAGGTTACCTATCACACCGCGATAGGACAAGTCCGCACTAGGCGGCCTTGTAGAGGACGCTCCCTGTGAGCTTGAAATAGACACTGCATCATCTTTAACGATCATGTCTTGGTCGACCCTGAAGCAAGCCATTCCGAGCTTGAAGAAACAGCACCTTTGCACCCCTGACATCAACCTGCGAGACTATGAGGGGAACCAGGTCCCCATCGTCGGCCAGGGCACTTTCTGCATGAGGTTCAAAGACTTCCAAGCTAAACTTCCTGTGACCATGGCCAGAAACAACCTGCAGAGCCTCCTGGGGCTCGACTGGTCCCAAGCCCTGGGGCGGGATCAACTCCATGAAGGACGACGGCACAGAGGCTATCTTTAAGGAGTTCGAGGACGTCTTTGGTACTGGTCTCAGTAAGTATGTGGGGACGCCAATCTCCTTTAGCGTGGACCCCAACATAGCGCCAATTAGGCTGAAGCCCAGGAGAGTGCCTTCCGCTCTCCACCCTAAAATTGATAGGGAAATTGACAAGCTTGTGAGCCAGGGAATCCTAGAACCAGTCGGCCATGCTCGCTGGGAGACTCCTATTGTGACCCCGGTCAAGCCTGATGGGTCAGTCCGCATCTGCACAGACTATAAATGTACAATTAACAACAGGCTACAACAAGCGCATACACTGTACCCATTGTACAGCACTTACTACATTCACTAGGCCAGGAAAAATCTTTGCTAAATTGGACATGGCACAGGCATACCAACAGTTGCCTGTAGATGGTGCTACAGCGGAGGCTCAAACCATTGTGATGCACAGGGGTGCATTCAAATGCCACCGCCTGCAATTTGGAATTAGTATCGCCCCTGGACTGTTCCAAAGCATCATGGAACGGCTTTTGCAGATGTCCCCTATTTCGACGACATCTTGATATTGGCTGCAAACTAGGCACAACTTTTAAAATGGGTTCGAATGGTTTTGACCAGAATTAGAGAAAAGGGCCTCTGGCTTAAAAAAAGAAAAATGTAAAATTAATGTACCAAGAGTTGAGTTCCTGGGGTACATGATCGATGGCTCTGGGATTCACCCGACATCACAAAAAGTAAAAGCAATCCAGGAAGCCCCCACACCCTGCAATCAAACCGAGCTGCAGGCATTCCTCGGGCTCCTTATTTTCTACAGCGTCTTTCTCAAACAAAAAGCTACCATTGCTGAACTACTCCACTGTCTGCTGGCCAAGAATGCCAAGTGGTCCTGGGGCTGAGCCGAGGCTCCCTCATTTGCCGCGGTCAAGTGACTACTGACAGCTGATTCCCTTCTAGTCCAGTACAGTCAGACCCTGCCACTGGTGTTGACTGGCGTGAGTGCTGTCCTCAGCCACCGCATGCCCAACGGTAGAGAAGCCCCTATTGCTTTTTACTCGCGAACCTTGTCTTCGGCGGAAAGAAACTACAGCCAGATGGACCGCGAGGCTCTGGCTGCAGTGGCGGGAGTTAAAAGGTTCCACGAGTACCTTTACGGCCGAGATTTCGAACTTGTGACCTACCACAAGCTGTTGTTGGGACTACTGGCTGGGGACCGACCTACCTCAGTATCGTTGTCTCCTCGCATGACCAGGTGGACTGTTTTCCTGGCTGCCTACTCATACAAACTAATCCATTGCCCTGGCTCCACTCTGGGACATGCAGATGCTTTGAGCTGCTGTCCCCTACCAGAACTGATGGCTGACCCCACTCCTAAGACACCGGTCCTGCTCATTGACCGCTTGGACACTGGACCTGTCTCGTCCAATGACGTTGCCCATCATTCTGTCAAGGACTCCACCATCAAACAAATTTTGAACTGGGTGTGGAGGGGGTGGCCCAAGGGGCCTGTTGAGGCTGATTGTAAATTGTATGTTGCAAAACGAGATAAGTTGTCGGTAATTAATGGCTGTCTACTGTGGGGGGACCGAGTGGTTATTCCAAACAAACTGTGCAGGGCAGTATTGGAGGCTTTACATGTGGGGCATCCTGGCATTGTAAGGATGAAGTCTTTGGCCAGGAGTTATGTTTGGTGGCCAAACATGGACAAGGAGATAGAAGAATGGGTGGCTACCTGCATACCATGCCAGGAGTCCAGACCAGCTCCCCCAGAAGCGCCCGCTAAGGAGTGCGATCTGCAAAAGAGACCCTTGCTAGGATGGGCCCAGGGGATTGGCAAACATGGGTTGATCACTATTTGCTAATCCAACACATCACGCCAAGTGCCACTACTGGGAGAAGCCCCTCCGAGCTTCTCATGGGTCGCCGGCTAAGGTCCCACTTAGACCAGCTACACCCAAACTATTCTGCCGCATCGCCCCCTGACTCCACAAGAAAAATTTGAAACTTTAGCATAGGGGACTCGGTATACGCCCACAACTATGCTGGGGGACCTCTGTGGATCCCTGCTATGGTGATAGGCATCACCGGGCCTCGCTATTGTCTGTTAGAGCTAGAGGATGGTAGAAATTGGAGGAGGCATGTTGACCAACTACCTGGTCACCTCTCCCACTCCAATATTAGGACACCAGATGAAACTCCTGAACAAATCGGCCAAAGCCCTACCCAAAAGGAGCAAACACTCACTCCTTCTACAGCCAGCTCAAATCCGAGGGTACCGGGGGACTTATCTGATTTTGTTGCAGGCCCACAGTGAGCTCCAAACGAGCAAGTCCTAGAAGCTCCAGTCATGGCCTGGGAAAAGTTCCAGGAGGTTCCACAGAGCGGAGCTGGAGACCAGACAGACCCGTCCGACCTGTCCAAAGAACCAGTTCCAAATGAACTGCGCAGGTCTAGTAGGACTAAACAAAAATCCGCCTAACCTACTGGATTACGTGACCAATAGAAACATCCCAACTAAGAGGGGAGGGGTGCTAGATATTCACTCTATCTACTCTGGTTTCCACCAAGGTCCTCTGTTCAGGCGGGAACAGAGATTGAATCCTATTGGTTAAGAGGTCTGACAGCTCCCTATAAAAGGGCTGCTGTCAGACCAAGCAGTTGCTGGATTGTACAGACTGTTCTATCGTTAATAAAGAGCTGTTGTTGCTACAAGCCTATTTCTGCCTTCTCAATACCCAATCTAACAGAGTTTACATCAAGACAAGCTTTCTTTGGATAGAGAGTAAGGAAAGTATGATGTAAATATTGTATGTCAGCTCCACTACCAAGCTATGAGGAGAAAAGGGAGTCACTCTGTGAATGGAGTAGGTGGTATCTAAATTTGACAAATAAGTTATTTTTTTTAAAAAAATACTTAAGACCATAATGAAGAGTGTAATGATGAGTATGTTTTAAGTTATATATTAAGTTCAATTGTTATGCCCAGTTCTTTATGCATGTTAGGAAACAGTTAACATTTCCAGTCATGTGATCTGGGGGCAGGAAGTAGTTGTAAGATGGCTGCTGCTGAGTAAAGACAAGCCTCTGGTTCAAGCTCCTTGCTGTCTGCCTTTATTTGTATTAAATCATCACATAGTACCAGGAGTGGGGTGAGAAGAGGCATGGCAGCAAACAGCAACACAAAGAATATTCCTTCCCTGGATTTAGAGTCAGGGAACATATCTGAAAACTGGTCAAAATGGAGGGAGCTTGTGTATGTAGGACCTGATACAGACAAGTGGACTGATCGGCAGAAAGCAGCACACTTTCTGATATGTGTGGGACAGAAAAGACGTGATCTGTGCAGAGCCTGGCAAGCAAGTGGGGAGATCACTGCAGAGGACAAAATGAATACAGAGGTACTATTTGCAAAGTTTAAAGCATACTGCAACCCTAGAAAAACTCCACAGTGCAAATAAAACTGTTTTATGAGAGGAACCAGTGTGGAGGTAAATCTGTGGATGAATGGGTGACACAGCTGTGCTTGCTTGCAAAAACTGTGCTTTTCATGATGCTGGAGATATGATTAAAGACTGTATTCTGATGGGCAGTAAGTTTAAGGAAGTTCAGGAAAAACTGCTGTAGGAAGAAGACTTAAATCTTGAGAAAGCCATAAGGATTGCCAGAGCACATGAAATGTCAAGAAAGGACATGCAGGTCCTGGAAGGAGCACAGCACCAGATCAATGCTATAGAAACTCAAAACAGTAGATATGGTCAAGAAATGGCACACAAAGGAACAAAAGGCACCTATGGCACTGGGACAAGTAACAGAGAAGCAGCTTGTGGATATTGTGGAAACATGCATTATAGAAATAGTGTCTGTCCTGCAAGGATAACTAATGGGATATGGTGGAGAAAAGCTGAAAGTAATGGGTTACTGTCATGCAAAATGCTCTTACAAGGGATCTGAACAAGTTTTATAATTGTTTGTGATAGAAACACAAGGCCCAGCAATACTAGGTCTCAAAACAAGTAAAGATATTGGACTTGTGAAGATCATAATGACTGTGGATGGTGGGCATAGAGGTCTGATGGAGGCTGACATTAAACGTGAGTACTGTGATCTATTCAAGGGCCTGGAATGCCTTCCAGGTATAAGCCACATACGTATAAAAGAGGGTGCACAGCTTGTCATTCATGCCCCAAGGAAACTACCTCTAACTCTTGTGGATAAAGTTAGGCAGGAACTTACTAGGATGGAGAAGCTGGGAGTAGTAAAGAAGGTGACTGAACCATCAGAATGAGTCAGTTCTATGGTTGTGGTGGAGAAGAAGAACACAGGTGCAATTCACATATGCATTAACCCATGCGATTTGAACAAAGTGATAATGAGAGAACACTACAAACTCCCCACCATGGAGGACATAGCACACAGGCTAGTAGGAGCAACAGTGCTCAGTGTACTAGATGCCCAGTTTGGTTACTGGCAATTGCGTCTTGATGAAGCCAGCAGTTATTTCACCACTTTCAACTCCCCTGTGAGTCGATGGGGCTTCACAAGAATACCTTTCGGCATAGCGTCTGCATGGGAAATATTTCAAATCACACAAACTGATTGCTGGTCTACAGGGTATTGAAGTAATAGTTGATGATTTGTTGGTCTATGGAAAGGATCAAACAGAGCATGACAGAAACCTTACTGCTTTGCTCAATCGATGTCATGAAAAAAATCTTAAACTCAATCCAAACAAAATGCAAATTGGTGTAGAAGAAGTGACATATTTTGGACACCTACTAACCAAAGAGGGCTTGAAGCCTGATCCAAATAACATTACAGTAGTTCTTAACATGAAGGCCCCAACCTCCAGAAAGGAGCTGGAGACATCACTGGGCATTTTCAACTATCTATCCAAATTCTCTCAGGACCTTGCTCAACATATAGCACCACTACGTGCATTGCTTCAGAAGAATGCTATTTGGTGCTGGGATGCAAACATGGAAAAGACTTGACAAAGTGAAGAAGCTAATCACTAAACATTCAGGGTCAATACTGAAATATTTTGATGTAAATGCTGAAACTGTGCTTCAAGTGGATGCATCCAAGTTTGGGTTAGGTGCTGTGATGACTCAACAAGGACATCCTGTGGCATATGCTTGACGTGCACTGACACGACACAAGCCAATTATGCTCAAAATTGAGAAAGAGATGCTGACCATTGTGTATGGATGTTAGAAATTTCACCAATACATATATCGTCACCCAGTAGTTGTGGAAACTGGCCACAAGCCATCGGAGTACATACTACAAAAACTGCTAGCTTCTACACCTCCACGCTTGCAGCAAATGATTATGAAATTGCAACAGTATGATCTCACAGTGAAGTATAAGCCTGGAAAGGAAATTCCAATGGCAGATAGCCTGTCAAGGGTGTTTCCAGAAAGACGGGAAGCCAGGGATGAACCTGAGTTGGAAGAGCAGGTACATACAGTACTAGTGAACATGCCAATATCAGATGTATGGCTGGAGAAGATAAGACAAGACACCAAACAGGATAAAGTACTATCAAAACTAACTCATGTCATGTGCAATGGCTGGCCAGAAAAATGCAAGAAGCTGTGTCCTGAGCTGCAGGAATTCTGGCCTGTGAAAGATGAACTATCCATTCATGAGGATATCATATTATTGGGTGACTGTATTCTTCTTCTTAAGTCACAGCAGGCAGAAGTAATGGAACAAATTCACCAGGGACATTTGGGCATTACTCTGTGTAAGCGCAGAGCACGGGAGGTGGTTTATTGGCCTAATTTGGACTCTGATATTGAGACATTTGTGAAGAAGTATGATACCTGCCAGACATTTCAAAAAAACAATGTGAAAGAACCCCTTACACCATGGAATGCTCCTTCACGGGCATGGCAGAAATTGGCTACAGATATTTTTCATTTTGAAGACATCTACTACCTGACGGTAGTAGACTACTACAGCAAATACTTTGAACTAGTGCAGCTGGGAAGTCTAAAAGCATCAACAGTCATATGGGCTTTTAAGACAATACTTTCAAGACATGGAGTGTGTGAAGAATTTGTGTCTGACAATGGGCCACAATTCTCATGGGCTGAATTCCATTGCTTCCTGCGTGAATGGGAAATCAGGCACAAACCCCCAAGCCCTTATCACCCACAAGCCAATGGCCTAGCAGAGAAGTATGTTGGCATAGCCAAATCCATTATACAGAAAGCACAATCATCAGGGCAAGATATGTATTTAGGCCTGTTAAACTATCGTACAACACCCATTGAGGGTTTATGCTCACCTGCACAGCTACTAATGGGGAGAACACTGAGGACCACAGTGCCTACTGCAGCACATAAATTGCAGCCGTATTCTATCCCACATGAGCGGGTAACAGCTCAGAGGATCATAAACACGAGAAAACAAAAACTGTACTTTGATAAATCTACCAAGTCTCTTCGTCCACTGTGTGCTGTGAGACACAGAGTCACTGGAAGAACATGGAAACCTGCTCGAATTGTCAGAGAAGCCAATTCACCAAAATCATATGTAGTTGAAACCAAGTGTGGACAGCAACTGAGAAGAAACAGGCGTCATCTTGGTCCAGACACTGTCGCTGATACTTCATCAGAAGAAGCAAATAACAAGGAAAATGAAGCGCAAACACATGATGGCACAAAACACCTGAACAAGGATATGCAATCTACCGAGGACACCAAGGATAACGTAAACGTATCAGCATGTGACAATACTGGGAGTGACTCTCAACTTGACAGCAGTCCTACTGCTGATGCGACAGCGGTTACTTTCTCTCGCTATGGTCGAGCTATTAAACCAAAAATATGGAAAGACTTTTTATCATATTAGATGTCTTATACTTAAGAGGGAAGATGTAATGATGTATATGTTTTATGTTATATCTTAAGTTCAATTGTTACGCCCAGTTCTTTATGCATGTTAGGAAACAGTTAACATTTCTAGTCATGTGATCTGGGGGCAGGAAGTAGTTGTAAGATGGCTGCTGCTGAGTAAAGACAAGCCTCTGGTTCAAGCTCCTTGCTGTCTGCCTTTATTTGTATTAAATCATCACAGAGAGAAACTTCAGAAAAGGCTCAGATGGACACCTCTCTAATTCATAAGAATTTAAGAAGGGAGAGGGGAGTACAACACAATCAGAACTGCAAGATTCTGTTATTATGGCAATTCTCAATAAATGTAGCTTTAACCTTTTCCTGATGTTGATTTCCTGGTCTGGCCTAGCTGATGAGCCTGAAAATCTACTAAATAACTGATAGTATTTGTTCAAATCTTTCCCAAATAATTGTCCTCCTAAAGTAGTAGGACTAAAACTCCCATAATTCTCTTCCATCCCAGCTGTAAAGAGTTTATATTTTATGGAATGTAAATGTTTTCCAGAATGTCAGTTTTGATAACCCTATAAACATGTTAGAAAGTCAGTGTATCAAATCAACAAGCAAACACCACATATCTGGATATTTATATACTTTAGAAAAAGAACTTGTTTCTCAATTTAGAAGAAACTGTCATTGAAAATGATTTCTTCTTACTAATATAGTCATTAGAGTCGGCACTTTTATATATGAACTTTCTCAATGAAGTTCAGAGATCTCAATTATCTGATGATTACATATTGCCTAAGAACTAAAAGTTCTCTTCAAGTGAATTTTGTCAAAGAACCATTTTGGGAGTACATCTAATCCGCTGTATTCTTGCCTGACATGTAATTTTTCTCTATAATTAATAGGAAAGGAAATTAATTGCAGCTTCTTACATCTTGGGGTGGCATACATATTCATCCTGTGGTTCTCTTTCAATGTAAATAACATTATGCAGAGTACAAAAAAGGAATACGAAATAGTAAGCCCAAGAAATAATAGTCATGAGATAAGAAAAAGAAATATACTTAAAGTAAATTATGCCAATATTATTTGCTATATTTCTCCATAGCTTTCAATTATGCAAACTTTTGCTAGCAAATCATGCTAAAGTAATGACCATATAGTTCTTAGTATATTGCCTTTTGTTGTTTGAAATTGTTCAATCTATCTTTTTGAGGATCTCACTGGCTCTATTCAAATTCAGCTTTCTCTAGTTTATCTTCTTCTTAACCCTTTCATTTTTTGGTCATATATAGGTCTTTTGCAATTCAATCAACATTTATTCTCTCTATGATTCTGATCACTCAGATTTGCATTCATTTAATATCCACTCTTCTTGTCCATATCTTTATTGTGCTACACATTCTTCTTAAATATCCCATTTCCAATGAATTGTATTTATTGTTACTTTGCTTGACATACTTCACACTTCCTTGTTATAAAGTAGGCATAAGCCCACTCTTATTCCAAAACATTTTAGGATTTATTTATTTTTACATTTGCTGCTTTCTATTAATGTTTGCATATCTGAAAAAAAAATCTTCCATTTTCCCATATCTAATATTCGATTAAGATACACATTTGACTACTTGCTCTTCATGTTGGAGTGAATATGAAATCAATTCTAATTTCATAGTAAAAATCTTGATGCTCCTAGAAATGTAAAGGAGGACGTGAACTCCACCACGAGTGCCATTGAACTTGGAGTGGTCAGATGACCGGAGTAGCATAAACACAGGTAATTCCCAAATTGGTGCTTTCCTGTTTCTGCATTCATCTGTGCATTTTTAAATTAAAAAGGACAGAAAAGTAGTATTTACAGGCTCAGTTAAATGCAGCTTTGTGTATGCATATTATTCTAAGTACAGTACACATTTAAATATTCATTTTAGGATGGATTGGAGCCAAATTGCCTCATTTCAAAATTCACAGGAGTGAATAATATGAAAGCCTATATCATTTACTTCATGTTATTTATTTGACAAACACAAAGACCAATTTGTTTAAAATGCAGACTAAAATATTTCCCAACATTTGGGATGCACCATCCCCTACTTCATGGGGGGGGGGGGCTATCCTTGGTGCTCTCTGAGTTTGCTTGTTTTCTTGCAGACATTTCATTACCCTAACTAGATAACATCAACCTTTAGTTCAATATTGCATATTCCTTAAGCAGACATATGTTTAGTATTAATATCCATTGAAAAGAGGATATATTTATTTACATCATCATCAGAGGTGGCATTCTGCCCATTCGCCCCAGTTCAGGTAAACCAGTAGCTTTACTGTGGCATGAGGCTCCACCCACCCACCCAGATGTCATGATCTGTATTTATAAGTGTGCAAATAGGTGTCCAGATTTTCAACTAAACATGGTTTTGGTACTATCAACAATTAGAAATTGTTCAGGGAGAAGAGGTGGAATGATGACCTATTTTTTTTTCCAAGGTCAGAAAACCTGGACCTGGAATATCCATGGACAGCTTTTTTTCCATTCCTTTCTTTCCCTCCTGAAAGGAAGTAATTGTGGTGGATTGTAGTCTGGATTCCCAGGAGGGAGACATTCCAGAGGACCAAGCGACAGCGAAGTTTAGATGGTTTGGTTGGGATAAAGAGAATTAAGTCGGCTCTTCCCTAGCAATTCTCAGAGTATAGCTTTAACTATGTGAGAAGTTGCTTCAGTTTGGCAAGATTTCTGGCTGTGGATGAGGAACAGTAAAGGAAACTGCTTGGAAATAATCCTATGTGTCTTGCTTGGTTTTTTTAGGTCAGACAGTTACAGAGATGTATAAGCAAAAAGATCTGCCTCACCATTAGGAAGAAGGAGGAAACTGATTTTCGATATCTTTGATTCAGGGATGGGTTGCTGCCGACATTGCTGCCTGTTTGCTTCACGTGCCTTCGCACGCGCAGAACATGAAAAAAATACTAAAAAACATACCAGCAATGGCAGCGGCGACTGGGCAACCGGTTCAGGCGGTTGGCCAGCCTGGGTCTCTGCCGGTTCTGCGACCAAGGCCAAAATACCACTACCGGTTCACCCAAACTGGTAGCAATCCACCTCTGCTTTGAAGAGGCAAAATGGAACTTACCGTCCAAATGCTTGAATAATTTTGTTAAATCTGAATGGCATACTTGACCAGTGTGGTAGGAACTGAGCAATCATGTTTTGGCTTAGGCACATGCTGGGTAAACTGGGTAATGAGATCCAGGTGCTGTGACCCTTTTGAAATCATATATAAAAAAAGGACTGCACATATAAAAAGCACTGCACATTATTTACAGTATTATCTTAAAGCATGGTATATTATTTATAGGCTTTCTTTTTTCTCTTAATTACTTTTATTGTGTAACCAGATATTTTTACAGTTCAATAAAGGCAGCTCTTGACCAGAAATTGGGTGTGAGAGTACTTAGAGTACTGCAGGTTGTTAATGGTGTATTGGAACATATTAGCCATATGACATCCTCAATTTGCTGGTTAATTGTGATTTGGTTGGCTATCCACTTATATTCTCAAGCTTATACTATATTAGTTTATTGTTTTTCTGTCCAGTTTCAGTGATGTTAGAATACAATAATTTTAATGTGAACTGATAGACTTATTGGGTATCTATTAAGGACAGTTTTCTTCTATTACGTGTATGTAATATAGCTATCAGCACTGAGAACAAAAAATAATTACCATATATGCAAGCATGCAGAAATTAAAACACACACCTAAACATGCATGCACACACACATTAAAATTCAGCTGAATGAATTCCCCCAGACCTGTTTTTAACCTGCAAGCATATATACTTACATACAATCTCTTAATATCGAATTCTTTTGCTCATCCCGCTTCTTCCAAAAATATTCCTTATTTGCATGTCTAAAACTTGCTCTGTCTAGAATTAAGCTGAATAAATAATTCAGATCTATTTCTTCTCTATTTTAAGGTTCTGGGCACTACTATATTTGAAATTCTACAATGAAATTGCTGGTCCCTCTATCTGAATACACAGATTTTGTATAACATTTTGTAGAATATTTAGGGAGGAGATTTTTATCTGGGCTCAAAAGAAGTGATATAAATAGAATAGAACAGAATAGAATTCTTTATTGGCCAAGTGTAATTGGACACACAAGGAATTTGTCTTTGGTGTCTATTCATATAATGTAATGTAATGTAAAGTAATGTAATGTAATGGAATGGAATGGAATGGAATAGAAAAGAAAATAATAATATAACATAACATAATATATGCACCTGTGATTGAGAAGGTCAACTGAAATGTATGGCAAACATCCCAGTATGCATAAATTGTACTGTCATTGTATGTGATTCAATTCAAAGGTAATTGGAGCAAAATATAGGAACAACTTGTGAATAGCATGACCTCAGTCTTTGTCAGAACCTTAGCATAAAATTATTCATTAATAAATCACTTGTTAAATAAATCTCATGCTTCCCA
The DNA here is from genome assembly GCF_964273705.1 of Natrix helvetica. NCBI lineage: Eukaryota > Metazoa > Chordata > Lepidosauria > Squamata > Natricidae > Natrix > Natrix helvetica. The sequence continues at coordinate 272,122,403 of NC_138548.1, read as the reverse complement.
GATATCCTGAATCTGTAACCTTCATAATTTTTCATGGCAACTGAATGTATGGAAATAACCTAGCAAAAGATGAAACGAACCAGGAAAGGAAATTATAACTCTGAGAGCTACAACACATAAAATGAAGAGAGAGAAAGGGGGGCAATATTGAAGAATGTGGACAGTCTGGAGATATTATGTATGGTTTGCAAAACTGTGGACAATCATTAGACAGCAGCAAAGATTTGAAAACTTTGACCAGAGTTGTATATGAAAGGCAGAAGGAACAGTTCTTCTATAGAAAGATGATGTAAAGAAGAGATAGCAGAAATAATCAGAATTTACAAAAGGCATCCTTAAATCAATGGCATATTGAGAAGTTTGATCACTAAGCTAGAGCGCTCCTGAAAAGTGAAGCTAAATTGTCCCTAGAAAATATCACAGAGCTGAATGGATGAGAAGCGAAACGTTTTCAAAGAAAAAAAAAGTCAAATTGCTTCTTCAAAAAGCACCTTTGGGACACTAACAACAAAACTATAAAAGTTGAAGTATCAACAGAACGGATTAAGATATTGTAAAATGATACCATTAAGATGATACATGTGGCTTATAAATACTGTAGGTATGGTAAACAGATTAATTTATATTCTAAAAACAAAGGTGATAAAATGACAAAATAGCAGTAATGCTAGCAATAGCACCAGGACATTTATACGACTTCATAGTACTTTTCGGCCTCTCTAAATGATTTACAGAATTAGCATATTGTCCCTAACAATCTGGGTCCTCATTTTACTGACTTTGGAAGGTTGGAAGGCTGAGACAACATTGAGCCAGCCAGGATTAAGCTCCTAGAGTAAGCAGTGAGTTAGCCTGTAGTCAGTGACGTGCGGTGAGGTTTATGACTGGTGAGGCACTGACACAGTGCTGAGTTTCAAATATTTTTAGACTTGTGGACTTCAACTCCCAGAATTCCACAGCCAGGCATGCTCAGTTCCAATTTAAAGCGACAGCATTTGTTTTTCTCCTTTGCTCCTTCTTTCTTTTTCTTTTTCTTCTCCTTCCCCTCCTTCCTCCCTCTCTCCCTTCCTCCCCCTCTCTCAAACACACACACACACACACACACACACACACACACACACACACACACACAAAGAGAAGTTGGATTGGACTATCTCTCCTACCCCTTCCCTCTTCACTCACTCTCAAACAACCCCCCCCCACACACACAAAAGTTGGATTGGATATCTTTTCCAGTGGCTTGAAAGCAGCTCCTCTGCCACCCCCCCCCCATTCCCCTGCTGCCTTTCCCAAACACCTCCACCATTGCAAATGCAGCCTGCTGTCTGGGTGGGAAATGCCTGGAACACAATAAAGCCCACCCACCACCTCCTGCTGGCAGGCTGGGGTGAGAGGAGAGGCAGAGAAGCCGGAGGGGAGCCGAGCCGAGCCTTCCAAAAGAAAGAGGCTGGGGGGAAGTGTGTGTACTACAGCATGGCTCTTTGCCTGGCTTCCTGCCTCCTCCTGTGGTCTCCTCAGTGCTCGCTTGTGCTCTCCCTCCCGAAGTGTAGTTTGATTGCAGGTGGAGCCACGTTGCCTTTTCAAACTTGTAATCAGTGAAGCTGGGCTAGATTTTTATATAGTTTTATCCAGCTGTGTGTGTGAGAGAGAGAAATGAATGGGGGCCTGGGGAGGAAGTCACTACACTTGGGGAGGGAGAGCACCAGTGAGGTTAAGCAGAGTCATCCACGGTGAGGCAGCAACTAGCTCAGCTTTTTCCTTTTACTTTTTTTTTCATGATGAGAGTGGTGAGGCTGTGCCTCACTTGCCTCACTTGACTGCACGTCACTGCCTGTAGTACTGCATTCTAACCACTATGGCTCTTAAAAAAATAATAAACAATTGCATTTATTTCACATGCTGAACAGAAAATACTAAGAATTTTACAATTCAGACTTCAACAATACATTGGAGCAAGAATACTAGTGATGGAGGTTGAATCCAGCAGAGACAGAATACTCAAGACCACAGCACTAACATCTGAAGCTGATGGAAAAGACAAGAGAATTGTAAAAATAGTCTGTTCATCCTGATTTTGCTTATGACCTGTGCCAATGTCTTTTGGGACTTCTCACAGACATCAGCTTGGCCAATATCAGAGAAGAATGTGGAGTAGATAGGCCTTTAGTCTGATTCTGCACAGCTGTTTTTGTATTTTTAATTATGTACAAAATGGTTTAACTGATACAGATTGGTTTAGGACAGGGGTGTCGAATTCAATTTCCTTGAGGGCTGCATCAGGGTTGTGTTTGACTCTGGAGGGAATACATGAGGGGGGGGGATACATGTGGCTGAGGGTGGACATGACTTGCTCAACATCACTTATGTCACCTGGGGTAGCCAAGTGCTAAGGCAGGACTTTACTTTCATCACAATCTATCTCCTTCCTTCCTTCCTTCCTTCCTTCCTTCCTTCCTTCCTTCCTTCCTTCCTTCTTCTTTTTCCTTCCCTCTTCATTTTCCTTTCTTCTTCCTTCCTCTCTTTCCTTATTTTTCCTTCCTTGGTCTCTTCTCTTTCTCCTTTCCTGTCCCTTCTTGCATGCTCAAATGAAAAAGGGGAAACATTTCTCCTTTTCTTTTGTTTTTAGTTTGTTTTGATAGCCCTCTGCCAGCAAAAATGGAGCTTGGGGGTGCATGCACATCCCCCTATGCCCTGTTTTCATTCTTAGAGGAGGCTGTCAGGGCACAGAGGGCACTGGGTCCCCCCAGAGCTCCATTTTCACTGACAGAGGCACCGCGGGCCGGTCCTTTGCTACGGGCCAGATCTAAGCACCCCATGGGCTGGATGCGGCCCACAGGCCTTGAGTTTAGCACCCCTGGTTTCGGTTGAGGAACATTAAACTTCTAATTATATAAATAATGGAAGTTACTAGTGATATGAGGTTTTAGAAGAGTTGTTCACTCTTAATTGTTCACCAGACCAAAATGCTCTTCAAATAGAGAAATAAAACAATTGTATATCTTTCCCAATGAAAGTATCCAAATATTGGGAGGGAGGAGAGGGTATCATTGTCCATTCAGTTTAGGAGTCCTAAATACATATGTGCTAAAGTTTTAATTTCTGGTACTGGTTCTAATAATCTTATGAATAAGCTAAGGAACGAGTGACTATGAGTGAATTTTCTATCACTTTTGTACCTTTAATACTTGCAAGTAATGCCCCAGTTGATGTGTCTTTTTTATACTTTGTGTAGTACCTCCATAAACAACACATAACTTGAAGACATGTGCAACTATGAAGAATTCTCTGCTTCTCTGTTTTTTTTATGTGTATTGTTGATCAACCTGTGTTTTTGTAAGGTAAATATTTCAGTTACTGCAATCCTGAGCTGCTAGGTCAACCAGCAGAAAGAGTGGAGCCTAATTTATCAATGGTGACATTCCATTTAATCAACAAACTGACATAACAAAGAACACTTGCTCTTTGAGCTCATGCTAATGCTCACTTATTCCATTCAAGCTGACAGACTAAAAACTGAATTATGGATATATTTTCCAAAAGCCAGAGGCAGGCATAAAGAGGTGTGTGTGTGTGTGTGTGTGTGTACATATACATATGCATATACATATTACATATAAGATAAGATAGAGATAACCTTTATTGTCATTTTTTTCCGTGGGTACACTGGCACATGTTAAAAATGAAATCCTGTTGCCAGCTCTCAAACGTGTACACATACATAACATATAGATATGCTTAACATATAAGTACATATAAATATTAATCACTGTCCATCTTGAATACATTGCTGAAAGAGGAAGCTTGAGTTCACAAGGTTGATACTGTATGGAACAAAACTGTGGCTGAATATACATACACATTGTTGATATTGGCTGATATTTCCAGATATTGGGTCATAATATTTTTAAACATGATGTATACTGTAGAATATTGTATAGCAGTACCTGACATAAAGGTGCTACTAGGGGAAAGGACAGAATTGGATAAAAAAGCAACCACACCTGTAAAGGAAAAAGACACTAATGCCTCCCCATCTCCTTTAGTTAGGTCTATTATTGTTTCAATTTTAATCTCACGCCATCTGTAAATTAAGTCCTTCCAAAATAAACATGGCAGTCTCCCCCCCCCCCCCCCCCTGAAGCCAAGAAAAGACTGCAAACCACATTTCAGTAGCTATGGCACTTTGTGGCTTTAAAAGCTTTGTTTCTTGATACCCAGGTGTATTTTGTGGTTCTATGGCATGAGGATCACCATTTTTTTTTAATGTGGTCCAAAAAGGATCATGCTAGAGCACGCTGACCTTGCTAGTGTGATTCACAACAACCGCCTTATTGTATTCCTCCAAGTGGGACTCTTGAAGACTTCAGAAACTTTTGTTGGGCCTAAATACATAAATCAGATTTTTGTGTGTTTTTCACAGGCGACAAATATCGTACAATGCTATTTTTGCTTCAGCTGAATTAGTTACTAATTTGCTTTAGAAGCAATTATAAATGCTCTTTGTGGCCTTGAAGTCCTAGATAGCTAATAGATGCATGAAAACCGCACTCACAAAGAAATCAACCTTCTTTGTAAGAACAGTTGCAGAGGCTTTCATCTGAGTCCCCTTTTTCTGAAGCCAGAATAATGGAGGGGCTGATTGATTGATTGATTGATTGATTGATTCTTTCTTCTTTCTTTCTTTCTTTCTTTCTTTCTTTCTTTCTTTCTTTCTTTCCTTCCTTCCTTCCTTCCTTCCTTCCTTCCTTCCTTCCTTCCTTCCTATGAATTAATTTTGTTGGCTTTTTAATTTGATTTGACCTATTCTTACACTGTGTAGGCTGCATTAAAAAAAACCTGAAAAATAATTTCTAATTATTTTTATTAGCCATTTTAGAAGGAAAAACCCCTGATTTTATTTTAAAAGCCAGTTTTTGTCTAAACCAATCACCACAGATCTTTAAGATTTGTGAAATATTTTCCATGCATCTCTAAGGAATTATGTCCTTGTTTACTAACAAGAAAACTTATAATTAGTGAGTGGGATTTCAAAGGCAAGGCTGCTAGATTACAAAACCATTTAGAAATTGCAAACTTGCATTAGCGTTAGCAAATAAGCATGCATTAGCAAATGAGGACTGCCATTTGCAAGGATGTTGCTGATTTCCCTACATAGGTCAAAATGGCCATTGGGGAGGGATGCTGGAAGTTAAAATTCAGCAATTAATTAAGTTGAGGCACATACGTGATGCAGACTGAATTTTATGACACTTTTTCAGTGGTTAGGTCAATCAGTGTGGCCATTAAGTGAGTGCTGCAGTCTCATGACCACAGGATGCTGTAACCAATCATAAAGGCAAGCCAGGTGCTGAGCACCTGAACTACAATCAGATCATTCTGGGTGGGTGGCACAGCATTTTTCAACTGCCAGAAGTACTTTACACACTGTAAAGTACCCATGCTGGGTCTGTTGTAGTTTTTGTTATGCATTTTTCAATGTAATTTTTTGTCATGGATGCCAAGAAAGTTAAATAGTTAGTGTGTCCTTCTTTGTCCCCAATTTTCCCACATTTATCCTCCTTTTCAATTGTCTATGTCCCCCTCTCCCTGACCTTAAGTCAATCAGAACCCTTGGTTATCATTTCCAAAAATCTTCAGGGCATCTTTTGTGCTTCTTTTAGTTCTTAGCCACATTTTCCCCCTCAGTTTGACCAAGCCAAGCCATCTGGTATCTCTATCATAAGATGTAGGCCATAAGCCAGCAGATCAGAACTTACAGAATTCATGACACCTGCTAAAAGTGTCTGAAATTATTAATCTTCAGCCTGGCCTGAGGCAAAGTATTACTCTTCCCTCTCATAAAATTTTAGAGACCCAATCCCAGCCCCTACCCCCAGTTTACAGACAGACAGACAGACAATCCATTAGCATGCTCTGCTTATAATAGGAGTAGAAGGAATTCAAAGGATTTATGCCTCATTTTAAATACAGTTTAATATTTGTGCAGCTACAATTGTGGCATGAATAAGGACATATAAATGTGAAACTGGGAAAAAACTATAACCATAAACTTGAATTCTGAAAATCTGTGAGGGCAAATCTACCTTAGAACTATCGAACAATCCTGTTTTCTCATAAAAGGTGTGATTTTGCAGCCCAGCCACCTTAGATTTGGACTGTAGAGAATTCATGGTAGAGTCCTGTTTTGATCCACTAATGCAAATAAATAAATAAATCATTTTTATATTTTATTTGAGGAATTGGTCACACTGGAGTTTGCTCAGCTTTTTGCTTTTCAGACTGAAATTTGTTTGCCCAATTTTTACCTTGGTTCCGTATTTTAAAAAAAGAAAGAAAAAGAAAATGAAGTCATTTTCCTGTTATATGTGCTTAGCACTAGTTCTTTTTCAATTGAGGGAATATTTTGCAAATTGTTCATTGATGATGAAAAGCATCTTGTTTTCTCTGTGTCTTATTCTCTTAGTAATATTGTTCCAACTGCCAATAAGATATAGTAAAATGCAGTTATTTTAAATTCCTTGAATAATTGATGGGATTACTTGCAATAGACTGAATATCACATTGGTTTTTTTTATTACCTCAGCAACTGTCTTCAGCCCATTTACAGGACTTTTCAGAAAGCTTTACTGAAATGCTCTTATAACTTAGAACTCAAATACTCCATGTCCATGACTGCTTCATTTCACCAGGTCCATAAAGTGTAAAGCTGAACGGACCACATTGTCTGTCAATATAAATTATCATACGATAAATTTGCAAATATTTATTTCTGTACTTTGCCAAAACAAATGTCACCTGGCAAAACCTGGGTTTTTCCTTCAGTGCCAAAAAATCAAATGCAAAATCAAGATAATAAAAATGAGAATGGAAATTAAAATTGGAAATTAAGCAAAGCATCATGCTTCATAAATTAAGGTAAAGATAAAGGTTCCCCTCGCACATATGTGCTAGTCATTCCTGACTCTAGGGGGCAGTGCTCAACTCCTTTTCAAAGCCAAAGAGCCAGTGCTGTCCAAAGAAATCTCCATGGTCATGCAGTCATGACTAAACACCGAAGGTGCATGGAACGCTGTTACCTTCCCACTAAACGTGGTCCATATTTTTCTATTTGCATTTTTTATGTACTTTTGAATGGCTAGGTTGGCAGAAGCCTCCATAAATTAGGAATTGATAATTTTCTTTAATATGGTAGACTTATTTAGTGACTGTTTCCTTTAGCTCAGTAACAGCGCTATTGTAAGAGTAACTTTGCAACCAGTCCTCATAGTTATGACCTTTGCAAGTTCGCAAAGGAAAGGAAAGCTGAAGTAAGATCATAGTTGCAGTTTTACTTTGTGACCAACTGGGGGTTGCTAAAGAAGGACTACCTATATATGAATATCTCTCTCTCTCTCTCTCTCTCTCTCTCTCTCTCTCTCTCTCTCTCTCTCTCCTCCCTCCCCTCCCCTCCCCTCCCCTCCTCTCCTCTCCTCTCCTCTCCTCTTCTCTCTCTCATATCATTTATGTCACATGTACTGCTTGGTTTACCCTGATTTTATTATAGGCACTGCTCAGATCCCATTGGGAAGCTCCTCTTAATTGCAGAGATAATATTAAGTCCAGATTAAACCAGAAGCATCTCATAAATGCCTAATTTTTGCAAAGTCCAGTTTATGTGCTTTTTCCTCTTACACTTTAAAAATGAGAAAAATGTCATAATCAGATGTCCCATATCCAGTATATGGTTCATTCTGGACATAACCTGCAGGGTGAAATTGGTGATTCAGCATTGCCCTGGGTAACGTACTACTCAGAGTTTCCAATTCATGACCGGTTATTATAGTCTTGAGTGGTTTATCTACATAATCTAGTGTTTCCTCATTGTTCAACCATGTCGATTCCTAGAGTCATATTCCTTATCTCATATGCCATAAAAATTGATTATGGGGCATGCAACAGATCTTAACTTTCAGCAGCATCACAAAATAAGGCAAACACCTAATCATTAGAAAGATAAAGTGATGTTATTGACCCAAGGTACTCCTTCATATTTTCCAGTGTACTTAGATATTGCAGGTAAAATTGTGCAATTATGATATATTTAACAACTGGTTTACAATAGTATAGAATCATTCAGTAGTAATCCCATTTTTATCATTTTGTATAACAGATACTGTCTATGTAAAGCAAATAATAACAGCCAATGTTCAATAAAAGGCTACTGGACATTGGTATAGAACATTGATTATTTCTGAGATATCCTTTTTCTCCTCTGCACTTAGTGAATTCAGTGAATTTATGGTTTCTTATTTATTTGTCATTTAGAAACAATTTACATAGCTTCTAGGGACCAAACACAGAGAGGAACAAATGTATTAGACAGATTTCAAGTTGATGGTCTCCAACAACTTGAAATCTGGTTACAACTGGATTTTCCTAATCTAGCACTCTCCTGATGTCTTATGTATATGTGCAGTCTTCTAATTTACTAATATGGCCAAAGAAATTATAGGGATTGTGATGCTAATTAGTTTGAAAGTTGCCTGTTGGGGAGGCCTGCTGTACAACATTGCACAATTGTTTCATGTTCAGTATTTTGTGAAATACTTTAACTCATAAACTCAAAAACAGTGTTGCCTTTGGGCTTCCTTATCAACTTTGGAATATTTAGAGGAGTGAAATCAAGTGAAAATGCTTTCTAGTATCTAAATCTATCAAGTACCTTTCGGCATTGTTGAGTTTGACTATTTCCCTAATATTTTTAAACTTTCCTTGAAAATAATAGTGCATCAGGATCATTTCAAATGCTTATTTTATGAGTTATTATTTTTAAAATACTGCTATTAGTAATTAGGACTGTCTTTGTACTGAGATATACTGTGACACAGCAGATGGCTTGTCTTAGTTGGTCAAAGGTCTCAGGAAATAAGTGAATTTCCAAAAGGGTCAAACAAAAGTGTGGGTTATAAGCTAAATCAACCAGCTAGAGCTAGATGGTAATCCAACAGTCTATGGAAAAGGTTATGCAGATTCAAGATAAGCAGCTTCACTTAATAAGTCTATGGACATTCTCTCTCTCTTTTTAATAATTTTTATTACATGTTTTGATCTTTAAAAACAATAGGGAAGACACAGCAAAGAAAAAAACACAATAAGACAAAACAAAACAAAACACAGAACATACATAACAATATACAATAATTTTACAGCTTTCTCTATCGGCTTTCCTTCTTAGCTTTTATAATTCTCCCTTCTGCATTGCCTTCCTCTCACTATAGCCTTGTCCTATGATTTAACAAATATAGTGTTAGATTCGGGCAACGAGAGAACAGACTCCGGACACGTAGTGACTTATCAGCTCTTTATTAGTAATAGTAGTGATCCAGCTTGCTCTGTGGTCTGAGGGTTCCCCTTTTATAGGGATCGGGTACGCCTCTCGACCAATCAGAGCGATACCTGTTTCCCGCCGTAGCGGCGGACCTGAGAGGAGACTTGCCACGATATATGTTAATATCTAACACATAGTATTAACACTTATAATAGTATTCATTATTTATATCCATATATTTGCATTCTCTATTTTCTGTCTTGGCTTCTGTTTTCTAGCCACTTGTACATTTTATTCCATACTTTATACAAGTCCGATTCGTCTCTTTCTCAATCATCCATGTCATGGTTATCCCAAAGGTGCTTTGCCAAAAGGCAACTGGACTTTCTTGTTGTTTTCCTTCTAAGTTTTTAGCTTCCATCCAAGAAGCTTCTTCATTTCTGATTGAACTGAAGAAGCTTTTTGGATGAGAAGTGAAATCTTTTCAAGGAAGCAACCAAAAAAATCCAGTTGCCTTAAGGAAAAGTACCTTTGGGACTTCACTTAACATATTCCAAGGCACAAGTGAGTGCAATTCAATATAATACATGGTTGCTTGCAAATTAATCTTTTAAGAATTGTTATTATCAGCCAAATTTGACCATGTCTTGAACATGTCTTGAGAACTGGTATTTTTCCAAATAAAAGAAGGCAAGTAAAAGCAAAGTCTCCATAAATGGTAGGATAGTTTTTTGCTTGGATTGGATTGACTGGTCTGGACAACACATTCATGTTTAAATCCATTATTGGTTCTTTCCTTGATGGGCATTTGCCTCTTATAATGCCACACAGCCACAGGTGGTGGATTACAATGATTCAAGAAGCTTTTCATAGTTCTCTTTTATCAAACTAATCAGTTCACTGTTCCTCAGATACCCGGGTGTGAGTCGCTGGGTATGAAATGGGGCCCAGGGAGGCAGTGGGGTCTGCTGATTGTATACTTGGCTCCTCGCTATACGTCAGCGGCCCTGCCCGAGCTCCTCGAGCTGGTCTCGGAGACGGCGGTTGAGATACCCAAACTTCTGGTTATGGGGGATTTCAACCTGCCGTCGACGGGAGCAGCGTCCGAGGTGGCTCGGGAGTTCATGGCTTCCATGACAGCCATGGGCCTGACCCAACTAATTCAGGGCCCCACACACGAAGGCGGCCACACACTGGACCTTATCTTTGTATCTGAGCAGTGGACGAGTGATCTGGGAATAGGGGATTTAGAGATTACGCCCCTGTCATGGTCAGATCACTCATGTCTCCGGCTGGACTTCCCTGGCGCTACCCTCCACCGCGAGGAGGCGGAGCCAGTTTGTTCAAGCTGGTACCGCCCCAAGCACTTGATGGAACCGGACAGGTTCCAGACGGAGCTTGGGCCTTTACCTGTAGCCCTGACCCGCGCTCGGTCGGAGGACCTAGTCAACGCCTGGAATAGGGCGACGGCGGGGGCCTTGGACCGGGTTGCGCCTCTGCGACCTGTCCTACGGCAACGACCCACCCGGGCTCCCTGGTATACCGAGGAGCTTAGGGTGATGAAGCACCATAGGAGACGTCTAGAGAGCAGGTGGAGGTCCTCACGCTCCGAATCTGACCGAACACAGGTAAGAGCCTATTTATGGACCTACCTTGTGGCATTGAGAGTGGCCAAACGTAGACATTGTGCCGCTCTCATTGCGTCTGCGGATAACTGCCCTGCCGCCCTGTTTAGGGTGACCCGCTCTCTCCTGTCGCAGGAGACGCGGGAGGCACCCTTGCAGGGTAGAGCAGAGGAGTTTGGGGAATATCTGCAAGACAAAGTCGCTCAGATCCGGAGCGGATGGGCCCCCCTCAGTGTACCGGATGAGCCGACATCAGTGAGTCTTGTGAGTCCACTCTGGGAGGAGTTTGACTCTGTTGCCCCCGAGGATTTAGACGGGTTGCGTGGACGGCTGCGACCCACCACATGTTCAATGGACCCGTGCCCCTCCTGGTTGGTACTGGCATCCTGGGAGGTGACGCGAGGCTGGCTTCTGGGCCTGGTGAACGCCTCATTGAGCGAGGGTTCCTTGCCGACTGCCTTGAAAGAGGCGGTGGTGAGGCCCCTGCTCAAGAAGCCTTCACTTGACCCAACGGAGCTAGCTAATTATCGTCCAGTCTCCAACCTCCCCTTTTTAGCGAAGGTTGTCGAGAATGTGGTGGCGCAGCAATTTCCACGTCACCTCGACGAATCCGTATATCTAGACCCACGCCAGTCCGGTTTCCGACCCGGGCACAGCACCGAGACAGCCTTGGTCGCGTTGGTGGATGATCTCTGGAGGGCCAGAGATAGAGGTTGCTCCTCTATCCTGGTCCTATTAGACCTCTCAGCGGCTTTTGATACCATCGACCATGGTATCCTACTGCGCCGGCTGGAGGGGATGGGAGTTGGAGGCACCGTTTTACCGTGGTTCGGCTCCTACCTCTCCGGCCGGATGCAATATGTGTTGACTGGGGGGCAGAGGTCAACCCCGAGGCCACTCTCTTGTGGGGTGCCGCAGGGGTCAGTCCTCTCGCCCCTTCTGTTCAACGCATACGTGAAGCCGCTGGGTGAGATCATCCGTGGTTTTGGGGTTGAGTACCATCTGTACGCTGATGATACTCAGTTGTACATCTCAACCCCAAGCCACCCCAACGAGGCTGTCGAAGTGATGTCCCGTTGTTTGGAAGCCGTCGGGGTCTGGATGGGGGACAACAGACTCAAACTCAACCCCTCCAAGACTGAGTGGCTGTGGCTACCGGCGCCTCGGTTCAGCCAGTTGATCCCATCACTGGCCATAGGGGGCGAACAATTGCCCCCTGTGGAACGGGTGCGCAATTTGGGCATCCTCCTAGACGCCCGGCTGTCAATGGATGATCATGTGGCAGCCGTGGCAAGGGGGCGTTCCACCAGGTTCGCCTGGTGCGCAAATTGCGCCCCCTTCTGGACCGTGATGCCCTACGCACAGTCACTCATGCACTGGTGACGTCTCGCCTGGACTACTGTAACGCTCTCTACATGGGGCTTCCCTTGGGACGCGCCCGAAGACTGCAGCTAGTCCAGAACGCAGCCACGCGGGTAGTCATGGGGAGTACTAGGTACTCCCACGTAACACCTCTCCTGCGCGAGCTGCACTGGCTACCTGTGGTCTTTCGGGTGCGTTTCAAGGTTCTGATCACCATCTTTAAAGCGCTCCATGGCATAGGGCCTAGTTACCTGCGGGATCGCATCCTCCCACATACATCCCTGCGGCCAATCCGCTCTCACAGGGAGGGCCTTCTCCTGGTGCCGTCCACGAGGCAATGCCAACGGGCGACACCAAGGAGTAGGGCCTTCTCTGTGATGGGCCCAACCCTCTGGAATGACCTCCCCCCCGATATTAGAACCACTACTGACCTCCGCTCCTTCCGACAGAAACTGAAAACACACCTGTTCCGACTGGCTGGTTTGGCATAATTTTAACGTTTACCTCCTGGCATACACATTCTTACTGGTTTTTAGAGGGATATTGTTTTAAATTTAACTTGATATTTTAAACTTTTGTATTGATTTATTTATTAGCTGTACAGTTTGGCATATTTTACCCTCCTCTTATACATGTATTTATATAGTTATTTCTACGTTTTAATCTGTTGTATTTTGGTACGGACTTTACACCGCCCCGAGTCCCTTTCGGGAGAGGGGGCGGTATATAAACGCTAATAATAAATAAATAAGAACAAAATAATGAAATTCACTGTCCCTCAGATACCCGGGTGTGAGTCCCTTGGTGTGAACTGGGGCCCAGGGAGGCAGTGGGGCTTGCTGATTGTATACTTGGCTCCTCGCTATGCATCAGCAGCCCTGCCTGAGCTCCTCGAGCTAATCTCAGCGACAGCAGTTGAGACTCCCAGACTTTTGGTCATGGGGGACTTCAACTTGCCATCAACGGGAGCGGCTTCCGAGGTGGCTCGGGAGTTCATGGCTTCCATGACAGCCATGGACCTGACCCAATTAGTGCAGGGCCCCACTCACGAAGGGGGCCACACACTGGACCTCATTTTTGTATCTGAACAGTGGACGAGTGATCTGGGAATAGGGGACTTAGTCATCACACCCCTGTCATGGTCAGACCACTCATCCCTCCGGCTGGACTTCCCTGGTGCTATCCCCCACCGCGAGGAGGCGGAACCAGACTCTACAAGCTGGTACCGCCCCAGGCACCTGATGGAATCGGATAGATTCCAGACGGAGCTTGGGCCAATACCTGTAGCCTTGTCCCGCTCCCGCTCCGAGGACCTAGTGACTGCCTGGAATAGGGCGACGACTGGGGCCTTGGACCGGGTTGCGCCTTTGCGACCTCTCCTGCGGCATCGACCCACCCGGGCTCCTTGGTTTATTGAGGAGCTAAGGGTGATGAAGCGCCACAGGAGACGTCTAGAGAGCAGGTGGAGGTCTTCACGCTCCGAATCTGACCGAACACAGGTAAGAGCCTATTTGCGGACTTACCTTGTGGCAATAAGAGTGGCCAAGCGTAGACATTGTGCTGCCCTTATTGCGTCCGCGGATAACCGCCCTGCCGCCCTGTTTTGGGTGACCCGCTCCCTTTTATCGCAGGGGACGCGGGAGACACACTTACAGGGAAGAGCAGAGGAGTTTGGGGAATATCTTCAGGACAAAATCGATCAGATCCGGAGCGGATGGACCTCCGTCAGTGGACCAGACGAGCCGTCAACAGCGAGCCTTGAGAGACCATTCTGGGAGGAGTTTGACTCTGTTGCCCCCGAGGATCTGGACAGGTTGCGTGGACGGCTGCGACCCACCATGTGTTTAATGGACCCGTGCCCCTCCTGGCTGGTACTGGCAGCCTGGGAGGTGACACGAGGCTGGCTTCTGGGCCTGGTGAATGCCTCATTGGGTGAGGGATACTTACCAACCGCCTTGAAAGAGGCGGTGGTGAGACCCTTGCTCAAGAGACCTTCGCTCGACCCAATGGAGCTAGCTAATTACCGTCCAGTCTCCAACCTCCCCTTTTTGGCGAAGGTTGTTGAGAATGTGGTGGCGCAGCAGTTTCCACGACACCTGGACGAATCCGACTATCTAGACCCACGCCAGTCCGGCTTCCGACCCGGGCACAGCACTGAGACAGCCTTGGTCGCGTTGGTTGATGATCTCTGCAGGGCCAGAGATAGGGGTTGTTCCTCTATCCTGGTCCTATTAGACCTCTCGGCGGCTTTTGATACCATCGACCATGGTATCCTACTGCGCCGGCTGGAGGGGATGGGAGTTGGAGGCACCGTTTTACCGTGGTTCGGCTCCTACCTCTCCGGCCGGATGCAATATGTGTTGACTGGGGGGCAGAGGTCAACCCCGAGGCCACTCTCTTGTGGGGTGCCGCAGGGGTCGGTCCTCTCGCCCCTTCTGTTCAACGCATACGTGAAGCCGCTGGGTGAGATCATCCGTGGTTTTGGGGTTGAGTACCATCTGTACGCTGATGATACTCAGTTGTACATCTCAACCCCAAGCCACCCCAACGAGGCTGTCGAAGTGATGTCCCGTTGTTTGGAAGCCGTCGGGGTCTGGATGGGGGACAACAGACTCAAACTCAACCCCTCCAAGACTGAGTGGCTGTGGCTACCGGCGCCTCGGTTCAGCCAGTTGATCCCATCACTGGCCATAGGGGGCGAACAATTGCCCCCTGTGGAACGGGTGCGCAATTTGGGCATCCTCCTAGACGCCCGGCTGTCAATGGATGATCATGTGGCAGCCGTGGCAAGGGGGCATTCCACCAGGTTCGCCTGGTGCGCAAATTGCGCCCCCTTCTGGACCGTGATGCCCTACGCACAGTCACTCATGCACTGGTGACGTCTCGCCTGGACTACTGTAATGCTCTCTACATGGGGCTTCCCTTGGGACGCGCCCGAAGACTGCAGCTAGTCCAGAACGCAGCCACGCGGGTAGTCATGGGGAGTACTAGGTACTCCCACGTAACACCTCTCCTGCGCGAGCTGCACTGGCTACCTGTGGCCTTTCGGGTGCGTTTCAAGGTATTGATTACCATCTTTAAAGCGCTCCATGGCATAGGACCTAGTTATCTGCAGGATCGCATCCTACCACACACGTCCCTGCGACCTATCCGCTCACACAGGGAGGGACTGCTCCTGGTGCCGTCCACTAGGCAATGCCAGCGGGCGACACCTAGGAGTAGGTCCTTCTCTGTGATGGGCCCAACCCTCTGGAATGACCTCCCCCCCGACATTCGAACTACCACCGACCTCCGTTCCTTCCGTCAAAAGTTAAAGACTCACCTATTTCAATCAGCTGGCCTGGCACTCTCTTAGTTTTATCTCCCGGGGATTTATTTTAATGGGGTTTGGGTTTTTAATTGGGGATGTTTTTTAGGGTTTTAGAATATATTTATTTCTTGTACAGCCTATCTCCTCCATCCAAATGTATTTAAGTGTTTTATGATTGTATTTTTATCTGCATTGACTGTACACCGCCCCGAGTCTCTTCTTGGGAGACGGGGCGGTCTAGAAATCCAAGAAATAAATAAAATAAATAAATAAATGCACACCAGGCTCTCTGCTTGAAACTATTTCACTAAGGATCTTTATCTTATTCAAAAATGCCAACTAATGTGCTACAACTTAATTATAGCTTATTTACACATATCAAATAAGACAATGTGATAAATAATATCAGTCCAAAATGTCAGTGTGAATCCTGCACTTATAGTAATTTTAAACTGCAAGTACAATTTCCTGCCTGGGGATTGTTTAGCAATACATTTTGCTGTTTATGATTTCTTTCACTTGTCTCATACACAGAACATTCTTTAATGTTGTGTGAGAAAATGTCTTTGTTTACTTTAAAAACGTCAGATTCCTGTTAACCAGCATGCCTGGTTTCTTAAGGGAATCAGCTCGACCAAGACACTACACAGAGGGCAGAAAAGGTGAGTCATGGATCCTTCTGCTAGAAAACATACTGAGAATTATTTATACTATGCATATAGTGTATTACACTTTTATAAAATCACTCATGTCTTGGAGTTGGGCTCTAGGCAGGTCTGGATAAAGTGTCTTGGGCTCAGTCTTTTGGTGTGAGTCAGTTACCCCCAAGGACATGACAAAGCTTAGTTCAACCCAGAGGTGGTATTCAACAGGATCTGACCAGGTCTGGAGAACCAGTAGCGGAAATTTTCAGTAGTTCAGAGAACTGGTAAATACCACCTCTGACTTGCCCTGCCCCCATCTATTCTCTGCCTCCTGAGTTCCAGCTGATTGGGAGGAAATGGGGATTTTGCAGTACCTTGTCCCTGAGTGGGGAGGGAATGGAGATTTTACAGTATCCTTCCCCTACCACGTCCGCCAAGCCATGCCCACCAAGCCATGTTCACCAAGCCATGCCCACAGAACCGGTATTAAAAAAAATTGAATCACACCATTGGTTCAGCCCCCTGTACATTGGATCCAGTTCTCTCTTGGGTTATTAAGGCAGTCAAGGAAGTGATCTGTAGTTTGGCACATGCTATAATGTTGAGAAAAAGGGTGACATCTTCAGTGTTGAAGGAGGTATTGGTGCACACTTTCCTCGGGAGCTCTGGCTTCTGATCCAGTGAGTCTAGACAACAGCTGTTATGTTGCTAACCTTCCCTTTGCTCAGAAAATTGTTGCTCTACAATTGCAGAGAAATTTGGAGTAAACAGGATTAAATCTGCACTGATGAAGACATCAGTGCTATAGAGGTGACAGGCTTTACTCTGCTGATGAAAGGTGCATCATTAGTCTTCTCATCATTCATATAATCCATCTTCTCCCACTTATGACTGCAGGACTGTAACTTTGTTGCTTGTATTCTTACGATTTATATTGATTTTGATTGTTTCCTGATTGCTTATTTGTACCCTATGACTATCATTAAGTGTTGTACCTTATGATTCTTGAAAATGAAATGTCAAAATGAAGCCAAGCATGGCTTCATATACCATTATAGGTATAACTTGCATTCTAAATTGGTATATGAATTCAGTGGACCTAGATGGTAAACGGATACATGAACTTATTAGACACATGAATTTATTTAAATATGCAAGAGTTATTTTTTACTTTGGAAATCCATGTAATAGGAATAAACTTACAAGAGTGATCATTGTACACAGTGAAGACCAACCAAAACCCTATTCTTCTGCCTCCTAGATATGAAAACAATGCAAGGTTCAAGATCCTATCTTATTAAAGTAATTAATGTATTAATAGTTTTGATAACACTTTTGCACAACTGCTCTGCTCACATATATTCATTTGGCATTGAACCTAACATAAGACATTAGGTGTACCTTATCAATGAACATGCATGCAATATATTTCTTCTCCCACATTAAATACCTAGTTTGGTTGAACACTACTTTTGAAACCATATTTTAAATCTTGGTCTCCAGTCAAGCTCTTCTGATCAGACTTATTTCAACATGACTGGGACAGCAGAACCTATGTTTAGAAAATGACACCAAAACCATTACAAGTAAAACATACTTAATGATATCAAAGGATAATGTTATACACATTTCAATTTTTTTAAAAAAGTGAGACATATAATTGTTCCACTCTTCATTTTCTGTATATCATTAAGCAGCAGTAAGATCTGGATAAGAATTCATGTTCAACTTAATTAAACTCCAATAGGTTTATGCAAAAAATAATAATCCTGATGAATCTGCCAAGAAAAACACAAAGTATTTGCCTTGTGTTCATCCCAGCTTTCCACAAAATGGCTTTATCTTGAGATTAAGTTGGCAGTTGTGACAGAACTAGGGCAATTTTAATGTTGAGAACACAAACACACACACACACACACACATACATACACAGTCCACATGTGCATACATATAGACACCATTTTGAACCTAGCCTTTTGATCACACATCTGCATTAGCAAATAAATGACAGGTCTCTACATTAATCAAAGGCAAAGCCCCACCAAGAACAATCTTATTCGTTTTCACAATCTCTCTTATACAAAAGATCTCTAGTGATCAAACCACCTGCTTTTCTCAGTGTCTTTTCCTCCAAATGTTTAAACAATTGGAACAGATAAGCAATTTAGCCTACTTCCCCTTATAGTATTAACACAAAGCCAGGTAGCCTTACATTTACCAGGCAAATAATTAGTCACCAAACAATGAAAAAAGGGATCCCATCATCACCTTAAGTCACCTGTCAAACACATAGCCATTTGTATCTTTTAAGACATTGCCTGTTTGCTGTGTGGGCCAAGATTTGGCTTTGTTTTCATCGTTGCCTTCCAATCCAGACTCAAAAAGAAAAAAAGAAAAAGGAAGAAAGAAAAAGGAACAATCACGGTCCTGTTGTTGCTTTGACTTGAAAGTCCATTTTAAAGAGAGCATTAGAAAATGCTTTCTTGTGGTTGACAGATCAGATTACCACAATTAAAGTCAAAGGTGTGGTGATATTTATCCTGCATGTTATGACACATGAAAGAAAATGATTCAGGGAAGAAAAATAATTACACATTAATTTGTGTTTGGCAGCTGTCTTGGCCCACAAACTAGAGATAAAAGGTATTCTTGCTCAGCAGACTCTTTCTGTTCTTAGCAGGCTTGTGTTGTAAGATGCTTTCAGGAGAGGGTTGAATGCTTGCCATCATACTTTTTTAAATCAATTTTCTCCTCCTTTTCTCTATGATTAGGCTCTGCCAGAGCTAAATCCTAAATTAAGGGGATTTTTCCTCAATTCAAACTCTTATGAACCAGGAGGTTTATGGAACCTGAGATTTAAAAGGGGGGGGCTACCCTCCTCCAGGCCTCTTCAGTTATAGCCTTTTTATTTCTGAAAGTATACACGAAATTGTTTCCTGTTAACCCTTTGGTTATCTGGTTGTGAACAACCTACAATTATTATATGAGATAGATGGCCATATAATTCTTGTACATACATACATACGTACAGGGATGGGATTCACTTGCGAGTGTGCTCACTTTGCTCACACCCGCCACCTCTGTGCATGTACATAGACTTCCGTGCGAGCGTGTTTGATGAAAAAAGAGCCTAAATGGGGTTCTGTGAGCTGGGGGCAAGTGGGCAGGGCAGCCCGCAATTTCTGCTACCAGTTCAGGTGCTCCAGTCCAAACTGGTAGAATACCACCACTGCATACATTCATACATACATACCAGAGGTGGATTGCTGCAGGTTCGGCCCAGTTTGGCCAAACCAGTAGTGGAATTCAGGCCTGGGTCACAGAACCGGCAGCAACCCAGGCCTGCCATGCCCCCGAACCGGTTCCCTCACTGCCACTTGGCTGCTGCCATTTTGGATTTTAGTGACTGCACATGCGCAGTTCACTGTAAATTGTTCTGCATATGCATGAAGAACAATTTGCATTGAAGAGCGTGCATGCGGGCGCACATTGCTCACTGGTTGTGAACCGGCAGTATCGCCGGCAGCAACCCACCCCTGATACATACATACATACATACATACATACATACATACATACATACATACATGAACTTGAATGAGAAATATCTTCTTTTCTGCAATCACACATCTTTTAAAATGCTATGAAAGCTTGCCTGTGTTACTGAAAGAATTTAAAACAACACAAAATGTTTTTACTTCCATGCTTTTTTGTTAAACATTGGTGATAGACTATAGAATAAAACACCTGAAAGAGGAATGTAATGTCCTTGTTACAGATTCACTGTTCAAAATTTTTATATAGATCCATTATTAATTCCAGAGTCACTTTGGAAAGAGAATTGGGCAGCATATAAGTCTAATAAGTGAACAACGTATTATCAAATTCATATGCTACCCATCTCATCGATGGCTTACAAGATAATTTTTAAAATATGCTAAAACAATTACAATTAGAAATGTTGAATGGAAAAGTTAAAAGTCAAAAAGATGATCGGCAGCCTGGGAATAAGAATCTTCTCTACCAGGTCAGCCACTCCCAATTTAGCAGATTGCTGTCGGGACCATAGGCCAAGCGGGAGAGCCAAGTTTTTAGGCTCTTCCAGAAGGCCAGGAGTGTGGGGGCAGACCTCACCTCCAATAAAGTATAGGTAAAAAGGGCAACTTATTGATATTAATTAACTGGTTTGGGATTGTTCTTGTGGCTTGTATGAAGGATTTGTGGGTTTCCTGCTTTTTGGCTGAGCTTCTGAGAACTTGACATGAGGAAGGGGAACATCGTGCAGAAAGTGAAAAATACCTTAGAGCAATGAGAACATTTGGGATAAACAAAAGTGTTTTCAAGGGAATTGAGATGGTCTCTAGGAAACTCTTCTTATTTTACCTGTTTTTGTGGTTGCAATGACAGTGAGTCCAAGGTCAGTACTTCTTTTAGGAAACCTGTAGAAAGGAGCTGAGTGGGAAGAGACAAGAGTCGCTCTCCTTTCCTTAATCTTTTGGGATTACATGAAGAAACAGATCCGCTGCCGCGGCCCAGCCTCTGAGTGCGTTCTCGCTTCCAAGTCACCGATGTGTCCTCCTTCTCCCGTCCTCCTGGCTGCCAGCACCTTTCTAGATGGAGATGCAGATACCAGTGTAGTTTATATGTCAGCTGCCTTTTCTTCAACGGAAATCCATGTGTCAAGAGAACATTACCATAATCAGGAACTCTATTTTCCCATGAAAGAATTTAATGTACATAAGTATGCAAAGGCAATTTTTCATTATAGTGCTCGTTAACTATATTATATAGAGGAGGAGCTTCCGGGAGCAATGGCGGACCTTCTCAGAGCTCTGTGAATGATGGGGCTCCCTGGCAGGGATAGCGGGTGTTTTCGGCCCCCACCTGTCATTCTGGGGGTCTGGAATTGCTAAGCGGCAACCCTGGCTCTTGTTGAGAACAGCTTGCCCCCCCGGGGGGGGGCAGGCAGCCAGGAGGACGGGAGAAGGAGGACATATCGGTGACTTGGAAGCGAGAACGCACTCAGAGGCTGGGCCGCGGCAGCGGAGTAATGGTGAGGAGGTCTGCGCGGCTGCCAGGGCGGCGGAATAGCGGAAGAGCGATTCGGCGATTCGGTGAGGAGAACGGTGAGGAGAACGTTATGGGAGCTACATCTAGGCATTTGGGGGCGACCCTCGGGCCCGACCGGCAGTGGCGGCGGCGGAGATGGCGCTGGAACATCGGGCGCCATACCTTTTCTTTTTCTATTTCTTTCGCCGTGGTGAGCTGCCTGATTGGGAGGCCGGTGGGGGTCGGAGAGGAGCCGCAGGAGCGAAGAAGAAAGCCACGGGGGGCGCCGGAGGACATGGGCGGCCTCCAGAAGATCAACAGGCCAAGAAACTGGCCTTGGCACTTTGTTTATCCCCCCCCCCCTGAGCTGCGATTTCCGTCTATACCCTAAGAACTGCCTCTGGGCCTTGCTTGATTGATTGTGATTTGGATTGTGGATTGTGGTTTGTTGACTGTGGATGTTCACTTCCTCTCCCCTCTCACTTGCCTTTTAAGTGCTCTGCTTTCCCATCTACACCTTGGACCTGCTACAGATGAAACCCTGCCATAGCCACAGCCATGGCCTGTTACCAACATCTTAATTTACTCAAGGTCTGACCTTTTACGACTGCGAGGGTCCCCTCTCTCGCAGGCATGTCCCCCTGCCCTGGCTAGGGCCCACCTCGATGAAGGGTTTATTAACCCAGAGAGGTGGAGGAAGCGGGGGATTAGGGGATTTTTAGTAAAATGTTTTTTAAAAATTTTAAGGGGTTCCAGGGTTGGGGGGGGGATGGATCAGGTCAGGAGTGATGGTAGAGCCAGGTGAATAGGTGTGGTCGAGAGAGGAGGGAGCGGAGTGGGGGAGGAGAGGGAAGACAGCATTCCAATGCAGGGCTCTTTGATACCAACAGTCGTGGGGAGGGGCAGGTGCGAGGACAGATTAAGAACACGTAGTCGGTTGGGAGACCATGGTTTTTGGTCATACCCGGTCGCTTGTACCAACCCCCGCATACTAGGTGGTCAGGATCTACAGACCCAGGGCCTGAGGCTGTTGTTATGCAATGCGAGGTCCATTGTCAACAAGGCCCCCCTCATCAATGATCTGATTCTGGAGGGGGAGCCGGACCTCGCAGGAATAACTGAGACCTGGTTGAGCCACGAGGGAGGTCTACCTCTCGTGGAAATGTGCCCACCAGGTTATCGAGCATTTCACCAGCCTTGGGCCCAGGGAAGGGGCGGTGGGGTAGCAGTGATTATCTGGGAAGACCTAGAGCCGAGAGAGTTCACTGTGCCACAGACATCCGGGTGTGAGTCCCTTGTCGTGAGAAGGGGCCCAGGGAGGCAGTTGGGCCTGCTGATAGTATACCTGGCTCCTCGCTATACATCAGCGGCCCTGCCCGAACTCCTCGAGCTGATCGCATCGGTGGCGGTTGAGACCCCCAAACTTTTAATGATGGGGGATTTCAACCTGCCATCGATGGGAGAAGCGTCCGAGGGAGTTCAGGAGTTCATGGCTTCCATGACAGCCATGGACCTGACTCAATTAATTCAGGGCCCTACACACGAGGGAGGCCACACGCTGGACCTTGTTTTTGTCTCTGGCCAGTGGATGAGTGATCTGGGAATAGGAGATTTAACTATCACTCCCCTGTCATGGTCAGATCACTCACTTCTCCGACTTGACTTCCCTGGTGCTACCCCCCGCTGTGGGGAGGCGGAACCGGAAGGCATTAGATGGTTCCGCCCCAAGCGCCTGATGGAACCAGATAAGTTCCAGACAGAGCTTGGGCCACCTCCTGTAGACCTGACCCGCACCCGGGCAGAGGACCTGGTAGCCGCATGGTATAGTGCGACTGCCGGGGCCCTAGACCGAGTGGCGCCTTTGCGGCCTCTCCTGCGGCAACGAACCACCCTGGCCCCTTGGTTTACCGAGGAGCTAAGGGTGATGAAACGTCACAAGAGACACCTAGAGAGTCGTTGGAGATCCTCCCGCTCCGAATTTGACCGTACACAGGTACGAGCCTACCTTAGGACGTACCTTGTGGCATTAAGAGCGGCCAAATGTTGACATTGTGCCGCTCTTATTGCGTCCGCAGATAACCGCCCTGCCGCCCTGTTCCGGGTGACCCGCTCCCTTCTGTTTCAGAGGCCGCGGGAAGCCCCCCTACAGGGCAGGGCAGAGGAATTTGGGAAATATCTGCAGGATAAAGTCGCTCAAATCCAGAGGGAATGGGTCCCTTTCAGTGGTCCAGTGGAGACGCCAGAGGCGAGTCTTGAGAGACCATTCTGGGAGGAGTTTGACTCGGTTGCCATCGAGGATTTAGACAGGTTACGTGGACGTCTGCGACCTACCACATGTTTATTGGACCCGTGCCCCTCCTGGCTTGTACTGGCATCCTGGGAGGTTACACGCGACTGGCTCCTGGGCTTAGTGAATGCTTCGTTGGGCGAGGGGTCTCTGCCGGCCACCTTGAAAGAGGCGGTTGTGAGACCCTTACACAAGAAGCCTTCCCTGGACCCAACGGAGCTAGCTAATTATCGTCCGGTCTCCAACCTTCCCTTCTTAGCGAAGGTTGTAGAGAGTGTGGTGGCCCAACAGTTTCCACGTCACCTGGAGGAGAATGATTTTCTAGACCCATGCCAGTCTGGCTTCCGACCTGGGCACAGCACGGAGACGGCCTTGGTCGCGTTGGTTGATGATCTCTGGAGGGCCAGAGATAGGGGTTGTTCCTCTATCCTGGTCCTATTAGATCTCTCGGCGGCTTTCGATACCATCGAACATGGTATCCTGTTGCGCCGGCTGGAGGGGTTGGAAGTTAGGGGCACCGTTTTATGGTGGTTCGGCTCCTACCTCTCCGGCCGGATGCAACGTGTGTTGGCAGGGGAGCAGAGATCGACCCTGAGCCCCCTCACTTGTGGGGTGCCACAGGGGTCGGTTCTCTCGCCACTCCTGTTCAACACATATATGAAACCGCTGGGCGAGATCATCCGTGGCTTTGGGGTGGGATACCATCTGTATGCTGATGACACTCAGCTATACATTTCCACTCCGAACCACCCCAACGAGGCCGTCGAAATGATGTCCCGGTGCTTGGAAGCCGTACGGGTCTGGATGGGTGACAACCGACTCAAACTCAACCCCTCCAAGACGGAGTGGCTGTGGCTTCCGGCTCCCCGGTTCAACCAATTACTTCCATCTCTGGCCATCGGGGGTGAGCAACTGGCCCCCATGGAGCGGACGTGCAATTTGGGCGTCCTCCTGGATGCCCGGCTGTCCATGGACGACCATGTAACAGCCGTGGCAAGGGGGGCGTTCCACCAGGTTCGCCTGGTGCGCCAATTGCGCCCCTTATTGGACCGGGATGCCTTACGCACAGTCACCCATGCGCTGGTGGCGTCTCGCCTGGACTACTGCAATGCTCTCTACATGGGGGCTTCCCTTGAGATGCACTCGGAGACTGCAGTTGGTCCAGAATGCGGCCGCCGGGTGATTATGGGGAGGACTAGCTCCTGCGCGAGCTGCACTGGCTTCCTGTAGTCTACCGGGTGCGTTTCAAGGTTTTGATTACGATCTTCAAAGCGCTCCATGGCACAGGACCTAGTTACTTGCGGGATCGCATCCTGCCCCATACATCCCTACGACCAATCCGCTCACACAGAGAGGGACTTCTCCGGGTGCCGTCCGCTAAACAGTGTCGGGGGGCGACGCCCAGGAGCAGGGCCTTCTCTGTGATGGGCCCAGCCCTGTGGAATGACCTCCCCCTTGACATCAGGATTACTTCTGATCTCCGCTCCTTCCGTGTAAAGCTCAAGACCCACCTTTTTCAATTATCTGGCCTGGCTCAACCATAGTTTATCCTCTCCTCCTGACAGTCCTTTTAAATTTGTAATTTTATTTGGGGTATTTTTAATGGTTAATTTTATTATTATTATTGTGATATATGTAATTGTTACCTCCTCTGTGTATGTATATGTATGTGTGTATGTGTATGTTTATATGTATTTATGTATGTTTTTATTGTACGCCGCCCCGAGTCCCTTGTGGAGTGGGAGCGGCTAACAAATTAATTATTATTATTATTATTATTATTATTATTATTATTATTATTATTATTATTATTATTATTATTGCTAAATGCTCTCTTGTTCAAATCTACTCAGAAATACCATATTTTTTTGGAATATGAGACTCACCAAGATTTTGAAGAGGCAATTAAAAAAAAGTTTTTGCACTCTGCAGACCTCTCAAAAACAGCCCGTTTTTTTTGCGAAAATGGGTCCGTTTTTTGTCAAAAAAAGGGGCATGCATAGCCTTTAGGAGGCTTATAGAGTGCTCCTGGGGGTTGGGGGGGGCAAAATTGAGCAAAAAAATGGCCCGTCTTTTGCTCTTTTCTGCCCTCCCCATCACCCAGGAGCACTCAGCAAGGCTTCTAAAGGCTATGCACGGCCATTGTGGTGAAGGGGTGGGATTTGGGGAGGCAAATATGCTGTATTCAGTGTATAAGAAGCACCCAGATTTTCACCCTCTTTTTTGAGGGAAAAGGGTGCATCTTATAAGGTAAATTCATGATTTCTAACTCAGTCTGTAAACAGTCAGTGATCTACATTAATAAAGAAGAAGCATGCACTCAGATTGCCTGCACAGATTAAGCACCAGATTAGGATTTAGAAGATTCAGGGTCTTTTGCGTAACTTTGTGTGAATCACTTTTTCAGTACCCATCCTGTACCACAAAGTTGTTGTTGTTCTGAGCATAAAAATGAAAGAGGAAATACCAGAATGCCATCCTGAGTTCCTAGATGAAAGGCAGGAGGTATGTTGGATGAAAAAATGAACAAACAAGAAATTATGGTTTGGTCAACTACAAAATATAACAAAATATAACAAAATAGCAATAGCAATAAGACTTATATACCACTTCACAGTGGTTTAGCTTAGCTTTCTAAGCAGTTTACAGAGTCAGCATATTGCCCCTAATCTGGGTCCTCGCTTTACCAATCTCGAAAAGTTGGAAGGCTGAGTCAACCTTGAGTCGTTCAGAATCAAACTGCTGACAGTCAGCAGAATTACCCTGCAATATTGCATTCTAACCACTGTACCACCACAGCTCGAAGTGAAAAATACATGCAAAGTGTCTCCAAATATCACTATAAAAATAATGTGACAATTTTAGAATCATCTATAGAAAGACTGTACTTTGGTGACTAAACAGTTGGATGTGGATTACGGAGACCCGAATGCAAGCCCTTACTTGATCATGGAACTTTCTTGTATGACTTTGGGACCAATCATTGTTTTTCAACCTTTATGTGGTTGTTATGGGATAAAAGTAGGAGGAATCCTCTTATGTGGTGCCTTGCATTCCTAGAGAATCCATACTGTATAAGGATTTAATTATAATTATATTTGATTTCACCAAAACTTTTGAGTCTGGTGTACAGTAGAAACAAACTAATAATTTCAACAGTTGAATCAAAATAGAAATAATATGCTTCTTAGGATCTAGTTCAGGAAATGAATAACTACGGCTCTTTGCACTGCAATTTCAAATAATCTTAAAATGCAATTCCAAGTAAAGTGTGCCGAGGGAAATTACGAAAAAACATGTGGTAGCACTCATCATTCTTAGAAAGCTATGAATAAAGCTGACTAACAAAGGCCATTTCTGCTATTGTCTCAGATGATCTAACTTCTTAGGCTAAATGTCCATCAAAGGCAGTAAACATGCTCGATATAAACTGGTCCACCATCAATAAACTTTTTTTTTATTTTTTGGGATTAAATGTTAGATCCTAGATCTGACTCAGCCTTTAGACATAACCAACCTTTCATTCAGAGTCTTGGATATAACTAAAGAAAAGTTGCTCAGTGATAGTTGACATTGTATTCTAGACTGATGAGAAATCTTCCTTCATGTAGAGGTGAAAGAATTCAGGGCACATATGAACTCTTACCCAGCAAAGTTCAGGAAATTTAAGCAGAATCACTAGTGCTACTCTCCGACACTAAACCGGGGTGGGGAACTATGGCCCCATTAAGACCTGTGGACTTTAACTTCCAGAATTCCTGAGCTAGCATGATTAAAGAATTAAAGTCCACTAGTCATGAAGGGGCCATAGTTTTCCCACCTTTGCACTAAGCCATCAGATAAGGAAAGAAGCAATCGTGATCCAATTGATCTCGATAGTCAGATTCTTCTAAAATAATCTAAAATTTCCTCTCCAGTTTATACAGTCTTTTTTGGCTTCCATTATTTTTCCATTTCCAGAACAATTTTCTCATTGCATTTTGGGTCTGGGACAGTGATGGGTTTTCCTCCTCTTCCTCCTAGGAATTGTTTTCTCCACAGCACTAATTTCCATAATCCTGTGGTTCTTCAAAGCTTCAGATTCACTTACCTAGAAAGAGAAAGTAAACTTCTTTTCTATAACTTGCCTGAATCCTGAATAGATGGTATGCAGAAAATCTCATTCCTTGCATCTCTGTTTTAATAATAGGTATGTCTGAGTCAGAGGTGGTATTCAGCAGGCTCTGACCAGTTCTGGAGAACACGTAGCGTACATTTTGAATAGTTTGGAGAACCGGTAAATACCACCTCTGATTGGTCCCACCCCAATCTATTCTTTGCCTCACAGCTGAATGGGAGGAAATGGGGATTTTGCAGTAACCTTCTCCTGGAGTGGGGTGGGAATGGAGATTTTACAGTATCTTTCCCCTGCCATGCCCACCAAGCCATGCCATACCCACCAAGCCACATCCACAGAATCGGTAGTAAAAAAATTTGAATCCCATCACTGGTCTGAATGTCTGATGAAATATATTGTCTTACAGTACTGCATAAGAATAGGAAACAATATATTTAGTTTCCTCTTCCATCCCATTTTCCATAGGTTACTTTTGTTTTTGGCCCTGTCTCTTGAATGTTGATCTTGTTTGGGAGTTTTACTCGTGCTCACTTCAAGAGGTCCAGTACATACAACTTTGTATTGATATACCTTATTCCTCCTCCTCCTCCCTCCTCCTCCTCCTCCTCCTCTTCTTTTCCCCACAATAACAACCCCGTGAGGGCTGAAGAAAAGTGACTGGCCCAAAGTCTCCCAGCTGGCTTTCATGCCTATGGCAAGAAACCCATAGTCTATTGCATATGCTTACCACCTTGAAATACTTATAAAGTAATAAAAGTGGGATAAAAATATAATAAATACATAAATAAGTACTTATATGAGTAGATAGTAATTGTATTGTAACAGTGTGGCATATGGAAATATATCTGAAGTAGTTGACCACTAAATACTTAGCTATAAAAGTATGCTGTAGACCTCTCCTGTATCTAGATTGTCTAGTACATTTTTCCTACCTTGGAAAGATGTTTCAAATCAGATCCATCATTCTCTCTGAGGTTACATGGTTTTCATAGTAGCTCTTCTAGGAAGCAGGCCAAAACCACTAGGAGGTTCATAAACAAAACAAGGGAGAGAAGTTTTATCTGCTTTTTTTTTTAAAGCAGCCTTGCAATAATTTTCATCAAGGAAATAAATTTAACATATTCATTGTAATTCTGCAAATAGGAGGGGGGGGGGAGAAACCTCTTTAGTATTCAAAGAGAAAAAGAAAAGAAATGGAAACACATGAAACAAATTGGAAGATGAAAGCTAGTAAAAGTAAACGAAAGGAAAACCTTTCTCGCTCTTGACCCTCTTTTACTGAATGCCTTTTGTTATTAGGTTGGCCTAAAAGCAGCCAAAAAATCAGATGAAGATAATTTTAAACTGCAATTTGTTCATCAATTTAAGACTTGTAAATTTGTGGGAATAATAAAAGCATTGTCCAGAAATGGGCATGACCACAAAGTAATACTGTACATTTTAAACAGTGTGGTCTGTACGTCTCACACGATACATTGTTGAAATGAAATATGAGCAAGCCTTTAAATTCCTGGATAAAAACAATTGTCTGGAAACCATTTTGAGCACCCAATGAAGAGGAGAGTATGACTAACAAGTAAAGTCAACTTTGAAGGTTACTCTAACGCCAACATATATAGCATATTGAATTTCTACAGTGTGGGTTGCAATTTATGTTACTACCGGTTCGCTCATGCATATGCACAATCACACAATGGGTGGGTGGGCGGAGCCTCCCGCCGCCGCCACTACCAGTTTGCCCAATCCAGGGCAAACCGGCAGCAACCCACCTCTGAATTTCTATCTTATCTATATCTATTTGGGTATATAGGTTTAAAGAACCAGGGCTATACTGTTCCACTGTCCTTAGCCTTAGCCTTACAACATGACAGGAGCTGCATCCCCCAACTGTAGGCTAACCACAACAAATCTGGATAACAAAAATCTAGATGACCGCTATATGTCAGAAAAGAGAGAGGGAGGGAGGGAGATAGAGAGAGGAGGGGGGAGAGGATATCGCTAAATATCATGGTATGTGAAAGTTATCCAAGGGTTTGCAGCCCTGAAACAATAACACCATCCCCTACAAAACATCTCCATGGTAATAACTGACATAAGACTTCAGAAAATGGTTGTGCAAACATCCCTATCATGTAGTGGCATGTATAAAGGTAAGTGCCTCTGAGTAAATAGTCATTTGCAGAGAGTTGTGCCTAAAATGCAGAAGGAAGGGCTGCCCAGAATATGAACCTAAAGGAGGTGTGAGAAGTACTGGCCTGGGGAGACTACCCTGCCCATGACTAATGCAGAGGCAACCCTGAGCTATTCATAGGCAAATAGGTCAGATCATTCTAACTTGTGACCTCCAAACCAAAGGCAGCCTATCTGGTCAGGTACCTGGCTTCTCGGTGGTTTCGCTAATACCTTATTTCTGTATATTCAGATAAGGTTGGGCATATCTGAAAACATAAAAGGAGTTGTGATGGCTCAGCTGTTAAAGATGCTGAGTTGCTCAGCTGGAAAGCTGACAGCTCTGATTCAAGATCCCAATGCCACACAACAGGGCGAGCTCCCATTCCCTCCCCAGCTCTGCCCACCTACACTTTTGAAAGCACATAACTGAGAAAGGATAAATAGGTACCAATTTGGTGGGAAGTTAACAGCATTCTGTGTGCCTCGGTGACATGTCCACCAAAACTCTGGCTCCATCAGCTAAGAAATTGAGATGAGCATCATCCCCTAGAGCAAGGGTGTCGAAGGGCGGCATCATGATGGAGTCATATGATGTATCAGGACTTTTCCCCCCTTCACTAAACCTGGTGGGGGCAGAGCCAGCACATGATGCATGTAGCCTCCGGACCACAAGTTTGACATCTCTGCTCTAGAGTCAGATATGACTTGACAGGAGAAACCTTTATCTTTACCTTCACCTGAAAATATGATCCGCCCCAGTTCCCATTATTTTAATATTCAGCTAATTTTGATCCATTTCTGCATCACTTTCTATATTTAAGCATACATGTTCACACTATTCCTTAAACAACTTTGAACTAGTGTAAGCAATTTCTTTAATGAAGGAACATTGTGCATGTTCACTGCTTTGAGAAAAATAGTAAAGCTAGGATAGATGGATGGATGGATGGATGGATGGATGGATGGATGGATGGAGATAGATAGATAGATGGATGGATGATAGGCAGGCAGGCAGACATGATAGATAGCATGTTGGAGCACTTTTTCCTCATGTATATAATGCATTAATGCATACATTCCCACACAAATTTTATCACCAAAAATTACAAAATTTGCATGCTCAAAACTGTTGAATTCCAGCCATGCATACAGATTTAGCAATGGATAGGCTGACTTTAAATGGTGAACCAGCATACACCTCCAGCAAATCCAACAGATTCATTATATCCCTGAAGAGTCACAGTTCATGTGGGAGGTGGGATAATCAAGGTGTGTTAAATGCTGGGCAGTTATCTCTTCTCAATTTTGGGATTGGCATATCATCTGGAACTGGGTATGTTTAGCTTAAGAGAAAGAAGGACTAGGGGAGACATGATAGCATTGTTCCAATATCTCAGGGGTTGCCACAAAGAAGAGGGAGTCAAACTATTCTCCAAAGCACCTGAGGGTAGAACAAGAAGCAATGGGTGGAAACTAATCAAGGAGAGAAGCAACTTAGAACTGAGGAGAAATTTCCTGACAGTTAGAACAATTAATCAGTGGAACAGCTTGCCTCCAGAAGTTGTGAATGCCCCAACACTGGAAGTCTTTAAGAAGATGTTGGATAGCCATTTGTCTGAAACGGTATAGGGTTTCCTGCCTAGGCAGGGGGTTGGACTAGAAGACCTCCAAGGTCCCTTCCAACTCTACTATTGTATTGTATTGTATTATTGTATTGTATCTCTGCTGCACTATTAAAATTTCTCTGTTCTCTAAACTTTGCCCATATGATTTCTTTGCAAAACTGCTCACATTAGGATTGTTAGAGGACAAGCATGAGAAAGAATTCCCATGTCTTCTGGGTCATAAGGTCAAATCACCAATGAGCAAGTATCAACCTGTTAAAGCTCCTGGACAGATATGCTCAGTGAAATTCAAGATATTACTGTTCTATTTTTGGAAACTGTTCATGTTCAAAATAAATTTTTACTTCTATAAAGTTTTCAAGTCCTCAATTTTGTATAAGTTGATAAACTGGTATCCTTTTTGGTTTGGCTTGGAGTCTTTCCTTAGAGGTGAGTTTCTTTCCTAGATAATAAATATATAATAAAACTGGCAGCTCTTTGTGGAATCATTACTACAACCTTTTTTTGAGTACAAAGCTATACTGCAGGTTTGTCAGAATAACTCTGTGCCAGTGTGACCCTTCAGTTCTGCTTTTCACCCTCTGATCTGCCTAATTTCCAGTTTCAAAAAGCTCCCAGCCAAATTACTCAGCCTTTACTATGTCTGCCAACATTCTCTTTCAAGAAGGAGGAAGAGTGAAGATATATTTGTATACTATGAAATTCTATGGCAGGAGGGGTGGAGTAGGGTGGGATGATGACTTAGAATGAAAGAGACATTCCATTTATTGAGAGGCAATGCAAAGAAGTAGGAAATAGTCTGAAAACAAGGGATAGAAGTCTAATTCACAGCCACCACAAGTCATTTTAGTGTCCAGAATTAAAATCCAAATGACAACATTCCCATTTGGTATACATTTAAATTATGATGGCATAAATGTAAATATAATAAACTAAATAATTGGCTAATTGCTGCCTTTCAGCATGAACTAAAGATAATACCACTGAGGTAGTCTGCCTCCCCTGGCATATAGGAGATATAATATGGATATTATTCCCAAGTACCAATTTACATAGAAATAACTCTATCACAGCTTTCAAAAAAACATGTTCAAATAGTGCAGTCTAAATTACCCACAAGAGTAGAACATACCTGTCTGACTCCATTTTAAGGGGATAAAATGATGCTCCACTGGACTCTTTCCACCTTTGTTTTGAGGGAAATTATTTTAAAAATTCCACATACATTTTTATTTTGTTTTCTACTGTTCTGAGGTTGATGGTACAACTGGTTGTCTAGATTATAACTAGAAGAACTTTAAAGTTCGATAGTGTACACCTGGGAAATCTTTTTTTTTTTTTTGCAGGATACAAGATTTGGGAGGATTACATACACACACATATATATATATATACATATACATATGCATATGCATATGCATATGCATATACATATACATATACATATACATATACATATACATATACATATACATATACATATACATATACATATACATATACATATACATATACATATACATATACATATACATATACATATACATATACATATATATATATATATATATATATATATGCTTACTGAAACAAAGCCAGCACTCCACATACCCCCATATAAACATTCCTCTTATTTCTTGTGTTAATCTTAGATTTGTCTGGTGTGTGTGTGCATGCACACAATGTGCTTTAATTTATGATGTCATCGTTTATGAAATCTAAATTGAGATTATAAAGAATATTTAAGATTCACCACCACCACCACCAAAAAAAATCTGGTAGGAGATGAGTTATCTGTAGTTCTTATTTTTTCTCTCTCTCAGGACCCCTTCTCACTTTTAAAAATTATGCAGGACCCGAAGGAGCTTTTGTTTGCATGGGTTACATTTACCATATTAAAAATTAAATGCGATGCATTCATTGTTGTTAATACTTTTCAGGATTCTTCGATGAGCTATTCATATTGCATTATTTTTTAACATAGGCTGGCAACTAATTTAGATTTCATAGATCCCTGAAAGGGTTTTAGGGAAATCTCACCTCCCAAGGAGTGCTAGGACCATACTTTAAGAAATAGTGCTGTGAAATAATAAACCTATCAAAGATTATGTGAGTTTCAGTTGCAAAACTTGCCAAACGTATGAGCTGGTGACTTAAAACAATGAGATTAAAAAAGGACTGCAGAGACAAGAGGCATGATATCATTTCTAAAACTTAAATTGAAACCAAAATAAAGGTCATTTCACTTTTCTAAATATTCTAATTCAGTGTTTCTCAACATCAACAATGTGGTTGAGGATTTCTGAGATCTGAAGTTACACAACTTAAAGTTGTCGTAGTTGGGAAACATTCCTCTATTTCATCCCACACTCTGTTTTAGGCCACGCATCCATATGTCGTAGTTCTGGTAAACTTGGGGAATGGTTTTCCAGTTATTTTGCTAAATTAGCCTACTAAAATTAAGGGTAATCAATTTAATTATTCTGGTTATTGGCTTTTTTCATACATATACAATTAAGTCCTAAAGAGAAAGGATGCAAACCAAAGATGCACTTCATTCTACATGACTTTGCGATTCTTTAAAAGCCAAAATACCTAAACTCTTTTGTTGATCTAATTCATTTAAATCCAAAATTCCCACAAATGCCCACAATATATGATTACCTTTTTTTTCTTGAGAGAAGCAAGTATCAGGAACCGTATTAGATCAGGGACACAAATGCTGTGAGAAAGGATTATGTC